>NC_042619.1:230297906-230607364 GCF_901001135.1 Rhinatrema bivittatum
GAGAGCATTAGCAGGGCAGAGGCATGGACAAGGGCAGCAGATGTGCAGCACCCAAAACCAGCATGCTCCTCTATGGTTACTGCTTCTGAAGCAATGGAGGCAGTATTTTCAACATCTGATTCTGAGAAAGAATCTTGTCTGGGATTCCCTGAATCCAAAATTGAAGAGCTAGTAGCTGAAGAAAATTTGGGAGGTTTAGTCAGTAGCATCTTAGCCTCCAGTAAGGTAATGGGGGAGATAGATGATACTGATGTTGCTGAGAACAGCTCCAGGAGTAGGAGACAGTACAGGTAGAGAGCATTAATTATGCCCCTGCCCTTTTTCCTCATGGTTCACCCTCAATCTCAACTCTAGTGTCAGCAGAAGCCACCAAGGATGCACAGAAGAGATCATGCAAGGCATCCCTGGTCTGGAATCACTTTAACATGAGGGAGGACCTGCATTTTGCTCAGTGTATTCACTGCAGTAAGGCCATCAATTAAAGGAAGGTTCTGGGGCATCTGACACATGCTGTATGCAGCATCACCTGCAGAAGTCGCACCCACTAGTGTTAGCATCAGGGAAAGGTGGCAATTCTAGCCTGGAGACCCCGTCTGCCTCAAAGCAAAATCCAGAGGAAAGGGGTTGAAAAGGAGAAGACTTTTCCCCAGCTGATCCCACAGTCCCTTCCACCAGCCAGACGGCAGGCCAGCAGCCTTTTTTTCATGTGGAAGCACAGCAACCCACCATAGAGGAAATGGAATGGTGTTTCATATCACTGACCTAGAGCAAGAGGCAGGCAGCATCACAAGTAGTAACGGGGAAATGATTGCCCTGGATGACCAGTTCCTGCGGGTAGTGGAGAACCTGGGTTTTAAGCATCTGCGGCATCTGTTAACCCCCAATTACAAAGTGGCCTCTAGGACTATATTTAGTAAGCCGGTAATCTCCACCCTGTACAACCAGTACCGTAGTTGCATACAGGCAAACACAGCTGGCTAAGGCAGAGGTGACTAACGTGCATATTAACAGTGATATCTATACCAGAGCAAATGCTACACATGCTTAACTCTCCTTGACAGCACACCAGAGGGACCTTGTCGAGGCAGAGGCAGGCAGCAGCTCTAGCAGGGACTGAGCAACTGGGTATAAGTGAGCTATGCTGCACACCCAGGTGTTGGATAGCCCTCATATGTTATGCAATATTCTATCAGCCATAAGAATGATGCTGGAGAGTTGGCAGCTAGACTGGAGAGACAGGAGTCTTCATGCAGGAATTTCTTTGTGACAGACAATGATGCAAATATGATAAGGGCAATGGAAGATGAGGGCCTTAGGAGGATCCAATAACTGAAATCACCTTTCAATGTAATCGTAGGAGAGAGGAGTGGTATTTCTCAGATCTCCTCTTGCATAGGAAGTCTTTAAGTCTTATAGAGTGTGGCATGGTGAATGAGCTGTCAAGGCTTTTTTGAGTACTTTTATTTAGCGTGCACATGAAATCACAGCATATCTGCTTACCTTACAGTAACAATCACCATTCACATGCAGGATTCACCTTAGGTCAGCAACGTATACAGGAGCTACCTTCTCCTGGAGCATGAGGGACTCCTGAGAAAATTAAAAAGTCACAGGATGGGAGGCAATGTTCTATTGTGGTGAGACAGCCACGGAAAGCAAAGAATAAGAAGATACCGAAAGAGATAGAAAGCAGGGAAATAAATGAAGGAGGGAAGAGGCACAGAAGAGAAGTGATGTGAGATAGAAGAGAGAAGGAAGGTAGGGTAAGATGGGGAAAGGAAGAAAGAGAAAGAAGAACCAGGAAAATGATTCAGAAGGCAGACAAGCTGAGATGGAAGAGGGAGAACAGGGCGATGGAGAAAGACAACCAAGGCAGAACTTTTTTTTTTTTTACTTTCCGAATCGGGCCTTCCATATTCCACACAACTGGAGAGATCTTCAGGATGGAGTGATTTGTGTTTAATAAGAGCATTAGCATATTAAAGGAGAATTTTGCTCATGTTATAATAACAGATTATCAAGATATGTATAAGGCCAAAGTTTCAAAGAGTTGGACATTAATACTGGCTGGGTGCCCAAACTTTGGAGTACATTTTCAAAGAGCACTAGTGAGGCAATAATCCAGCATTTTTGCACAAGCTGAGCCATGTTTACCCACGTATAAAACATGGTCTGTTTATTGCCCCACTTCCTCTAGGGGTCTAATCTTGGCATTGAACTTTCAACCATTTAAATGCAGAACATTTTGGAGGATAAGTTTCACAATCATTTGCCCTTGGCCCAGTAGGTGTGTAGGGGAAGGGTGGTTTCAGAACGTGCCTACTTTCAGCAGGATTGTGAGGAGGTCTTCCTGAGGGGGTGGGGGGGTTGTTGGCATGTTTAAAAGTTGGGGGGAGGGGAACAACAGGTGTAGATCTGATTTTCAAAACCATACATGTTGTTTAACCTCTGTTTTGCAGCCTGCAGAAAAAGCAGGCACAAAAGAATGCAGGTGCTTCTAACCCATGCACCTTGTAAGCTATTTTCAAAGGATACTTTCCCTATGAACGTTTGCTACAGGATACGCATGTGCAGAGAACCCATGGGCGTTTGCAGCAACGTGGGATTATTTAAAATTGTTCCCTTTTGGGCATAAAATATAATTTAATATTCAGAGTATTACACGCTTGCGTGTTAGGCATCCAGTTGAATGAACTTATGCATTCGTACCCTTTGATTAGTCTATTTTTTGCATCTATAAAAATGAACTTTCAAACATTTAGCAATCTAGCACTTGGAGGAGAGCAGGGGAAAGCTATGCAGAAGCATTGTCCAGTCCTTCATTAGAAAGAGAGTTACTCAGATACATGAAAAAGAAAATACACATAATCATTCACTTGGCAATATGTCCATATTAAGATATAAGATATAGTTGACTAGTTATTAAAAACAATTGTTTATTTCATATTAATATGAATATGGTAGAAAATATAAGAACAATTGTGTGGATTATGTAGACAGACAAATAAAAAATATCATATGGGTGAAGACACAATTTTTTTTTACAAAAAAGAAAATCAAAAGTAAAACACAACACATTTGCAATAGCCAAATGAGTTCCCACAGGAACTGACTCCAGTGACGTCTTCATGGCCAAAGCCAAGGGTCTTTAATCAATCCTCATCCTCTTTGACCTATCTGTATCACTTGACACTATTAATCACACTTTACTCGGTTGGATATTGGGACTCTGCTCGATCCTAGTTTTCCTTTTACCTTTCCCATCGTACTTTGACTTCATTTATTTATTTCAAGCTATTGCATTCAACGGCTTGCTCACCCATGATGCTGGCAGCTCAATGCTGCGGCTAGGACACTGCCTCGGAGATCGGATGCCACTCAGCATGGCATGGGCAGCTGCTGCCCCTCTGGACTTCCCATAGGCGTGCACACGCTCAATGGGGTAGATTTTCTAAATTTGCGCGATTGCGTACTTTTGTTTGCGCACCAGGCGCGAACAAAAGTACGCTGGATTTTATAAGATACTCGCGTAGCCGCGCGTATCTTATAAAATCCGGGGTCGGCGCGTGCAAGGGGGTGCACATTTGTGCAACTTGCGCGCACTGAGCCCAGCGCACGCTGCCTGTTCCCTCCAAGGCCGCTCCGATTTCGGAGCAGCCTCGGAGGGAACTTTCCTTTGCCCTCCCCCCACCTTCCCCTCCCTTCCCCTACCTAACCCACCCCCCGGCCCTATCTAAACCCCCCCCCTTACCTTTGTCCCACGATTTACGCCTGCTAAAAGCAGACGTAAATCTATGCGCGCCAGCGGGCTGCTGGCGTGCGATCACCCTACCCGGGGGCTGGTCCGGAGGCCTCGACCATGCCCCCGGTCCCGCCCCCGAAACGCCGCGTCCCGCCCCCGAAACGCCGCATCATTTTAGGCGCGCCCCCGACACGCCCCTTTTAGAAAGCCCTGGGACTTACGCGTGTCCCGGGGCTCTGCGCGCGTAAATCCGGCCGAATTTACGCGCGCAGGGCATTTAAAATCCGCCCGAATATGTTCTGCCTTAAAGAGCCCATGGCGGGAAACCTACCATGGCATCTCCTGATGACATCTCCGGCACTCCTATACTTAAGGCACCTTCAGAGGAGCATCGGCCGCCACTTAAAATTGCATGCACATGTGTGCATATGTAAGAAAATGGCCGTGTCCCTGGGTGAGGGCCGACAAACATGCGCACATGAGCTCCCACGTGCATGTTTAAAAGTTACCGTCATATTGCATGTATCTATAAATTTACAGTATATATACTATTTTTTTACATTTTTTTCATTGTGATATTGGATGCCCTTGTTTGTATTTTAGAGATGTGTGTGTTGGGAGAAAGGGCTGCCATTGTTTGCGGACCTCAACGTTCCATTTTTTTTTTCCATTTATGATTATGGATTTCTTGCTCCCATGATAATCCAGATATTAAGTAATCTCATGAAAGAGAACACATTCTGCAGAAGGCAATTTTCTCAGAGAAGCTAGCCTACAGCAGGAAAGCAACAGAGACTACACCAAAGTGGTACATGTTTTTAGCTCGCCCATTCAGTCCATGCGCCTTTAATCACATCACTCCCAAACGTACATTTAAAAGGCTTACAAACTTGGATACCTTCAAAAGTTTGGATCAACTCATTTTGTGTTTAGTAGGGGTGTATTGTAGGGAATTACTTTTCATTTCATATTTGTCTCATTTCATTTCGTTTTGTTTGTTTTTCATTTTAGTGCTTGTTAACGTCATTTAACGCACACTGAAATGAATAAATGAAACAAAAATTCATTTGTTTTTTTTTATTTTGAGAATGACACAGAAAAGAAATGTCATTGTTGCTTTTGTGTTGTTTTCAAACGAAAGTGCATCCTTAGTGTTTTGCTACAATAGAACAAGCAACACCACTACAATTCACACTAGTTAGAATAAAGTACACAACCACAAAATCATGTTGAATTAGTACAAGGTGGTGGA
The DNA here is from genome assembly GCF_901001135.1 of Rhinatrema bivittatum. Taxonomy (NCBI): domain Eukaryota; kingdom Metazoa; phylum Chordata; class Amphibia; order Gymnophiona; family Rhinatrematidae; genus Rhinatrema; species Rhinatrema bivittatum. The sequence goes on from NC_042619.1 coordinate 230,302,901, forward strand.
GGGAAAAATTGAAGAAAGCCTGTGATAAGCACAGAGGATTCATGTTTGCAAAGAAATGAAGGGAAAGCCAGATTAGCTGGGGCCTAGTGCAGCCAATCCTTGCTCCATGACTCCCCTGCATGATATGTATTTGCATGCACTCCCTTCAATATATGCAAATAAACAGTATCTCATGCATTTTCATTAGGGATAACCTGAAAACCTGACTGGCTATGGGAGTCCCAAGAACCGGTTTATGCAACATTGGTTTATGGCACTGCTGCAGGAATTAAATCAGGTACACTACATGGGCCTTGCAGTCTTTATCTGCTGTCATACCCTATATTTCTATGAATCTGGACTAGAGGGAATAATACTTAAGTTAAAAGAACACCACAGTATGAAGCAACAGCCTCTGTGACAGGTTATTTAATAATTTGACTGATTGACAGGAGCTCATTAGTGAAAATTAATTTGATTTAATAATACTAATGGATGAGGCTTATCTAATTTACCCCTAGATTAATAAAATCACTATAAATATAGTGAAAATAGTGCTCATGATAAAAAAAAAGGGTGTGTTTAGGGTAATTTTACAGGTACTACGTTGCATAGCTATTTTACCACAATGTGTGTTAAACTGAGAGAGAGAGAGAGAGAGAGAAACTCATTATAAGAGTGTCATATAGGTCAACTATTTATACCACTGTAAGAGGGGCAACTAGTAACTCAGGGTGAGGTTTTGGTGGTGGCTAGGTTTTGGGGGCAGCTAGGTTTTGGGGGGCAGCTTTACATGCACTGTCAGAGGTACCAACAGCACAGTACCATCAGTGAAGATTTTATTTGATTTGGAGTGAGGAAAGGGACACAAAGATGAGATTTGTACATTGTACTCTTGACCTATCTTGATAGCAACTAGGTAGAGTGTGCATCAAGTTAGGTCGAGAGTACATTGTACAAATCTCATCTTTGTATACCTTTCATCACTCCAAATCACATAAAATCTTTACTGATGGTAACTGTGCTGTTTGTACCTCTGACTGTGCAAATAAAACTGCCCCCCAAAACCTAGCCCACCACAAAAACCTCATCCCAAGTTCAGAATGTCCCCTCTTACAGTGGTATCAAATGTTGACTAATAGGTGTGCCTCTCCAGAGGTGCATTCTCTCTCTCTGTCTCCCTCTCTCCTTCTCCCCCATTTCAGCCATAATACACAGCATAACACCAGGAAAAAAGGTGTAGTTAAATCCTGCAATAGCACATTACACTATTGCATGCAACATTAAGCACCCCTCATTTTCACTTGACTAAATTCTTAAAATTTGCATATGTATCTCGCGTTGCTTTATTTATCATATATGTTATGGCGTTATCGTGGGCGTTAGGGCCCTAACACGATTTGAAAAATGACCCCCTTAGAGAGGTACAGTTCAGCTTTCATTGTACTGTAGTGAAGACACACTGGGAAAGTATTGAAAGCAATGTAAATCTGCTCACTAGACTTCATATATTAAACTTTTCAGGAATCTTTCTAGGTTGTCAAATCTTTTCTCTGCAGACAAGTAGGTGCTCTGGGTCACCTGACCATGCTTGGCCCACTTGTCTGACTGGTGAACTATTGTCTTTAGAGAACACCCATAACAGGTAAGTAAATTTGCTTTATTATATTTACAAAAAAGAGATGCTGTAGCCTGTGAGTTTTCAAGACTATGAAAGTCTCTTCTTCAGATGCATTCATAGTCTTGAAAGCATTAGGTGTTACACCTTTTCTGTTGGTCCAATCAACAATAGCACGATCTAAGAAGGCTTCAGTGCACTCCTGGACCAATATGGCTACTCGAATTCTGCTCTACATTAAACTTCTCAGTAACAGCTTACTCTTGCAGTAGAGGAATTATTATCATTGGTTTTTTTTCTAGATTTTTTTTGGTTTTGAACAGAAAGAAGAAATATAGTAATCCTACATGGGCAAATTAATGATTTTTCAGGTATGAAGAATTTGAAATTCCAATGGTTGGAGTCCATAATTCTGCTATTAACGATGGAGATTTTCTTTGCAATAAGGACGGTGGAGTATTATAGTTACACAGCAGAGTTCTTCCTGGGTTTTGAGTACAATATGTTAAATGTTTATGTGCCAAAGGCTGGCAGTGCCTTCCTAGAAGATATTCGGGGAATTCATACTCATGAAAACGGTGAGCAAATGATGTGTAGATTCATCTAGATCTTTTCCCATAGACAGAGAATGGGAGAAAAGCCTTCGTGAATCAGAGCTAAATTCTGCTTTCTGCTCGGATGCTTAATGACAGTGCGCTGTATTGCCATACAGAAGATCTGTGATCAGTTCCTGAGCCCATCCTCTGATCCCTGGGTTGGCTGAGATGAGTGGGGAATGCTGTGGAGGCAGTTTTTCCCGGCCCTGGATAGAGGGAGTCCCAGCAGTCACACAATGGTGACACTTACTGGCCAAACAGGCATTGGTAACTTTAAAATGAGCACACGCGCACTCACATACGCATGTATGTGGGCACGAGAACACATACGCTGGAATTTTAAATCGTACACTCAAATGTGGGTGTATAATATAAAATACGCCTTCTGCTCGCGTGTGCTCCCAATCTTAAGCGGTTATGCAAGGAAACATTATTGCCCGAATTTTCAAACGCTGGCACGTGTAAAATCTGGTAGGTACGCGCGTGGCTGGGTCAAGCACATGCCAAGCACATTTTAAAAACATCCCGGCCATGCACGTACCTGCCGGTACGCGCATAAGTGCCGGCAGATCGAAAAGGGGCAAACCAAGGGTGGGGAGAGGCGGGGGCTGTCCAAGACAGCAGCCAATTAGGCCCTGTCCCGGGGAAGTGCGTGAGGCCGGAAGTTACCTCTGCTCCGAAGGAGCAGTAAGTATTAAAACAAAAAAATTGGGGATAGGTAGGGGTTAGAGGTCAGGGAGGAGAGGAGAGGGGAAAAGGTAGGAAGGGTAATTAGGGGGATAGGGAAGTTCCTTCCCAGTCCGCTCCTTAATTGGAGCGGACTTTTGATATCACTTAATTGGAGCAGACTGGGAGAGAACTGGGGTAGGCCTACTTGTGTCGCTATGCATTTGTTTTTAAAATACCCCCCCATGCGAGTCGCGACCTGCCCACACATGCATGTGTGGATATTAAAATACGGCGCGCATGTGCACGGGGGAACCGTATTTTACAACATGTGCATGCCGATGCACGCATGTTATAAAATCATCGCATCCACATGCATTTGCCGGGAACCGCGCGCACATGGACGCACGCACGCAGGTTTTAAAATAGACCCCTATTTGCGTAACTTTCCTTAGGACTTGTTGGCTTTTACACGCACAAGTGAGCACATTTTAAAACATGCACGTGTGAAGGAAACAGCCAGTTTGACCAGCCTATCTCTAGGTCATCAAAACCCCTATGTTTCTTCAGCCTGCGCCCCACCCCCACCCCTAGAGCCTTACCCAGTCAATTTTGGGCTATAACTTGTTTTATTCTGACTTACACCTGAAAAAGAGCAGAAGTAAATATGTGATATGTGGTGCACTTGCCGGTCGTAACATGGGGATTTATGTATGGAATGCCCCAATCCACCCCAAATCTGCCCCCTTTTTTTGCATGTTCTGTTGCATATATGTGCAGAATTTGCTAGTCTTAGAATAAGAGTTGCTCGTGCTCAGCCCATATACTCACTTGTAAGGATCTTGTAACGGAAGCAACCTTTTAAAAATTGACCCCTTAATGTATAATTGCTCCAGGGTTCTAGAGGCTAGACTAGATGGAAGGGGGCTAAAAATGGGAAAAGCCCCTGGAGAGTTGTGGATGAGCCTTATGGCACTGAAGACCAAAGAAGCAGGAGGAAGCAATCAGACAAAAAAAAATAATGCAAATACAAAACTTAAATAAGACTCTTCCTCTTTATTTATGTGCACATTATTCAAGTGATAATTATCTGCTAGAACATTTTCATATCTTTGTAGTGCCCTAGGCTCTCATTTATTCATCAACTTAATATTAATTTCACTCCTCCAAGGACTGAATTCCTGGACAACTTGAAACAGTTAAATCACCAAATCAGAGTGGAGTTTTCTTGTTTTTACTAATCTATTTCTTTTATACCATAAGTAGGCTTCTTGGTCTCTGGCAAGATCCAAGAGCAGAGTCTGAACCAGGAACCGAGGATGGTCCCTCCTTGGCCTTTTGACTGAAATTATGAGCCACAAAGAACCCCCCAGCTGGGGACATGGAAAGGACTGGATTTACCTTCATGCACTACTAGGCGCAGGAACCAGGGGCTCCTCTTCTGAGGCTGTGGGAGCAGCATTGTGGGGTAATGCTTATCATGAGAAGAAGGGGAGAGGACTCTCCAAAGACGCGACATGACCAATGGGGTAGCTCCCCCGCCTTCCTGAAGGTGACCCTTTGGATCCTGTGTCCTCCAGGTGCCGCCTCTGCCTAATGGAAAATATAGCCCTGGTTCAGACGATGATGTAATGATCATTGCCAAAGCAGAGGGATCAAACCGCCTGCTAAAAAGAAATACAAATCTGTTTTACCATGTCCATTATTAAAACCAGTCAATATACACAAACTGCAGTGCTTTTGTCATGCCATCCCCCCATGCTGCCTTAGTAAAAGCAGTGATAAAACTTTGCAGCTATCATTAATGAGTGAAACTGACAGCAATAAAGGTCAACATTTTTATAGGCGAGACCTTTTTTAGTGGACTAACTTAATATATCTATGATGAGCTATTGAGCAATATATTACGTGAGTCCAAAAAAAGGTTCACCCGCAGCTTGGCTGTTGACTTCTATTTCTACGGATCCAACCCGTACAACTTTAAATAAAGTCAGAATTTTTTTTTTTTTTTTTATTACAGGAGATTTAATCTTCCTGGTTTGGCCAAGGTCCAGGCAGTTTTGTGTCCTTAGCGGGGTTGATCGGTAGGACATTGACTCCTTTTCCCCCCTCATATTCTTTCGATTCTCATCCTCAGCTCATGATGCCTCACGTTTGATCCCAGCCAAAAAGAAGTCGAGAGGCAGCCAGAAACATAAAAAGGGGAGCATAGAACGAAGACGTTCCCAGGCTGCTCTTTACCTGGTGCTTACGAAACCTTTGCAGGTGGCCATATACAAGTGAATATAGTCTCACAACCTAGAAACCGCACACCCAGGACAGTCCCCTGCTTGGTAAAACTGTTAGCTGTGCTTTAGAAGTAGATCGGCACGCCACTGCCAAAGCTCTATATTTAACAAGCCCTCACTTCCTTCCACGCCTAAATGAATTCATCGGAATGTACAAACAGCCCAACTGACTCATTAGACTGACATGTAATAATCAGCAATTAGAAAGAAACCACGGCATCCACTGTATACATTTGTGTGCCGTGAAATAAATGAGATCCGGCTGTGCCCTGCCTTCTGCTTCTTCGACGCTGATCAGAAATGACAGCTGGCTGAAAAGAAATGAGAGTGCTGGGAGGGGGCTTCTGTGCATTTAAACTATTTTTCATCTTCAAAGTATATCAAGAGAAAAATCAGTCGCCCCTGTGAGAGCAGCACGTCACACGTCACAGGACTGGACAGGAGACCAACATTCTGCTCCTCGTGACGACCAAAGGTACAAGTGTAGTAGGGGACCCCCCCCCAAAAAAAAAATGCCTGCTCCGCCCTCCCACCCCCACCCAGGCAGACAAGCGAGTCAGTGTGGTCTAATGGTTAAAGCAATGGGCTGAGAGCCAGGGAAACTCTGGTTCAAATTCTGCTGATGCTCCTTGTGACCTTGAGTAAGTTGCTTCATCTCCCATTGCCTTAGGTACCCACTTAGATTGTAAGTTCTTTGGGGCAGGGACTTATTGTACCTGAATTCTAATAATGCTGTAATCTGCCTTAAATATCATTTGGAAAGACAGGCTGAAAATCCATGTCATTATTTATCAACCTTCTTTCTTTTAAGATAGATGTTTTGCTGTTTTTGAGGCTCATCGCAGCCCCTGGTTGCAGGTTTATTTGCACTGCACCCCCATGACTAGATGGATGGCACACAGAGCTAGAAATGTTTTTGGTACACTGTGGGATAATTTCCAACAAGAGGGCTCCCCAGCATAAGAATTATGCTTTAAGATGTGTCAGAAAGGCTATGTATCCTAGCCCCGAGTTGCAAAGGACAGACATGAACTACAGTGGAGCTGCCACGTGACCCAATCCTGATTTTCTCCACTTACGTCCTGGTGCATCATGGTAGTTATAGTCCCTGCTTCTACCATTTGAAATCAGTGCTGCAGGCAGGCAGTATAACACATCAGGAGGGGGTGGTCAGATATTGTATTTATTTTCTCCAATTTGTATACCGCCCAATTCGCAGAGACTCTGGGCAAGTTTACGATAACACATAATATAAAATACATAAATAAAACCTAAACAATAACATATCTGGGATTAGCCAAAATTCTCTCTCCTTAAACTGGGTCTCTTGGCATCTCTGCTTACAGTGGTCACCGTCCTACTAGCAGAAGATAACCGTGAAGGGTTTCAGAGTAAACTTCCCTTCAGCATATGACTGGCAGGAGGGAGGACAATCATGCAGAGGACTATTTCTGCTTTATCTGCCCCTCCCCCCTTTATAGTTTTCTGTCAATGGGGCTCTGTGCTATTTCATCTCCTCATGTCCTCACGCCAGTCCTTGCCACCTCTTTGCACATGCAGTGGCTTGGCCATTACCCTCTGCCACATCACAGTGGAGCCACTGCAGGAACCCCACTTGTTTACCACATACCTTGAACAACCACCAAATTTAGTGTTAAGATCCACAGAGGCAGCGCCATATTTAAGAACATAAGAACATGCCATGCTGGGTCAGACCAAGGGTCCATCAAGCCCAGCATCCTGTTTCCAACAGTGGCCAATCCAGGCCACAAGAACCTGGCAATTACCCAAACACTAAGAAGATCCCATACTGCTGATGCAATTAATAGCAGTGGCTATTCCCTAAGTCAACTTGATTAATAGCAGTTAATGGACTTCTCCTCCAAGAACTTATCCAAACCTTTTTTAAACCCAGCTACACTAACTGCACTAACCACATCCTCTGGCAACAAATTCCAGAGCTTAATTGTGCATTGAGTGAAGAGGAATTTTCTCCGATTAGTTTTAAATGTGCCACATGTTAACTTCATGGAGTGCCCCCTAGTCCTTCTATTATTCGAAAGTGTAAATAGCTGATTCACATCTACTCTTTCAAGACCTCTCATGATCTTAAAGACCTCTATCATATCCCCCCTCAGCCATCTCTTCTCCAAGCTGAACAGCCCTAACCTCTTCAGCCTTTCCTCATAGGGGAGCTGTTCAATTCCCCTTATCATTTTGGTAGCCCAGGTTGTTCTGTGCCTGGGTGGAAGGAGCATGAGAAGGGGGAGGGGAAGTTGGATTGCACAAATTGCAAGGGGCAGATTCCAGGCTAGAACACCACATCTGCACCCTAATCTGTTGAGGAGACAGTCTAATGTGGTGTTCTTGACTTCAGTCAGCTCAGTACTGAAGTTTTGTTCTAGAGCAGGTTCAGTTCTAAAGTGGAAATAATTTCAGGTGTACAGAAAAAAAGAATAAAGCATTCTGCTGGAAAATGTGTGAGAATGAAGTATAATCTTGGCTTGGATTAGGGATGGTCAATTCAAAACATTAAGCTGCCAGACAGAATACAAAAGAAATAGAAACAACCTCAAGGAAAAGGAATGTATCTAGAAAAAATCCAGAGCAAAATAAAAGAGAAACTAGAGATGTGAATCGGAACTGAAATCCGAACCGATTCTGGTTCCAATTCACATCTATAGAGATGTGAATCGGAACTGAAATCCGAACCAATTCTGGTTCCGATTCACATCTCTAGAGAATACTGCCAGAAATAAGTAATTATACAGTGTTAGATTCAGAGGATAGTGGTGACTGTAGTTCAGAAGCCTGTTCACAGTCATGTATCTTAACAAAATCTAGGAGCTGGTCAGGACCATCTGCTCAAATACTACATTATACTTATATGGATATTGAAGAGCAAAAGTGGACACCCAAATTCAGAACTTCCTGATGGAGGTTAAGAAAGCATGAGTGGATTGTGAAACATCTGGGAAAATCGTAACATTATTCCCCAGAACATTTTGTCTTTTTGAAGGAAAAGCATTCTAAGAGGCCAATTGCGATCCGAATCTTGGGCAAAGGTAACCAATAAAGTGGCCCTTTTAATAGCAAAACGTGTTAAAGAAGAAAAAGCTATACTAGAATTCAGTTGCAGATCCCCAGGTGGAGTAACAGAAGATGGTAGTACTGCATTCAGAGGCTCTACTCCATGTAGGAAATCTACCAGGTAGATCGTAAGCTGTAAGATGGAATGGAATGGAATCTAAAGATACCTGGAGAGCTTCTCTCAAATATTGTTTAAACAAAACTGCGCCAGATTGGTTAGATATTTGAAGAAAATTTTAAAAACGACTTAATTCCTAACGCACAGGTCAATACAGTAAAGTGCGGCCGCGGTTACCCTGCTTCTAACCCGCTTTCTACTCACTTTTCGGCCGCGTTAGCCCTTCCTGTGATACACTATCCCCTTTAACCCATTCTTAGTGCCTCTTTAAATCACCGGGTAACCCCTTCCGCCCGTGGCATGCATATTAGATGTAAACGATCGAATTAGCTATTCCCTCCCATACAGTAACGTACGCCCCGATTATCGCTTTTTTAACCTGCAGTTTTGCCGCGCATTTAACCTGCTAACTTACCGCCTACCCTTACCCCTGCGTTAGAGGCAGGGGTAAGGGTAGGCGGCAAACTTTCCGCCAGCCTCCACTCACCTACCCTGGCCGTGTCCATGGGTGCTGGTCTCCGGGGCAGCGCCAGTCCTCTCTCCCCTCCTCCCGAAGCAACGAAAGCGGAAAAAATCAAAAAAGCGAAAAAGCGAAAAAAAAAAAAGTAGCAACGAAGCGACTTACTTTTCTTGCAGCCCTCCTCCAGAGACGGACATCGGCGGAGACGGACCGCGGCTCCCCTTCCTCCCGGAGGCAGCTGCCGGCAAAGATGGATGCCTGCACGGGCGAAAGCGGCCCCTGTGCGTGCAATTTGGCCGCTCAAGGCATGACGTCATGACGTTTGGCGTCACGGCATGTGACGTCACGTCTTGAGCGCCAAATTGCACGCACAGGGGCCGCTTTCGCCCGTGCAGGCATCCATCTTCACCAGCGGGGCCGCTTTCGCCGCCGGCTGCCCCCCGGGAGACAGAGGAGCCGCAGTCCATCTCCGGAGGAGGGCTGCAAGAAAAGTAAGTCGCTTCGTTGCTTTACACTTTACATGTCGTTTCACCAGTCCTCTCTCCCCCACTCCCTGCGCCTTGCTTCGGGAGGAGGGGAGAGAGGACTGGCAATCCCGAGCGTAGGAGAACCATCCACTTTCTGGTATCTGTCATTTGAAATGACAGATACCAGCGTGTCCGTGAAGCGTTAGGCCAGCGCACCCAGGATACTGTATAGCGCTCTATACAGTAAAATGGGTTGCGCGGGCCTAACGCTTCACGGACGCTTCTTGGACGCGGCTTGCATTTGCAAGCTATTTACATACAGTATCGAGCGGTAGATGAGCCGGACTGAGCGTGCGGCAACCGCGGGTGCGCCCGGCACTAACGCAGCTCTTCCTACCGCTCCTTACGGTATCGGCCTGTCAGAGAGGTTCTTCAAATTATTTACCTTGCTACATAATACAATGTTGTTTTTAATTATATATAACAGTAAATGATGTCTGTTGGCTAATGACAATTTTCTCAGTAGTCTCACATTTTTCTGAAAAGTCCTAATTTCTTTATTTTCTTGAACCTGGTGTGGCTGTACTTCTCCCAGGCTAGTTCAAGACCTGATATACTGACAACAATTTGATGCTATTCCCAGAGACAACAACTAATTGGACCTCACAGTAGGAAGCAATACAATAGTAAACCAAATAATTAACTTGATTTGCCCACAATGGCTGCCTGTTTCCCAGGGAGCTTGCTTTATTTGAGGTAGACAGTATACAAACTGGTGCATGAAACACAGTTCAGTTTTTTTCAGCATTTAGTGCTTACAACATAGATCAAAATTTTCATTTGCAAATTCAATGCAGCAACAAATAAGAAGCACAAAGGGGTCCAAGTCAATTCAGATGGAAAAAATAAAACATTAGACTTAAAAAATGGCATTAGTCTCTGCCTTTGTATCAAAAGTACATCTGTCCCATTGCTGAATAAAGCCTTTCCAGAAATGTACAATCCGATCAGCTAACTGTAATAACCAGTTACAGCTGGGAGAACTCTGCAGGATTGTATGGTTTTTCCTTTCATTCTGGGTAAGCATGGTCACAAAGCATTTGGTTCCGTTCTATAATTTCCACCTTCTGACTCCATCAAATGATTGTTGCACAGGTTGGTAGCAATAAACTTTCAGAGTCCTTAGGATTGATCCTTCCAGCAAGCCTGTTGCAAAGGGTTAGCTTAATCAAAAATCCAGAGAGATACTCTCTTGGACAACAAACTGGTTCCAGTTCCCACCTGGATTTGTTGCAAAATGTTCAAACAGTAGGACCTCTGTCAGACCAAGCTGCAATCACCCCCACCTCCAAGCAACTCAAGTCAGGAATCCCTCCAAAATTACAAGAACCCTGCTGATTCCTGGTATACAGCAATCTGTAGCGATACTTCTAGGTTATGATACTTTCCTGGCTTTTGGGAAAAAAGGCAAAATATTGTAATCTCCTATACTAGTAGTTCCCACACAGGGACTGGGAGACCCCCATGCCAGTCAGGTTTCCGAAATTCTACAATGAATATTTATTTATTTATTTACTTATTTATAACTTTTATATACCGAGGTTCAATTAACAGAATTAATTATCACTTCGGTTTACATTACAACCAGCAAACAACAACAGTGACAGAGATTTGTCTTACATTGAACAAGGTGGAGAAAACCTGGATAAACATATCTTGGGAGAAAGCAGTGATAGGATCTTGACTTACATTGAACAATGTGGGGAAAACCTGTATAAACATCATTTGGGAGAAAGCAGAGTATAAGCATGAGGAGATGTGTTAGAGGGGTGAAAAAAAACGGTAGGGCGGGGTTGGTTAAAAGGGAGAAGGGGATGAAAAATAGCGGCTTTGTTACAAATAAATAGGATGCTTAAGGGAAGGCTTAGGTCGGGACAGACGGGTGACCGAAATGTAGGGCTGAGGCGGAGATGAGTGGTTATTGGAAAGCTTGGCCAAACAGCAAAGTCTTAAGTCTCTTCTTGAAGCCTGGCCCAAACAGCAAAGCTTGGTTATGGGAAAGCTTGGAATATGCATGAGAAAGATTTGCCTGTACTGCCTCCAATGCATGCCAGGGCCAACTGTTGCAACAGCTTAGACATCTGAACCCTCAGTTACCATCTCAGGGGAAAAGGCTCCGATATTAATTGTCCTCCTCCACTTCAGACACTGTCAAATCCAATAATGAAGATGCCAGCACCTTTGCAGGCTCCAAAAACATTCTTGAGGAGGAAAGCTTCACTACCTCACCTGGAGCCGCAGGATTTGGAGGCCCCCGAGCAACAATGGCAATAATGAACTGGTGCCTTCCTCCTGAGCAGAGAGCATATAGTGTCTAATGTATCCTCCCCTTCCGCCCACATGAGCTCTGCTGGCGTTAACTCAGGGCTTGGATCTGCTCCCCTTCCAGTGGGATTTAAAAAGGACCTTCTGAGGGGGGGAGGGGTTCCCACAGTAGACACCTGAGAAGAAGAAAGGGATTATATTATATTATATTTCCTGCTCGGGCTTTGTCTTCAGAAGGGAAAACCTTTCTTTTGCTTATATCGAGGATTTATTTGCGAGGAAGTAAACTGAGAATAGACAGAAGAAAACTCCTCTAAATAGGGTCGATACAGTAAAGTCCGGGGGAGAGCGGGCGAATGCCCGCTTTCCCGGCGCGCGCACTGGCCACTCACCTGTGAGCGCGATTCAGTATGCAAATTAGGCCCGGTGGTAAAAACTGATAAAAGGAGGCGCTAGGGACACTAGCGTTTCCCTAGCACCTCCTTTTGGACTGGAGCGGCGGCTGTCAGCGGGCTCGGTTCTCGAGCCCGCTGACAGCCACGGGTTCAGAAACCATACGCCGGCAAAATTGAGCGTCCGGTTTTCGACCTGCGAGCCACGGGCCGACTTCAAATTTTTTTTTTTTTTTTTTACTTTTGGTAACTTTCGGGACCTCCGACTTAATATTGCCATGATATTAAGTCGGAGGGTGCACAGAAAAGCAGTTTTTACTGCTTTTCTGTGTACTTTCTCAGTGCCCGAAGAAATTAGCGCCTACCTTTGGGTAGGCGCTAATTTCTGAAAGTAAAATGTGCAGCTTGGCTGCACATTTTCCTTTCTGAATCACGCGGGAATACCTAATAGGGCCATCAACATGCATTTGCATGTTGCGGGCGCTATTAGGTTTGGGGGATTGGACGCGCATTTTCGGCCCCTTACTGAATAAGGGGTAAAGCTAGCGCGTCGAAAACGTGCGTCCAATCGAGGGTTAACAGTGCGCTCCGTCAAAGCGCACTGTCCTGTATCGGCCCGAATGTCAGGTATCCAATGCCATTTTTCATTCTCCTTTATTTGCCCAGCAGGCAGGTAAGAGATGGGGAGAAAGATTTCCCATGATCTAAACCATTCTCTGACCCCTTTTTTTTTTTTTTTTTTTTTAACACTTGGTAGCGATCTCAGAGCTATAAAGCATCAAGTGAGTATCAAACTTGGAGCCTCACTTGCCTTGCTTTGATGATTCAGCTTTGTCAAAAGTCATGAGTCCAATTGCAATGTTGGTGGGGCCATGCCAGATACTTGTGCTTGATTCCCAAATCCAGCTTCTGCTGTTGGGCTAGGTGGGGCTGTGTTCACAACCACCAGAGGAGTGGGGGGAGTCTCAGCCATTTAGTGACCAGACTTGGGGTGCACATGGCCAAAGGCTGTTGCTTGCTGGTTCCTAAAACTTGGATTCCTTTTTTGGTTTTATCGGGACAGCATCATCTGCAGCTCAAATAAATTTGAGTCAAATTGAAACTCCTCAGTTTGGAAAAAGTTCAGACTTAATCTGACCCAGTTTGTCTATTCCTTGATTGCGGTATTCTAATTCCTTAGCAATAATAAGCACATGCTGGTAGACAGCATTTTTGTCTGCTTCTTTTGTTTTTGGTTGGATCACAACTTAAACAAAAATCGATATTCACTATTCCTATAGGAAACAATAATATCCTCCCTCTCTTCCTCCCTACATATAGTAGTAGCGACCTGAGATCTAAGGGTAAAATTGGATGGATCTGGAACAAATAGAGAAACAACGATGAGCAGTGATAAAGCTTTTTGCCCATGAGGACTGTTTTTGATCACTTGTATTTTCCTCCTTTGTGCTGAGATAGTTATGCTTATTGGATTCTTAAGAGGTTGATTTTAAAAGCGTTGCTCGTGCAAAAATGGCCACATCTGTGCCTATGTGGGCTGTGCGCGAGCAATGCGTGTTTTAAAAAGTTGCAAATTCTGCACATATGTACCTGTGGGCATGGGAGAAATAAGGCAGCAGAAAAGAGGCAGGGCTTGGGCGGGGCATGGGCATGGGCATTCCAGGGCGGGGCCAATTCTTAAGTGTGTTACACTGTATTTTAAAACCGAAAACTGTAGCATGTGTAGGCTAGATAGCCACATAACTTTACTGCTGCTCCTGATGAGGAGCAAATCTGTAGATCTTTAGGGCTTACAGGCGAGGGTGAGAGGTCTGGTTTGGCTGGGCGGCATGCAGGATGAAGAGCCAGAGGGGTCTGAAAGATCTCAATATTAACTGGTTAAAATGGTAAACTAATTGGAAAACTGGGGACGTGCCTAGTGTGAGCATGTTTTAAAATCCTCTTACATACACGTGTAAAAGCCGCTAAAGTCCTATGGAAGACACGCACACGCTAGCTTTGCTCAAGTAACCTCTTAAAATTAGGAGCATACCTACATGCAGTTGGTGAATTTTAAAACATGTGCGCGCACGATTTAAAATTCCGGTGTATCTTTGCTCACGCATATATGGGTGCATGTGCGCTTGCTTTAAAATGTCTTAGATTTTAATTTTCAAGAAGAAAAAGTGTAAAAAAGCTGTCCATCAGCAAACAAGCAAATACAGGTAAAACATTCTTAAATCTTATCCAACAGACATCAAGCTAAAGTGTTCTGTATTTAAAATCTAATATAATGCAAAATGTAGATATTGCTTTAACAGAAGACATAATGAAAATGAAGGGGAAAAAAAGGCCTTCACGAGATTACTAGAATTTTACAGTTGTGCAAACATTATGGATTGCAGAGAAAATGTTGTAAAACGTAAGAGTCAAGCTGAAAAAGTCCAAAAAAGCATGGCCTGAGTTTGGAAAGATTTCTTTTTTCTTACTAAAAAACTGAACTGGAGATATAAAGCTTTGTGAGACTTGGGTAGAGATGTACACAGGCAGAAGTTTTTGTAAAAAAACCCAAAAAAACCATACAGATTTTTTTGACTGACAACAGTCCCTTTTTGTTGAATTGGATATTATCTTAATGGCCCCTAGGGTGAGGTTACCGGGACACTTACTGAGGAAGCGTGATAAGAGGCAGTTCTCATCATTTCACTAGCCATACCTTGAAACTTTGGAGTATGCTAACATTCTGTAAATTAAAGTAGTTGTGGTTTTTGAAAGTAGCTTTTACTATCCCTGCTAGAATGAGATGTGATTATTCATGGATGCATGCATTGAAAATCATTTTGGTCTCTGAAAGCTGAACAAGAACTGTTATAAAAGGAGATAGTCACCAATTTTATTTTTTTTTTATTATTTTTTAAATGGTATTTGATTTAAAAAGTGCATTCCTTTAATTAACCCCATGCTGGAAGCAGCAAGGAAATAGTTGCTACTAAGTGCAGTACACTTATTATACCCCTTCGAAAAGCCTGAATACAGCTGGTCTGGAAATGTATGAACTAGAACAGCCTACCTAAACAAAACAATAAAAATATTGTGATGTTAGTGAAATTTGGAAACCATTTCTGGAATGGAATAAGAAGATAGGAGTTCTGTCCTGGTTGATTGAGTATGGCTCCTCTGGATCAAAGTTCTATGAATGAATATAATATGGGAAATTTGCATTTAATTTTAATTGTTTTTATTTGAATTTTATTTTTAATTTAATTAATATATTATTTATTATGCAAAGAGGCAAATCTACCAGGAGCCTCCGCAGATCTGCATACCACAGAGGGATTGGTCTCTTGGGCCAATCTGAAGCAACCAAGAGCACCATCCCTCTGTGGCATTCGATCCTTCAAATCAGTCTGTTCAACATGGGCCATGGAGGAAAGACATACAGCAATTTGTCTTCTGGCCACTTCTGCACTAGGTGATCAATACCCAATGACTTCCTCCTGTGGTTGAAGAAACATGGAACTTTTGCATTGCACAAAGTCGCCAACAGGGCTAGGAACGGGAGACTCCAGCGATCCTGAATCAGCTGAAACACCTCATCTGACAACGCCAACTCTCCTGGGTCCAGACTCTTCCTGCTGAGAAAGTCTGCTCTTACGTTGTCTTTGCCTGCAATGTGCGAGGCTGAGTCATCTGGATATGCACCTCTGCCTATTTCATAAGTTGATCTATTTCCTGCGACACTTGTTGGCTCTTGGTACCTTCCTGCCAATTGATGTAAGCCACAGTCGTTGCATTGTCTGACATTATTCGGACCGATTTACCCTGCAGCCTGTCACCGAACTGTAAACATGCCAACCAGACCACCCCAGCTTCCAACTGATTGATGCTCCAGAGAGATTCTTCTGCACTCCAGCGCCCTTCGCTGTCAGCTCCTGACAGTGAGCTCCCCAACCAAGGAGATTCACATCCATTGTCAATACTAGCCAGTCAGGTAAGGAAAACTCCCTTCCATAGATGATTCACCTGCAGCCACCACTGCAGTAGGGAGGAGACCTCCTTCGGCAGATGGAGCCAGTTTAAATAGTCCTGAGACTGCGGGTTCCACTGAGACAGCAGGGAGCGCTGAAGAGAACACATATGCACCCTTGCCCACGATACCATGTCCAGGGTCACCACCATGAAGCCAAGTATCTGTGGGTAAAACCATATGGTCGGGCGCAGAGTGTTCAACAACAGACGGAGTTGAGCAAGCAACTTCTGAATTCGAGCTTCCAGCAGGAACACCTTGCCCTGTTTCTTGTCGAACCGAACCCAAGATATTCCAGTGACTGAGTAGGCTGAAGACTGCTCTTGACTAGGCTCACCACCCAGCCAAGCTCCTGCAACAGGGAAATCACCTTGAGAGTCAGCAGGCAGCTCTCTTCTGGGGACTTGGCTCGAATCAGCCAGTTGGCCAATTACAGATGTACTAGGATTCCATGCTTTTTCAACTCTGCTGCAACTACCACCATTACCTTGGAAAAGATTCTGGGAGTATTGGCCAGACCAAAAGGCAGTGCCCGAAACTGAAAGTGGTACCCCAGAACTGCGAACTGCAGAAAGCATTAATGTTCTAGACAGATGGGAATGTGAAGATACGCTTTGGACAGATCCAGGGAGGTCATAAATTCCCCCAACTGCATGGCCATTATAACCGAGTTTAAGGTTTTCATGCAAAAATGTTTCACTTGCAGATGATGGTTGACACCTTTGAGGTCCAGGATGGGACAAAAGGAGCCCTCCTTCTTTGGCACGATGAAATAAATGGAATATTGCCTTGTATTTTCTTGAGACATGGGCACTGAGACCAAAGCCTGGACCACAGCCCTAGGACTGAGGAGGCTTGCCAAGATAATCTCCACTGCCCACTTCTTCTGCGGGGAATGGGAGGGAGACACCATGAACACGTCCCAAGGAACATTGCGAAACTCCATCACATATCCTTCTCGTATGTGTTTCAGGACCCATTGATCCAATGTGATTTTGACCCACCTCTGATAAAAGATAGAGAGAGGCATCCCCCTATCTCCTGTTCCTAGGGGTGGGTCAGCAAATCTTCATTTGGAGGCTTGGGGAAGTGCCACTACCTGAGCCTGCACCCCTTCTGGGTTGTCTGGGTTGAAAGGACTGAGACCTACTGAAAGGTTGAGTCCTCTGAAAGGTCGCTGCTGTATAGGGCCGAAAACACCTGGATCCTCAAGCATGACCTCTCATGTTAAAGGAGCGCCGTGTCTGCTTCTTATCTTCCGGCAAACAAGGAACGGGAGATTCACCCCACTTACTGGCCAGTTCCTCCAACTTGCTCCCAAATAAAAGCAAGCCATTAAAGTGCAGTTTGGTGAGGTTAGCTTAAGAGGTCGCATCAGCTGACCAGTTTCTCAACCATAACTGATGCCTGGCCGCTACTATAGAAGCTACCCCTCTGGCTGAAGTACAGACCAAATCACAGCCTGCATCTGCCAAGAAAGCAGTGGCTGATTCCATAACTGTCCTGGAGCTTACCCCAGAGTCATCAACCTCTTAGGAGAGAAGCAAATAAGAGCGAGCCCCCAAGGAACAACAAGAAGCGATCTGCAAGGTCATTGCCACTGCTTCAAATTCTTGCTTAAAGATAGACTCAATCTTTTTAGCATGAGCATTCTCCAAGGCTACTCCTCCTTCCACAAGAATAGTGGTCTGCTTGGAGACTGCACACACAAGTGCATCTACCTTCAGAAAATGTAAGCACTCTCTTACCACTGGATCCAGAGGGTATAGGCCATCCAAAACCCAACCCCCTTTCAAAATAGTCCCTGGAGCGCCCCATTCAAGATCAATCAATTCTTGAATGGCCTCCATCATGGGAAAAAAACAAGAGGCTTTACACAAGGAAACCAAAATGGTATTTCTCTTTGGCTCAGAGCCAGCATCTGCCCCAGGAACCCCAAGCATTTAGAAGGTCTAGGAGAAAAGAGCTGGCAGTTCACCTATATGAAAGAACCGTAGCATAGTTCTATATGGTTCAAATCCTGGAGGAATTTCATAATCCTCAAGAGAGTCAGGATTGGCACCATCATCCATGCCATCTGTATCTCTATCAGAAAGTCCCGCTGTCGCTCTAGGAGTAAGAACATAAGAACATAAGAAAATGCCATACTGGGTGAGACCAAGGGTCCATCAAGCCCAGCATCCTGTTTCCAACAGTGGCCAATCCAGGCCATAAGAACCTGGCAAGTACCCAAAAACTAAGTCTATTCCATGTAACCATTACTAATGGCAGTGGCTATTCTCTAAGTGAACTTAATAGCAGGTAATGGACTTCTCCTCCAAGAACTTATCCAATCCTTTTTTAAACACAGCTATACTAACTGCACTAACCACATCCTATGGCAACAAATTCCAGAGTTTAATTGTGCACTGAGTAAAAAAGAACTTTCTCCGATTAGTTTTAAATGTGCCCCATGCTAACTTCATGGAGTGCCCCCTAGTCTTTCTACTATCCGAAAGAGTAAATAACCGATTCACATCTACCCGTTCTAGACCTCTCATGATTTTAAACACCTCTATCATATCCCCCCTCAGTCGTCTCTTCTACAAGCTGAAAAGTCCTAACCTCTTTAGTCTTTCCTCATAGGGGAGTTGTTCCATTCCCCTTATCATTTTGGTAGCCCTTCTCTGTACCTTCTCCATCGCAATTATATCTTTTTGAGATGCGGCGACCAGAATTGTACACAGTATTCAAGGTGCGGTCTCACCATGGAGCGATACAGAGGCATTATGACATTTTCCATTTTATTCACCATTCCTTTTCTAATAATTCCCAACATTCTGTTTGCTTTTTTGACTGCCGCAGCACACTGAACCGACGATTTCAATGTGTTATCCACTATGACACCTAGATCTCTTTCTTGGGTTGTAGCACCTAATATGGAACCCAACATTGTGTAATTATAGCATGGGTTATTTTTCCCTATATGCATCACCTTGCACTTATCCACATTAAATTTCATCTGCCATTTGGCTGCCCAATTTTCCAGTCTCACAAGGTCTTCCTGCAATTTATCACAATCTGCTTGTGATTTAACTACTCTGAACAATTTTGTGTCATCTGCAAATTTGATTATCTCACTCGTCGTATTTCTTTCCAGATCATTTATAAATATATTGAACAGTAAGGGTCCCAATACAGATCCCTGAGGCACTCCACTGTCCACTCCCTTCCACTGAGAAAATTGCCCATTTAATCCTACTCTCTGTTTTCTGTCTTTTAGCCAGTTTGCAATCCACGAAAGGACATCGCCACCTATCCCATGACTTTTTACTTTTCCTAGAAGCCTCTCATGAGGAACTTTGTCAAACACCTTCTGAAAATCCAAGTATACTATATCTACCGGTTCACCTTTATCCACATGTTTATTAACTCCTTCAAAAAAGTGAAGCAGATTTGTGAGGCAAGACTTGCCCTGGGTAAAGCCATGCTGACTTTGTTCCATTAAACCATGTCTTTCTATATGTTCTGTGATTTTGATGTTTAGAACACTTTCCACTATTTTCCTGGCACTGAAGTCAGGCTAACCAGTCTGTAGTTTCCCGGATCGCCCCTGGAGCCCTTTTTAAATATTGGGGTTACATTTGCTATCCTCCAGTCTTCAGGTACAATGGATGATTTTAATGATAAGTTACAAATTTTTACTAATAGGTCTGAAATTTCATTTTTTAGTTCCTTCAGAACTCTGGGGTGTATACCATCCGGTCCAGGTGATTTACTACTCTTCAGTTTGTCAATCAGGCCTACCACATCTTCTAGGTTCACCGTGATTTGATTCAGTCCATCTGAATCATTACCCATGAAAACCTTCTCCATTACGGGTACCTCCCCAACCTCCTCTTCAGTAAACACCGAAGCAAATTCATGTTCCTCATCCAGCTCCTGATCCTTGACTCCTGGTCCTGCTCCTGACGTTCCTGTTCCTGCTCCGGATCCTGACGCTCCAGTCCTGCTCCTGCTCCTGGTGTTCCAGCTCCAGTTCCTGCCTTCCTGCCCTCCTGCCTTCCGTGCCTCTGCTTCCGTCCTTCCTGGTTGGTCTTCCTGGCTTTGACTCCGGCTTGCTCCTGTTCCGCTTCTGCCACCTGCCTTGACCTTGGACCGTCTCATCTTCTCCCTCGCTCTTGATCTCCTAAGTCCCAGTGGCCTGGGACCTCACGAGCTCCTCTCGGGGGGTCCTCAGGCTTCCAGGGTGAAGTCTCCGCTTGGATTCCAGAGTTCTCCTAAGTCCCAGCGGCCTGGGACCTCACGAGCTCCTCTCGGGGGGTCCTCAGGCTTCCAGGGTGAAGTCTCCGCATGGATTCCAGAATTCTCCTAAGTCCCAGCGGCCTGGGACCTCACGAGCTCCTCTCGGGGTGGGGTCCGCAGGCTTCCAGGGTGAAGACTCCGGATCTTCGGGTGACCTGATACCGCCCGCCGGCCTTCTTCTTTTTCGCAGAGTGCCGTCCTCTTCTCCCATCTCACTCTGCCAGGCCAGTCCAAGGGTCCACTACTACGCCAGTAACACAATGCACAAGTTCCATTTAGGCCTTTAAGTCCTTCTCCCAGTCTCTTTCAGTCCCTCGGCAACCCCAGAATGTGATAGAAGCTCAAAGTCACTTGAGAGGATGCCAGCACCTTATCACAAGTTTCTCAAATCTCTGACACAGCTTGTAAAGAAAGTACCGATCTATTTTCCCTGCTAATATATAGCGCCTTAACTGAAGCCATTTAAATCTTTGAGAACTCAAGTTCAACTTCATCCTTGTGATTTTGAAAGGTCATATAAGCCCTTTTCCTTTTAATAAAGGGCTTTCCAAATCTGCCCTGGTGACGCCACAGCCAGCTGGGTTTTTAGAATAGCCACAATAAATAAGCATGAGATAAATTTTCAAATACTGAATCTGCAATCTATGCACATTTTTCCTATGCATATTTATTGGGGTGAGGCATCCTGGGAATATGTGGAAAAGTAGGCTGAAAGTTGTTTTAATCATTGATGCAAACAGAAAAAGATAAAAATGGGGATTTATACCATCAGACAAATAAGTGGTACACAATAAAAGGATAGTATTGGGTACAAGTACTTGGGAATACGGATAAAATCTTATTATATTGGCAGGATAAGCGCATATTTTAGACTGGCATGCAGGGACTGGTAGCCTAGGAAGGTACTGATGGGTTTTCAGCTCACAAAAGAGAATTTGGCAAAAAAAAAAGAGTCAACAACAGACAGTGCGGGACAGGCTACTGAACAATGTTTGAATGTATGTAATAGCAGTTTGCATTAAGTGGAATAGACGGACGCCAGATTATTTCTTACATAAATAAAGCAAAATAAAAGGACATTGATTTTAGTGTCAAGAGTCTGGCATAGTATTTTCTTGCCAAAAAACGGGGACACAAGTGAAAAGGAGAAAGAAGAGAATTGGTTAATTAATGCTCCACATTAGAGAGCCACTGAAGGTAGTTTAGAGCTGCGTGCATGCACAGTCGGCCAAACGCACTTTGCCATATACGCTGATGCATCTACAGAAAATGGAGTGATGTATTTGTTCCTTACAAAGTGCCGTATTAGCTGTGGAGAGGATAGACAGTGGTGCGTGTGAGTCTTCCCATCTCTTGACATGACCTAGGTGGCTCTCGGTTCCCTGAGGCACCTTTGAACTGCTCTGCTATTTGATATGGGATGGTACCAGGCACTGATATTATATGTCTGCTCAACTGTGCATGACATCGATGTGGTTTTAATTATTGCTTCATGTCAGTGGTGAGATATATCTGTGGAGGGAATGGGTAAGATGAAAGGTCGGCAGAGCTGGATGTCAAGCATTTCCCATCACCTTTAACTCATTTCGCTGCCCCCAGAGGAAATTTACCTTCCTTAAACTAGAGAAAATGGGAAGATTTATAAAGTCTGGGAGCTGTCAGCAGCAAGGTGTAATTGGCATCTTCTTAGGGAAACAGATTCAAGATGAAGAGGGGGTGGAAAAGGAAGGGGACTTCCACTGCCTTTACGAATCTGTCCCACATGGTTTATTTGGCTGAACAGAGAGAAAAATTGCCTGTTCCATGTTGTTACAATGTGCAGCAAGCATATTCTGGGAAGAAAGAGGGCCACTTAATATATGAAAGGGCAAGATGGCCTAGCATAGGACCAAATTCTTAAAACAAACAATGCCAGCAGACCTTTAGTCCTTTTTTTAACTTGAGACTTTACATTACCAAATTCATTTTGCCACATGAAGGTGAATTTGTGGTTTATATTCTGGCATCTCCCTCCTGTAACTTTTTTGTTTTCATTACCTCTGTGATCATGTTCGGGTCCCCCGTCCCCCAGGCATTCGATGACGTCACTGCTCACAGAATTTGGTGTCGGGACAGACAGATGCAGAGAGGAATTGAGGAAAGGACCTGAGGTGGGCTAGAAAGGAAGGCGTGTGGCAAGAGGCCTCGCCAGGGAAGATAACAGAAGTAAGTTTTCAGTGTCCCTCAAACTGTTCCAGCTAGGAAAATCATTTCCTTTCCTTTATTATCTCACCTGTACCTCCTTCTGAAAACAGAACAGAAGCAGTTTTGTTTTTTTAAAACCTGTCAGAATTAGCCGCTCCTGTTCGGCAGGCCCCTGCCCCAGTCATCGAGACGCGCTCTTATAAATCTGTTTGCCACCTGCCGTTTACTGTGGCGAGCCTGATGTCTGTTCAAAGGATAAAGAACGGAATTGCTCTTGTCTTATGCCCTTATTCTCAAACGGGTGCCGATCCACCTCTCCCGGCCGCCCGATTTAATATTTAAATTGGCTTCCGCGGTAAAAAAAAGGAGGCGCTAGAGAAAGGTTTGGCATCGGGCTTCCAGGTGAGGTGGCTGTCAGCGGGTCAGGAAACCGGCCGCTCAGTTTTACGGGCATCCCTTTTCCTAACCTGATCACTGGCACACATATTTATTTATGTATTCATTTTACGGTTCTCCTTTTTCAGTTCCTCCGACTCAATATCGCCACAATATTAAGTCGGAGGAACTACAGAATAGCAGTATTTTCTGCTTTTCTGTCAACGTTTTGGGCTCCGGGGCAGGCGTTCATTTTTGAGAGCAAACATGTGTGCGTCAGGCGCACATTTTTTATTTTCATTGGGAGTACTAGCTAATAGCCTCATCAACATGAATTTACATGTGACGAGCGCTATTAGCTGCGCGCTTGATTGGATGTGCGTTTTGGATGCGCTGATCCTCCTTTTGCATTGGGGTTATGAAGGTGCGTTGAGCTGTGCGCTACCCACAGCGCACGGTGTTGCATCAGCTCGAAAGTGCTTTTCAGAGAAATGAGTTGCATAATAGGAAAGGTCAACAAAATTTGTTGATTTGCTTTGTGTGCCTTCCAGTCTGAAACGACACAAAAATACCCCAATGAAGTCGTTTTGTTTATATTGTTTTAAGGCAGGCTTAATCCATTTAGGGCATGCTAAAGTGACAACATCTACAGGAAAGGAAATAGAATAAAAAAAAAAAAACCTACAGGAAAAACTAAACGAAAACCCAAATAAAACAAAAATGTTTTTTATGCAGTACTGCTGGGATTAAGCGCATATCGGTCTGGTGGTTGTTATGTTGCAATTTGCAACATCCCACAAGCAAGTCATTGGCAAGTGTGTATTCTATGGTAGAAAAAAATAAGGACTAATTATTCCTGGCTATTACGTGCTCACAAGGCAGCTTGCATAAAATGCTTTTACAAACCCCTCCAAATAATATTATTATCGTTATTATTCTTTCCAGATGCATTCCCCTTTATCAGGCAGATCTGTTGCCTCTTGCATCGCTCACTCGTTCAATACTAAGACTTTCTTCTATATAAGAACATAAGAAATTGCCATGCTGGGTCAGACGAAGGGTCCATCAAGCCCAGCATCCTGTTTCCAACAGAGGCCAATCCAAGTCACAAGTACCTGGCAAGCACCCAAACCTGCTACTAAAGCCAACAACAAGCAGTTATGTACCAAAAGTATGATTAAGTGACATTTTCCATCCACAGTGGGTGAATCAGTTAGATTTGTGTTTGGAGTACTGGGAACTTTCCGGCACAGATAATGACGTACAGCTTCTTGTAACTTTTGCAGTGCATTGCCACCTCCCGTGTGGCGTGCATCTTGCCAGTGGCTCTCTTCCCTGTGAATCGCACAATTTGGATCCTGGGAAGCTGACTTGCTGTCATTTTTTCTTCTGCTGTGATCTTTTCTTAATTGCTAACATTATTTGTGACCACTAATTGATGGGTGACTGTGAAACCAACTTGTAAATCTCTTGAGGGCTGTGGTAACATCACCACTGGACTGAACATTGAGCAGTGCGATAGTATTGTACTCATGCAAATGACCTTGTACGTCACACTGTAGTAGTCTAATAGAGTTCATAGGAATAATTATTATTTTTGCTGATTTCTGAATGGCTCTGATTGTTTTGGGGGATTTTTTTTTATTTTTTTTGGCGAGGTCATTGTTTTCATTTAACTTTTGCATGAAATTGTTTTCAAACAAGTTTCAAATGCATTTGGCTGGTGGTCAAAGAGTAATCATTATGCAGTTTCAGACCAGAATGCAGCTCATGTTCCAAATAAATAATAATAATAATAATAAACAGATAAAAGCACTGAGCGCAAAATGTAAAAGAGGACCGTGCTGAAGCTTCAACCATTTTTTATGTCGCAGTGCAACGGAAACACAGGAAGCGACTCAAAAGAATGGACTAACAAAGGAAACTTAAATCTGAATTTTGAAATGGTTTGACCTGCAGAGAGTTTAAATAAAATAAAATCTGAAGCAGAAGAGGCAAGGAAATGAAGTGACATATTATACATAGACATTTATTTATTTATTTGTCAAGTTTTATATACCGTCATTCGGTATCGCCATCACAACGGTTTACAAGTTTCGATTGGTATAGGATGTATTACATATGTGAAGCGTGGATATAACGGTTTACAAGCTTCGTTCGGTATCGGACGGGTTACACACGAACGGTGTAGGGCGAGTTTATATATGAGAAACATGATCATAGAGGTTTACAACATTCGATCGGTATAGGACGGGTTACATAAGTGGGGTATGTATCGTAACAGCGTCAATCATATGTATGGTTAGTTGATGGAATATATACATTAGGAGGAGGCTACATTCAGGGGTATAGACATAGTTGGGTAACAGCACGATATCTTGTTTATGTTGCAGATTGTTCATGTCAAGTGGTCTTGTTGTTGGTTGTTTGAGTGATGTAGATTTGCTTGGGTTTTGTTATGAGTTCTGTTGTGATTTGGTTGAATTGTTTCTTGAGTGTCATTGTAGGCTTTGTAGAACAGCCATGTTTTTAGATCCTTCTTGAATGTTTTTAGGTTGGGTTGCATTCTTAATTCTTTCGGAAGGGTGTTCCAGATTTTGGGGCTGGCAATGGAGAAAGCGCTTTCCCTGATTGTGCTCAGTTGGGCATCTCTGATGGGGGGGGGGGGGGGGGCGGGACGACTGTCAGAAGGCCTATGTTGTTTGATCGTAAGTTTCGTTGCGTATTATGGGGGAGTGAGGTTTAAACCTGCCTGGTCTGTTTGTTCATTATGTAATAAAGAATGCACAAACAGCAAGCACTTTTCAGAGGAAAGGGAATTCTAAAACAAGGGATCATGATATGGGGTTGAGGGGGGGCAGACAGAATAAACACAAGGACACTCTCATTCACAGAAAGGGTGAGGGATGCACAGAACAGTTTCCCAGTGAAGTGGTGGGGGTAAAAAACCAAATAAACCAGTAACAGAATTCAAGAAAACATGTGACTAGCACTGTAGCACAGAGGATCCCTAGCTGGATAGAAGTGAGACCAAAGGCAGTTTTCAAATGTAATTGTCACTACTGCAGCAGGCAGGGAAATGAGTAGGCTAGATAAATCTTGTGTTCAGGCCTGGATTTATCAATAGGCAGACTCAGCCTGTACCTAGGGTGGCTGAAGGTTTATTGCCTTCCAGCTGTGCTGAATCTCACTGAGCAGAGAACAGCCCTCTGCTTCCTGATCCAGCCCCTCCCTTCCCAGGCAGCACGCAGGGAACAAAGTGGGAGGGGGTGAGCCTGGAGCACAGAGAGCAAAGGGAGATCATTTTGGTAAGATTAGCGGGCCGATACAGTAAAGCCCGCTCTCCCGGTGCGCGCGATTCTGTATGCTAATTAGGCCCGGCGGTAAAAACAGGCAAAAGGAGGCGCTAGGGACACTAGCGCATCCCTAGTGCCTCCTTTTGGACCGGTTTTCGAGCCCGCTGACAGCCACGGGCTCGGAAACTGGATGCTGGCAAAATTGAGCGTCCGGTTTTCGACCCACGAGCCGTGGGCTGACTTCAAATTTTTTTTTTTTTTACTTTTTTAAACTTTCGGGACCTCCGACTTAATATCGCCATGATATTAAGTCGGAGGGTGCACAGAAAAGCAGTTTTTACTGCTTTTCTGTGCACTTTCCCAGTGCCCGGAGAAATTAGCGCCTAGCTTTGGGTAGGCGCTAATTTCTGAAAGTAAAATGTGCGGCTTGGCTGCACATTTTACTTTCTGAATCGCGTGTAAGAGAGGCTGAATAGGGGTCACTGGGGGTGAGAACAGAGGCTGAGGGATGAGTGTGGCTCAGATGGGGGAAGGGGACAGTGTGTGTGTGAGAGAGAGAAGAGATTGGTGCTGGTGTGTGTGCGCCAGATTGAGAGGTTATTTTTTATTTTATTTATTTATTTATCAAGTTTTATATATATATATATATATATACTGTTATTTGGTTTTGCCATCACAACGGTTTACAATTTTCGATGGAATAGGGTAAGTTAATGAGTTTACATATACATTATGAGAGGTTAGAGAGGAGTTGTAAGGGGGAGCAGGACCAGAGCACAGTAGGGATAGCGCCCTCCTCCCCTTCTCCCTCCCCACCCACTGCAATTCAGGTTCTCTCCCCCATGATCTCATCTATCCCACAGATCCTGGAACCCCTCCCCCAACATGTCCTATCCCTTCCCCCTTTCTCAATCCTAGAGCCTCCACCCTTCTCCTTCTTTTCCTCCCATCCCAGATTTCTGATTTCCCCCTTTCCTCTATCCCATCCTCCCCATCCCCTTCTACCTTTCTTCCCCCATCCCTAGTCCTCTCTCCTTCTCATACTCCTCCCCATCCCTAGTCCTCTCTCCTTCTCATACTCCTCCCCCATCCCTAGTCCTCTCTCCTTCTCATACTCTCCTCCCCATCCCTAGTCATCTCTCCTTCTCATACTCCTCCCCCATCCCTAGTCCTCTCTCCTTCTCATACTCCTCCCATCCCTAGTCCTCTCTCCTTCTCATACTCCTCCCCCATCCCTAGTCCTCTCTCCTTCTCATACTCCTCCCCATCCCTAGTCCTCTCTCCTTCTCATACTCCTCCCCCATCCCTAGTCCTCTCTCCTTCTCATACTCCTCCCATCCCTAGTCCTCTCTCCTTCTCATACTCCTCCCCCCATCCCTAGTCCTCTCTCCTTCTCATACTCCTCCCCATCCCTAGTCCTCTCTCCTTCTCATACTCCTCCCCATCCCTAGTCCTCTCTCCTTCTCATACTCCTCCCCCATCCCTAGTCCTCTCTCCTTCTCATACTCCTCCCCATCCCTAGTCCTCTCTCCTTCTCATACTCTGCCAATATCCCCTCAATGGTAACACGCTAGAGAACTATATAGATCTTCTCTAGAAATCACATGATCTTTGGCAGTCTATTATCTTTGACAGTCTATTATCTTTGGCAGTCTATTATCTTCGGCAGTCTATTATCAAAACCCAACCTCTAGCCTATATTAGGCACCGCTCATGTTAATTATGTTATTACCCCCATATATCTTAACAAGCCGTAAAGCCCGTTAAAACGGGCTACATCCCTCTGTCTCTCACCTCCCCCTCATTCTCTCTCCCCTCACTCTTCACCACCCCCCTCCCCCACCCACTCCTCTCCACCCTCCCTCTCCTCTCACTCAGTCCCCCCTCTCCCTCACTCCCTCCCACTCAGTCCCCCCTCTCCCTCCCTCCCACTCACTCAGTCCCCCCTCTCCCTCCTCCCACTCACTCAGTCCCCCTCTCCCTCCCTCCCTTCACCCACCTCCATTTCCTCCCGGCGCCGTAAGCGCGACTTCCCGCAACCCGCACCCGGCTCCATTAACTCCTCCCGCTCCTGCCGGCAGATCTCGGGGGGGGTGTCACTCCCGCACGCGCGGCAGTGACCCCCCCGAGATCTGCCGGCAGATCTGGGGAGGAGAAGTAGCGGCACCGCGCGCGCGCGGTGCCGCTACTTCTCCTCCCGCTCCTGCCGGCAGATCTCGGGGGGGGGGCGCGGGAGTGACACCCCCCCCGAGATCTGCCGGCAGATCTCGGTGGGGGGGGGCGCGGGAGTGACACCCCCCCCCCGAGATCTGCCGGCAGATCTGGGGAGGAGAAGCAGCGGCACCGCGCGCGCGCGCGCGGCGCCGCTGCTTCTCCTCCCGCTCCTGCGGCCCCACCGCCATTTTTTTTTTCTGATCGACATCCTTGCCCGCACATGCGCAGTAGAGCTGCGCTCTACTGCGCATTTGCGGGCCGTCGGTCACAGGCCATTTATAAGGTAGATTATGTTATTACCCCCATATATCTTAATCCAAGTTAATTCGACCTGTTCATTGTAAGACATTTACTTGTCATTGTTGTTATTGTTTAAAATGTAAAATGTAAACCGAATTGATCAATAATTTTGTTATTGGAAAGTCGGTATAGAAAAATGCTAAATAAATACTCCTCCCCCATCCCTAGTCCTCTCTCCTTCTCATACTCCTCCCCATCCCTAGTCCTCTCTCCTTCTCATACTCCTCCCCATCTCTAGTCCTCTCTCCTTCTCATATTCCACCCCATCCCTAGTCCTCTCTCCTTCTCATACTCCTCCCCATCCCTAGTCCTCTCTCCTTCTCATATTCCTCCCCCATCCCTAGTCCTCTTTCCTTTTCATACTCCTCCCCCCTCCCTAGTCCTCTTTCCTTCTCATACTCTTCCCTATCCCTAGTCTTCTCTCCTTCTCATACTCCTCCCCATCCCTAGTCCTCTCTCCTTCTCATACTCCTCCCCATCCCTAGTCCTCTCTCCTTACCATACTCCTCCTCCATCCCTAGTCCTCTCTCCTTCTCATACTCCTCCCCATCCCTAGTCCTCTTTCCTTCTCATACTCTTCCCTCATCCTTAGTCCTCTCTCCTTCTCATACTCCTCCACATCCCTAGTCCTCTCTCCTTCTCATACTCCTTCCCATCCCTAGTCCTCGCTCCTTCTCATACTCTTCCCTCATCCCTAGTCTTCTCATACTCCTTCTCATCCCTAGTCCTCTCTCCTCATACTCTTCCCCCATTCCCCAGTCCTCTCTCCTTCTTATACTCCTCCCCATCCCTAGTCCTCTCTCCTTCTTATACTCCTCCCCATCCCTAGTCCTCTTTCCTTCTCATACTCTTCCCCATCCCTAGTCCTCTCTCCTTCTCATACTCCTCCTCCATCCCTAGTCCTCTCTCCTCATACTCCTCCCCATCCCTAGTCCTCGTTCCTTCTCATACTCTTCCCTCATCCCTAGTCTTCTCATACTCCTTCCCATCCCTAGTCCTCTCTCCTCATACTCTTCCCCCATTCCCAGTCCTCTCTCCTTCTCCCACTCCTCCCCATCCCTAGTCCTCTTTCCTTCTCATACTCTTCCCTCATCCCTAGTCCTCTCTCCTTCTCATACTCTTCCCCCATCCCTAGTCCTCTCTCCTTCTTATACTCCTCCCCATCCCTAGTCCTCTTTCCTTCTCATACTCTTCCCTCATCCCTAGTCCTCTCTCCTTCTCATACTCTTCCCCATCCCTAGTCCTCTCTCCTTCTCAAACTCTTCCTTCATCCCTAGTCCTCTCTCCTTCTCATACTCTTCCCCCATCCCTAGTCCTCTCTCCTTCTCATACTCCTTCCTCCTATCCCCAGTCCTTTCACCTTCTCCTCACCCCTTTCCTAGCCCTCCTCCTTTCCTCTCCTCATCCCTGGTCCTCTCCCCTTCTCTTTCTCTTTTGTTCATCCCTGAGATCTCATCCCTGTACTGATACTTAAGATCCCTTTTCCTCCCCGATAAAACATAAATTATACAGACACAAGCAAGGTTGGCAAGTTACTTAATTTTTGTAATATAAAATATGGAAATGTTTGCCAATATGCTTCAGAGTTTTCCAGTTTTTGCCTGAGAATCTATGCCTGAGCTGCCACAGCAAACTGTGGGACTGTACCTTACACTTCCTGCTCACTGTTGTCTGACCTTACCTGGGGGGGGGGGGGGGGGGCGCAACAGCAGCAACAGTGCCTAGGGATGGCAAACTCCTAAATCCGTCTCTGCTTGTGGTCTTTTCCTGTTCTCCTGTTCCGGGTTTTTATCTGTATCCCATCATATCGTGCATCTGTTATTTGTCCAGTCCATTGCCAATTCCTTAATTCTACAATCTCAAAGAAGATAAATTGAGCTGATGCTCTAGTCATGTGTCCTACCAGTCTGACATTAGAAGCACCATAACGCCACACATTTAGGATGGAAGCTCACAGCAAGAAGAGGTAGAGGGAATTTTGCTTGGTGAAGGTACAGAGGGTTCAGGTGGGAACAGAGTTAGGAATTTGGATAAAAGACCTGGGGGGAGATGGGGAACTGGTGTTGGTTTAACTATGAGGAGTTATATTCTCAACTCCCCAAATTAAAAGACAACTGGGCAGAATGGATGGGCCAACTGGTCCTCATCTGCCATCTTCTACTAAGTTATAATGTAATACAAAGTTATATTCCTTTTAGAAACCTTCACATAGAAACAGAAAAGATGTCAGCAGAGATGCCCACCCATTCTGCCTATCTGTACTATCACAGGTATTAATCTACGGTCTCCTCCCTCTCCCCTCCCACTGCTAAAGATTTTGTTGTGTCTGTCCCATGAATGCTTAAAAGTGCAAAAGCTAACAATACGTACACCTAAAAAAACAACAACAACAAAAAACCAAACAAACTTGTCACCCTTGTACCCTTTGAATGATGCTCGTGACTTCTGTTTTGTAAGCAGTCGAACCTAAATGCCCCCAACAGTATGTATATGACAGAGGACCTTTCACCTTAGAACCCTTGAACTCAAAGGCTGTGTCCGAAGTGGTGCACGGGAGGCTGTTGGCTGCATTTGACTTTCAAGATGTGGCACAGCACCATGTAAATGAGTTCACCTTTATGGCCATAGATCCAGGGCACCGAGAGTCCTTCAGGTGATGAGGTACAGAGACAATGACTGCAGAGAGAGGGCTGGATTGCATTTTCAGACTGTATTTTATAAACCCAAAGGGAGACGCTGGACTCAACTGTTTTTGTTCAGAGTTTTGTTTTTTTTTTTTCGGCTTTTCATTTCTGAGTTCTGTAATCATTTAATTTCTGTGAGTTCCTATTGTCGTTGTACTCTCTGCAATTATTGCTCCTGTGTATCTGTATAAGTTCTTTAGCAATATTGCTTTTATTTATCTGTTGCTTAGCAACGAATATCTGCACTGGAACAGGCTTTGACTTTAGCTGTAGCTTTGTGTGGAATTTATTTTTTGTTAATTCACAAACACATTCATTTTCTACATCCAGCTCAGAAAACTATGCCATGGGAAAGCTCAAAAATCACTCACACGAGTGTCTGCTTTTTTGTACTGTTTGCATTGATGTCTTTGCCTAGAATTGTCAGTACCTGAATGCAATCTGCTTTGAAGAAGCTGAAAAGCAGAATATATATAAATAAATAAATAATGCTCATGTCTTGTACCGAATTCCATCCCTCTTTCTTCCGTTCTTTAAGTCTCCAGCGTGACAGCCACAGTGGTGTGAAGCTTAGTGTAATGTCTTCCCAGTCCTCTCCTTTCAGCAGCCTATTTTTCAGCACTCAGAACTGAAAGTGTGTGTGTGTGTGTGTGTGTGTGTGGGGTCCAATATGATAGCCCCCGCCATCCAAGTTTGCTGAGATGAGGGGGGAAGGTAAGTGGTACATTTCAGGCAAGAGCCTGAGTTACCCAAACTATGCCAGATCCTGCCCTCCCCCACCATCCTAGGGTGGGCTTGATCTTAATCCAGAACAACTCGTCGTGCCAGTTCCACAGTGAGGGGAAGGAGAAGGAGCCGTCTCTCTCTACAGCTTGCCAGTGCGCTATGGGCTGGAAGTGCTATTTTTAACAATGCGAGCCCCATCTTAAACCCCAGAATTTGTGTATTTATTGTGGTCGGCTTTTTTTTTTTTCCGGTTTGGGCGAGAGAGCCAGAAAATGAACCGAAAGGCCAGATGCTACTGTTAGGAAAAAAAAAAAAGCAACCCAAAAACCCCACACATTCCGGAGTGGGTCTTAAAGCTGCCAAGCGCACCCACACATAGCCACAGTTATTGTAGCTGCTACTGCGGCAGACAGGGGAACGGCAAAGGGAAGAAGAAAAAACAGGGACGCGGTAATAACTGAAGAAGAAGATTTTGTACCTTTTTTTTTTCTTCCCCACGGCACTGAGGCTCACTGTATTCAAACACTAATTGATACCTTTAATCAGACCTTCATAAGAATAATCCAAAGATGTGAAATTTGGAGCCCCATACGGGTCATTTCCTCAGATGACTCTGCCCTATATTACTAACCCGAGGAGGTGTTTTTCCGACTCATCCTTCCGCTGGGCTTCAGCAACTGCAGAAACTTCCCTTCCTGACCCTCTCTCTCCATTGATAAAACTGTCCTTGTCTGTTGCTTCAGCGCCTTCTCCTTTCAGGTTTAGCTTCCATGAGTAGGCTAAATGCATATTTCTTTGCCCAGATACTTTTTCTGTCGCCTTTCTTCAGCCGTATCTCTTCTGTGCAAGTCACTTTACTGCATGACCATCTTGATTAACTTT
This sequence comes from Rhinatrema bivittatum, assembly GCF_901001135.1. NCBI lineage: Eukaryota > Metazoa > Chordata > Amphibia > Gymnophiona > Rhinatrematidae > Rhinatrema > Rhinatrema bivittatum. The sequence goes on from NC_042619.1 coordinate 230,335,851, forward strand.
GGTTCTTTAGATAGATGAATATTTTAAACACAGAATATGGTGGTGAATAAGAACCACAAGGTCCATCTAGTCTGCCTATTCGTTATGCATCACACAAAAAGTATCCAAACCCAGGCTTTATCTTCTCTTCGTGAATCAATAATACAAATAATATTAGGGTAGTAATGTGCTTGTAATTGACATGTTAGGTGCTCACATTGCCAGGTCTGTCTGCCATGCTATGGTTGTATGCTAAAATATAGGCACCCCTGGTCAATTTGTATGCTTCAATGCATCTGTAAGAAAAGGGAAGCTGACACAACCTCTGCATGGTTCAAAGTTAGACACCTTACTATTCATTTGTGGTTTTTAATAGATTGAAAATTATAAAAAAAAAAAAAAAGGTGAATATGGCCTGTGCAAAAATTTGTAAACCTTTTCAATCAGTACTTTGTAACATCTCCTTTGGTAGAAATAACAGCTTTGAAATGTTTTCTATAGCCAGCTAAAAGTCTTTCTATTCTTCTTTTGGAATTTTTTCCATCTCTTCTTTGCAGAGCTCAGACAGATTCTTAGGACCACTTGCATGCACTGCATGATTGAGATCTCCCCAAAGATTTTCAATAATATTCATGCATGCCTAGGGACTGTGAAAGCCATTCCAAAATATTCCTTTTTCTTTCCTGTAAGTACTTTATAGTTGATTTTGAGGTAGGTTTCAGATTGTTATCTTGCTAAAATATCCAACCTCCTTTCAGCTTCAATTTCTTCACTGACTGTGGCAAATTAGCTTCTAGAATAGTTCCAAAACATTTTAGGTTTATCAAGGTTTTTGTTTTGCATATTTCAGACCATGATTTCTGTGATGGGGGTCATAGAAAAAGCTTTCTTCTGACAACTCTGCCACACAGAATATTGCTGTGTAAGGAAAGCTGAACTGTGGACAACTACTCACTCCAGCATAGTAAACCTTTAAGCAGGTCATTAACAGTGATCTGTGGGCTCTGTATTGCAAATCTGAACAGATTTTGAACAATTCTAGCAGAGATTTTTCTTGGTTTTCTAGATCTTGCCTTTACTTCAACAGTTCCATGTAATTTCCATTTCTTAGCAATGTTTTTGATAGATGGAATTGCTAGCGGGTAGCATTTGGAGATTTTTTAAATAGCCTTTTACTGCTTTGTAAGGTGAATTATCTTCAGTTTCGGATGCTCAGACACTATTGCTTAGAGAAGCTGATGGTTGTTGAAAATAAACAGAACAATCACAGTCTGATTGATAAGAAGGGTCAACATATTTGTTCAATCATGGAATTGTCTTCATCTGACTTAACTGAAAGCCTAATGAGTCAATCAGCTTTTTGAGCCCTTTTAAAACTTAAAAAAAAAGAAATGAATTAATCAACTGGAAGAGTGCCTAAACTTTTTCACATGCTATACTCCAGGGCTTAATTTGTGGGGGAATGGGTTGGAATGCTTATGAAGCAGAGCATCGGGGTATTCTGCTCCAGCCCTTCCCCTGCAGGCAGCCTGCACAGAAGAGAAGCTGAGCCTGAAGCACACACGGGCCAATACAGTAAAGTCCGTGGGAGAGGTGAGCGCACAGGCCACTCTCCTGTGCATGCCATTCACTATGCAAATTAGGCCCAGTGGTAAAAACAGGCAAAAGGAGGCGCTAGGGACACTAGCGCGTCCCTAGCGCCTCCTTTTGGACCGGAGCAGCGGCTGTCAGTGGGTTTGACAGCCGACGCTCAATTTTGCTGGCATCGGTTCTCGAGCCCGCTGACAGCCACGGGTTCGGAAACCGGACGCCGGCAAAATTGAGCATCCGGTTTTCAACCCGCGAGCCACGGGCTGACTTCAAATTTTTTTTTTTTTACTTTTGGTAACTTTCGGGACTTCCGACTTAATATCGCCATGATATTAAATCGGAGGGTGCACAGAAAAGCAGTTTTTACTGCTTTTCTGTGCACTTTCCCGGTGCCCGAAGAAATTAGCGCCTACCTTTGAGTAGACGCTAATTTCTGAAAGCAAAATGTGCGGCTTGGCTGCACATTTTGTTTTCTGAATCACGCGGGAATACCTAATAGGGCCATCAACATGCATTTGCATGTTGCGGGCGCTATTAGGTTCGGGGGGTTGGACGCGCGTTTTCGGCCCCTTACTGAATAAGGGGTAACGTTAGCGCGTCGAAAACGCGCATCCAATAGAGGGTTAACAGTGCGCTCCATTGGAGCGCACTGTACTGTATCGGCCTGACAGAGAACAGCCACTCAGCTCTCTAATCCATCCCCTCCTCACTTCTCCTCCTGTATTGCAGGGAACAGAAGGGGGAAGAGGTGATATTGAACCAGATACTGCAGTGAAAAGAACAGACACTAAAAGAGATTGAATTAGCACAAGTTGGCAACTTGTGAGCAAAGGAGTCAACTTTCAAGGCTTCAACCTTGGCCTTGATGATTGGCACTACAGCTCACAACTTTCATACTTATGCTAATTCAACCTCTTTTTGTATCCATTACTGAAGGTTTAATTTCTGGCAGATTAACCAGTAATGGTGCTCTGCCACCTTTTTTCTGAGACCCAAGAAAACAGAGCAGAGCCGGCAGTGCTATCAGTTCTGGCTCTTCTGAGGGAACAGAATAGACCCAGTTGTTGTATGGATCATTTATGGCTCCCCAGTCTTTGGAAGAAGCAGAACTGCTTACCCTGAGCCAAGGGCAGCCACATGGCTTTGATTCAGGTATGTGTGTGTGTGTGTGTGTGTGCGCGTCTGAGAAAGAGAGAGAATTCATACCTGGTCCTGGTCCTGCCCATTTTCACAGGTCAAACCTGACCCTGGCCCTACCCCTACCCATCTCACCCCTTCCACTTCCTTTATGTCTACAAATGAAGTCCTTCCATACTCACTTTTTTAAAATAATATTCAATCTGTTTACTTTGGCAAATAAATAGTAATTTTTCATTAAAAATTGCTGAAAGCTGTCATGTTTAACTTTGTACCATGTGGAAGTTGTGTCAGCTTCTGTTCACTTAGGGGCCGATTTTAAATCCTACGCGTGAAGGGGTACATTTGTGCGTGCTACCCGGCGCGCACAAATGTACACCCGATTTTATAACATGTGCGCACTGCCGCGTGCATGTTATAAAATCCAGGGTCGGCGCGTGCAAGGGGGTGCACACTTGTGCACCTTTGCGTGCCGAGCCCAAGGGGAGCCCCGATGGCTTTCCCCGTTCCCTCCAAGGCCGCTCCGAAATCGGAGCGGCCTTGGAGGGAAAATTGTTTTCGCTACCCACCCCCCAGGCCTACCTAAATCCCTCCCCTACCTTATTCCATGGAGTTACGCCTGCGCCGGCCGGCTGCCAGCTTGCGAACCTCCGGCACGGCCACTGTGCCGGAGGACTCGGGACCGCCCCTGGACCGTCCCTTTTTCAAAGTCCCGGGACATACGCACGTCCTGGGGCTTGCGCGTGCCGCTGAGCCTATGCAAAATAGGCTCTGCGCACGCGGGGAGGGGGGGGATTTAAAGGGTTACGCGCGTAACCTTTGAAAATCTACCCCTTAGAGATTCATTAAAACATAACATTTGACTGGGTGCCTCAACTTTTGTGTAAAACTGTATGTGCTCATGTCAGTGAGGTTGGTGGTGGTGAAGAACCTTCTCGAAAGACCATGGGGACTTAGGAGGTGAGGTGTCAGGCATTCTGGAGGGTGAAAGACAAATGAGGAAGACGGCACAAATTGTCTTGGATAAAGTTGTGCTATGTAGCTGCAACTGGGATATATCTTTGGCAGGATGCACAAGAATAACTAGGCAGACTGGATGGGTCAACTGAGCTTTTTCTGCTGTCAGACATTAGGGAGAGCCTGTGGGAGGGAGCACAGTCCCCTGGGAAAGCTCTTTCCTAGTGTGAAGCTATGTACAGTAACTGATGGGGGATCTCTTCTGTTGGTTGCACTAAGCCGCGGAACGAAGGACGGGCATCAGGGAGAGCCTGTGGGAGGGAGCACAGTCCGCTGGGAAAGCTCTTTCCTAGTGTGAAGCTATGAACAGTAACTGACGGGGGAGCTCTTCTGTTAGAGACTGGAGAAGGAAACAGTGGCAGTTGGGAGAGCCCTTCTGTTGGCTGAGTACATTCTTTACTTTGATGAGCATCAATAACAGGGGGAGAATGAACTCAATGAAACTGGATTGCCAATAATATTTTATGATTGTGGGTTTTTTTTGGGTGGTTGTTCTTTTTTTCCTAGAACTCAAACACACAAAGTTCTGGTGTGTTTGGAACCTGGATTTCTATTTACTATCTTAATTTTATATGACTGCAAATTATGAAAATAGAAGTCTCGTGTCTGCTGTATACTAAAGAAACTGGATTCAAATGTAAAACATATGAAAAAAAAGTCTGCTGAAAAAAAAACATTCCTCACTAGCAAATACTACAGAAAATACCTCTGTTCCAATGAGGACCCTTTTTATTGCAAATAATAAATGTGGATTATTTTTGCTGATAGCATAAGGGATGCAAACGTTATCTGTGAAAATTCAATTTAAAAGTATTTATGACTGCAATCATTATTAAATCTTTATTGCTACTCTTTAAATTACATATTTTATGTTTTAAAAACATGAAAGCTTTTTAGAGTATCAGGATTTTAAGAATTCATCCACTTAATTAGGAAAAGCTTTTAATGCACTCAGATGATGAAAATTGCTTTGTTAGCTCCATATCAGAAGAAAATGAATCAGGCAGCTGAGGCGAGTCCATTGGTTCCCAAATCTGTCCTAGTGACCCCATAGCCAGTCAGGTTTTTAGGATATCCATAATGAATATGCATGAGAGAAATTTGTCTATGCTGGGTCTTCAAATATATGGCAGTGGATTTCATGAACAATCATTGTGGATATCCTGAAAATCCATCTGATTGCAGGATCATTAGGACAGGTTGGGGAACCAGTGGACTAGTGTTTGCATTGCAATGGCAAGGGAGTTGGATGGTTAGGAAGATAATACATGTTCTGCTTTCTATCCATGAGTCAGATAGATCATTGATATATTATGAGAGAAACCAGTGGTTTCCAACTCTGGCCCTTGTGAGCCACCTGATTTTCATAATGAATAGTAATGAGATATATTTGCATACTGTGGGCATCTCATGGTTGCCCATGAGGACCGGAAATAGGAGCCATGTGTTTTGGCCCTTCTCAAACCTACAAGAAAGAGAGGTGGCTGGGGATAAATTCAGCCCCCTAACCTTATATACACACTTTCTCTAAATAAAGTATATGCAAGCTCTTAATTTGTGCTTGATTTATACTTTATTATGAAATGGTACCCACTTTCTCATGTATTTGGGCAATTGCATCTTCTTGTACCTCACTGTCACTGACTTAGCAAGCTGGATAAGTCTAGTGCCATGTTCTGTCCAAAGTCCTCTTCCCACACCTAAGTCAGTCAAATCTGCTGAGGGGTTAGATAGATTTGAAATCACTCTGGTACCATTACAACAGAGGGAAGAAGTAGACTAAGTTTAACTTTGCGCACAAAGGTATTTGACATAAGGCTTTATTTAGTCCCTCTTTTGGGCCACAGGACCATGAGCCTTCCTTCACAACTACTTAGGAGTTTTCTCCTATTTATGCCTTCCTCCCATCTCAGCCCAGCTATCATAGCAACAATCCTTGGCCAAGGATCACAAACTGTGTGCTCTTCCCAAACTCAGTTAACATGGACCCTAAGTCTGGCCTGCAGGTGATACGGTTGAATAATGGCTGAAAATCCCTCTTCCTCCTGCCCCCCCCCACCCCCCACACACACCTCTAGAGGCTTCTACAGCATTGCCAGCCTAGTCAGCCCTGGGGAACAGAGGCCAGGCCCAGGGAATATAATCCAGGAGTCCTACATTAAAGGGCATTGAAGTGCCATTGAGTCATTTGGCTGCAGGCCTGGCACAACTAGGTGTGCAAGCCGTGCAATTATACAGGGCGGCACACCCAGGAGAATGGCGAAGGGGGCCCACCAAAGGGAGCAGTGAGAAGCCAAAGATGTCAAAGATCCTTGAACAGGTCCTTGGTGAGGCCTCAACTGGAGTACTCTGCTCAGTTCTGGAGACCGTATCTCCAAAGGAACAGAGGTAGGATGGAGGCAGTCCAGAGAAGGGTGACCAAAAAGGTAGATGGTCTTCATCGAATGACTTATGAGGAGAGACTGAAGAATCTAAATATGTATACCCTGAAGGAAAGGAGGAGCAGAGGTGATATGATAAGGACATGATAAGGACTATGTAAGGACATGATAAGGATATGCAAAGCAGGGAGAAAGTCTGATACTTCACTTTCAATGCATATCCAGCATAGCTCTCTGCTTCAACGGCAGGGGAGAAAGACTGATACTTCACGCATATCCAGCATAGCTCTCTGCTTCAATGGCAGGGGAGAAAGTCTGATACTTCACTTTCAATGCATATCCAGCATAACTCTCTGCTTCAACGGCAGAGGGAATGAAAAAAGTGGATCTATATACAGGCAACAACCAACAAGGACTGAATTACATAGTCTGGGTAAACAAATAAGCATGGGTGTAGCTTGCTTATTGCGGCGGTTATTACCCCTAACTAATTAAGCTAGATATTTCACTTGGATGCAGTTCCAACACTGCTCTCTACATTAATGGTGGGGGTGGAAGGGAAATAGAACCAAAAGGTTACTAAGAGCCAAGAGTAACAGATAAGTATGAGAAAAAAAAAAGTGTGAAACTTGCTGGGCAGACTGGATGGGCCGTTTGGTCTTCTTCTGCCATCATTTCTATGTTTCTATATAAGGACTATGTAAGGACTTACAAGTTACAATTCAATATTCACTTTTTAATATGACAAGACACTCCATAAGCCGTATTGTTTTAAATAATCCAATTAATGTCTTTTGCAAGAATTAATGTTAAAGTCATAATAACAAGACTACGTAGGACATACTGTCGTCTCTGTTTCAGGTTTAATCTCCTAATAAGAATTAATAAAGTTTAAAGAATCAATGTTAAATAAGAGTTAATTACAATGTTAAATAAGAACTATTTACAATGTTAAATAAGAATCTACTGAAGTTATAATGCAAAACAAGAAGACCCTACTTCTTGAACACAGTTACAATGTAAACCAATGTGATATTCCAAATTGAACACCGGTATATAAAACCTAATAAAATAAATAAATAAATAAATGATACAGATGTTCAGATAGATACTTGAAAGGTTTTAATGATCCAAAGTCAACGACAAACCTTTTCTGTTGGAAAAAAATCATCAGAACCAGGGGTCACGATTTAATACTCCAGGGAGGAAGACTCAGAACCAATGTAAGGAAGTATTTCTTCACAGAGAGGGTGGTGGATGCCTGGAACACCCTTCTGGAGGAAGTGGTGAAGACCAAAACTGTGAAGGATTTCAAAGGGGCGTGGGATAAACACTGTGGATCCATAAAGCTTAGAGGATCATAAAGCCTAGAGGATGGGAATGAAGAGAAGAGGCATGGGGATGGCTTGCGGGAATGATGGCTACTACCTGATGATTAATACCCTTAATTCAATAAACGTTCACACGATTAATGCGACTTGAACATTGCTCTATGATTCAACTGCAAGAGGAAATGTGGAAAAGAGGATTTGCATTCAGGCAACAACCAACAAGGCTGCACAGTCTGGGTAAACAAGCGTGGGAGTAGCTTGCTTGTTGTGGCGGTTACTACCTCAAACTAATTAAGCCTGATACTTCACTTCAGTGCATATCCAGCGTAGATCTCTGTTTCAATGGCAGGGGGGATGAAGAAAAGAGGATTTATATTCAGACAACAACCAACAAGGACTGAATTGCACAGTCTGGGTAAACAAATAAGCATGGGAGTAGCTTGCTTATTGCAGCAGTTACTACCCTAAACCAATTAAGCCTGATACTCCACCTTGAATGCATATCCAGCGTGGCTCTCTGTTTCAGCAGCAGGAGGGGAATGAGGAAAAGAGGATTTACATCCAGACAACATCAAACAAGGCATTGATCTGAGCAGTATGAGTATACAAACATTGGGGTAACTTATCGATACGAAGGTTACTACCCTCAAACATTAAGCCTTATATTTCACTTGATGCAGCTCCAACACTGCTCTCTGCATCAATGGTGGGGCTGGATGGAAATTGGAATAAAAAAGTTACCAATAAGGGCCCTGAAGGAAATTGGAATCAAAATGTTACCAGTAAGGGCCCTGAACCCAGTGGTTGGGGTAACAGAAAGGTATGGGAAAATAAGTGTGAGAGCTTGCTGAGTAGACTGGATGGGCTTGTTGGTCTTCTTCTGCCATCATTTCTATGTTTTTATGTTTCTATGTAAGCCCTTGCAGCTGCCAGTGGACCTCTATCCATCAGCAAAGGAAGAAGAGAGAGATCTGCACTCCGGCTGAAGAAAAAAGAGCTCATTTTGCGACCCCTCCTCATGTGCTGGCCAGCCCCGCGGTAAATATGGTGCTAGCACGGCCTGTAGGATCATCTTGTGTATCGCAAGATGAGCACACAGGAAGTGCTAACACCATGAGTGCCAAGTGCCGTGGGACTGGCCGGCACAAGAAGAGCCACCGCAGGAAGGACTTCAGCAGCACTGCAAGGAATCATGTCATCTCCCAAGAAGCAAGGCATGGGTGCACCAGCAACACCACAAGAGGAATAAGAAACTGTAGATCCTGCCTGAGTAGAGACTGCTTGTATGTCTGAATGGGAGCATACCTAGGAGCGATGTATGTGTGAATGGGAGTGTGTCAGGGGAGGAGGGTGATGTGTGTGTGTGTGTGTGTGTGAATGGGAGCTTGCCTGGGGGGATCAGTGTGTGTGTGTGTGTGTGTGTGAATGCAAGCTTGTCGGGGGGAATGGGTATGTATGTAAATGGAAGCTTCTCTGGAGGAGGATGGAGGTGTGTATGAATGAGAGCCTGACTCGGGGGGGGGGGGGGGGGGAAATGGGCATATGTGTGTGAGTGGGAGCTTGCCTGTGGAGGATGGGTGTGTGTGTGAATGTGAACCTGTCAGGGGAACGATGTGTGTATGTGTGTGTGTGTGTGAATGAGAGATTGCCTGGGGAGGGTGCGTGTGTGTCTGTATGTGTGTATATGAATGGGAGCTTGTCTGGGGAGAGATGGATGTATGAGTGATGGGAACTTGCCCTGGGGGGGTTGTGTGAGTGTGTGAATGGGAGCTTGCCTGGGGAAGGATGGGTGTGTGCAAGTGAATGGGAGTCTGCCTAGCGGGGAGGGATATGTGTGTGTGTGAATGGGGACCTGCCTTGGTGGGGGCATGTCAAAAAATTTTTTTCATCTCCACCAATCCACCACAAGCTCAGGTGACTGGAAATCAAAAGTTTAGAGGTATGAGAGGTGGGGAATATTTCCCTTCTTGTTTTAAATATTGGCTGTTTGATGTGTCTGCTATTTTGAAATATTTTATTGTTGTTTGGAAAATTTTAAAACTTTTTATATGAATTCTTAATTATTGAATGTTATTCTATTTGTCTTTTGTTTGGCAATATTCTTTTTATTAGTATGGTTTATTATGACTGATTTATATTTTCTGATTTTATTATTTGATTTTAGAGGTCTAGTGATATTTCCATTTTTCCATTGATTCATTGCATACAGAATTTGCCTTGTTTCAGTATCCAGTTCAATTTCTAGCTACAGATGTCTATGTATACTTTATGGTTTCTTTATTCTGTATTTGGTGAGGGTCTGTCTGTGTTCTTCATGTGTAAGCAAGGTGAGGTATTCTGCTAGAATGTATAGTTTTTATATAGGAATTTAGAGCAGACTGGTTTGTTGTGCTTTCCTAATGGGAGGTGTTTTAGGACCTGGTGTAAAACTTTCCTTTTCATAGACAGGGTTGTTCCTGTTTCAGTGCTTGCAGTTAGTACTGTTGTAGTATGGGAATTTTACTATATTACTGTCATTCAGTTTACTCAAGGCTGTCTAAAGGCCAAACCCACACCTAACACGGGCTTCAATAGGCCTAATACTATATGGGCTCCAAAGGTCTTTATTTGCAGGGTTTTCTGGGTGGTACCACATCAGTGCATGGTTTTCTGTACAGGGCCCAGCTGGCATCAATTTTATGTATCGGTAGTGGGGCAGTAGACCTGGGGGATCATTCCTGCACAATTTCAAAATTTTGGACCTGTGAATGAGGTAAAATAGGTTCATGGGATTGTGTCAATTTTGACAGTTTGGATTGTCGGAGGGAGCAGGGCTTTTTTTCGGCAGCGACAGGAGGTCTGGGATAGAGTGAGACTGATAGTTTCTATAATGTGTTGGTAAGTGGGGAAAACAACAAAAATTGTGTGTTAAAAAAAACCCAAAAAACAGAACTGGGTGGGGGCAGCAAAAGATGTTTGCACCAGCCCTGTCGGCTGATGCCTTAAGTTAGTTTTAAAGACAGCATCATTTTTTTAAAATTCAGTTATAAACTGGTTTCAGACTGAATGGGTGAAGAAATTTTAACGAGGACTGTAATGTAAGACAGGTTCATGCTATGACAAAATACAACGTAAGTATCAATCAAAGGGAAAAAGCCTGCAGACTAGTGAATAGGTCAGATATGACGAGAGCTTTGATTACGGTACACAAAAATGCAACCAAGTTTAGTACAGCGCCTTTCTGCCTACCCACCACTGCCACACGCACCTGCTCCGTTCCTCTTGTGCCAGGAAACCACACAATAATGATATGTGCTTCAGAGAAGACAATAATTGTACAACTCTTGTTGCAGGGATCAAGTCCTTCCTGAGGAATAACGTTTTGCAGCTAGAGCATTCTTTTTACAGTACCAGGACACTTTTTATGTCATGCAACCACTTGTCTGCTATTAAAAGAGGAATCCACTGTTGATAAATTATTGCCATGCCCCATGTTGTTTACCACCAGCTCTATTACAGTACATGATCTAGATAGTTACTATGGTGAAATGAATCTATCAGTAGTAAATCATATAATACATGTGTATTTTTGCATTGCAGCTTTGAGGCAAAAAGTATTCCACAGATATTTGCACTGCATTTTCTGTGGGAACTTTCTGAATTGAAAATTCTGTGTGTAGAGCAGAAAATGCAATCAACATGGGTTATATTACCCTCCCAAGCAAAGCCCAATCCCGGTAATGTCCTCTCTGAACGTGGCTATAAGTAAAACATGCACATTATTTCACATACTCTTACCATAGCTGTGCAGAGGGAGGGCAGTGGTCACACAGCTGGTTTGCATGGGTGAATCACTAGGTACATGCATAATCGGCTTTGAAAATTGCCCTTGTAAATTTCTTATATATAATAAAATTAAGTAGGTATCCAGTCTCTCTCATGTGTCTGTGTAATTCATTTTGTTTTGTTTTTTTATTGGGTGAGAAATAGAGATCTCAGGTTTTGGTGTTGGGAAGGGAGAGGAGAGGAGGAGAGGGGAGAGGGGAGGGATCTTACGGATGTGGGAGGGGATCTCATGGATGGAGGTGGAGAGAAATAGGGGATCTTGGAGTTAATGAAAGGACTCAAAGATCTTGAGAATGGGGGGAAGGAGAAGGCCCCTGGTGGATTAAAGATGGGGAGAGAGAATCGTAGATAAGGAGGGAGGAAGGAGAGAGGGAGAAAAATTCCAGGATCAAATCGGGTAGGGAGAAATGGAAGAGGGGGAGAGGTTCCATTATTGGGGGTGGGGATAGGAGCATATAAGATTGGGGTTAAAAAGAAGAGCGGGGGAAGGAGAGGTTCTAGGAACAAGGAGGAGAGCTGGGGTGACAATATTGGGATGAGGGAATTGGGGGCAGAGGGGGGAGGACATGGAATGGGATGGAAGGAATGTTGCAGGAACGGGGGTGAGGAAACAGAGAATGTGAGAGAGGAGACAGGATGGGGGAAAGAAGAGGAAGGATCTAGATTGGCTGGGGGAGATGTCCCTTCCCCCACCTACCATGCTGCTTTCCCTTAGATCCCCATTTCCTATCTCCCTACCCCTGATCCTCTTTTTCTTCACTTCCTGCTCCATCCCTGATCCTCTCGTACCCCTGGTCCTGCATATCCCCTCTTTCACACATACAGACACTGGATCTCTTTCTTTCTCTGACACCCGCACAGTGTCAATCCCCGCTCTCTCACTCCCCCAGCTGATTCCCCCCTTAACCCCCTCTCTTCCTTCCAGTCCCTCTCTCATCCTCCAGCTGATGCTTTTTCTCAGGCCCCCCCCCCAGCAGATCCATATCACTCTTTCCCATCCCTCTCTCACTCCTCCTCTCACTCTGATTCTCCTCCTCATCCTCCTCTTATGCAACCTCATCTCTCACCCTCCCAACTCTTCTCTTCCTGCTTCCCCTTCTAATCCTCCACCCTCCTTTCTCCTCCCCCTCCCTCGATGAACCCCTCCTTGCCACAGCCATGGAATTGCTTCAAAGCCCCGGGGGCCCCAAGTGTAGCACATAAAATCAACCAGTATAGGTGGCTGCCTGTGTGGCTAGAGAACAGAGCAGCCCAGCAGGATGCCAGTCCCCTGTCTGCCACTCACCGTCATGCCCTTGGACGCGCGTTTCCCTTACCCCTTATTCAGTAAGGGGTGGAAAACGCGCGTCCAACCCGCGGCACCTAATAGCGCCCTCAACATGCAAATGCATGTTGAGGGCGCTATTAGGTATGCCCGCGCGATACAGAAAGTAAAATGTGTAGCCAAGCCGCACATTTTACTTTAAGAAATTAGCGCCTACCCAAAGGTAGGCACTAGTTTCTGCCGGCACCGGGAAAGTGCACAGAAAAGCAGTAAAAACTGCTTTTCTGTGCACCCTCTGACTTAATATCATGGCGATATTAAGTTGGAGGTCCCGAAGGGTAAAAAAAGTAAAAAAATAAAATAAAATAAAATTGAAAATGGGCCGGCAGCTGTCGGGCCGAAAACCGGATGCTCAATTTTGCCGGCGTCCGGTTTCCGAGCCCGTGGCTGTCAGCGGGCTCAAGAACCGACGCCAGCAAAATTGAGCGTCAGCTGTCAAACCCGCTGACAGCTGCTGCTCCGGGTCAAAAGGAGGCGCTAGGGACGCGCTAGTGTCCCTAGCGCCTCCTTTTGCCCGTTTCTACTGCACCACCTAATTTAAATACAGAATTGTGCGCACAGGCGAGTGGCCTGTGCGCGCGCTGGGAGAGCAGGAGTTCGTCCGCTCTCCCGCGGACTTTACTGAATCGGCCCGTGTGTGACTCTGAGCAAGCCACCTCCCCTTCCCCTGTACTTCAGCTGAGAGTGGGAGAATGCTATAATCACGAGGATTATCTTGAACACTTTCGGCACACACTTAAATGCTGCAAGGATCTCAAACATTATTATTTTGCAGAGAGAGAAAGCATGATTTCTAGAAAATAATACTAAAGAAAGAAAGAGACAATACTAATAAATACTATTCCAGGGTTTCACCAACCTAAGCTTCTTTATTTTGCTAATGCACTGAACAAATAATATTCCCTCGTGGCAAAAGACTACAGATACGGTGCACAAAGAGGGAAAGTGTCAAAACCAATGCCTGAGGAGGGGAAATGTTTGTTGGAACCATCGTCTGGAAACATTTTATGTAATAATCTCCTTTCTCACACACCTCAAAGCAGATTACGTTCAGGCATTGTAGGTATTTCTCCGTCCCCAGAAGGCTCACAGTCTAACAAGTCAATGCAGTAATCTGCTCATTAAGAAACTCTGGTGCTGATTTTCAGCCCACAATGTTAATGCCCAGATTATGCAGTCTCTCTGCATTGGGAGGTACAGCTTAATGCTCTCATTAGAAATGCGCGCTTTCTGCGTGCCAAACTCCTTGCTCATCGGCAATAGGTTTTGCACACTGAACGTGCATGTTGATGTGCAGGCAGAAAACACACACCTTTCCGCATGAGCCTTTAAGGTTGTATCTGAGGCAATGGGAGGTGAAGCGGCTTGCTCAAGGTCACAAGGAGCGGCTCACGGTTCACAGCTCGCTGCTCCAACCATTACAATATTCCTCCACTCACGGACTCCTTTTCTTTCAAATTTAGTCACTCTTAATGCTATTAACACAGCCTTTTTTGGACTGATTTTTCTTTCAAAGCGAGAGAGGGTTATTCAAACTGGAGGCTGCTTTGATTTAGGCTTCTGCTTTGCCCAGCTCCGACTTTCCCGAGCAAACATGTTACACTGGCCATGCTTACCCCCGGGCCTCCTAACACACCCGGCCTCCTAGCACTTATTCAGCAGAGAAGCAGAGCAGGAGCCTGGTGGGGGGAGAAAAAAGGAAACAAGTCACTGCTAAAAACCCAAACCCTGTGATGTTCCAGAGCTCTCCAAGAACGGACTTCCTCGAGAGCCCTGATTCAGACTCCAAAAATGCCCCTGCGTGGTGACTCACGCTTCCTTCTGGAAATGACACAGCTTCCTTGGCAAGCCCGTCCAGCCTGCCCTCCTCCCCTCATTATCGGGGGGGAAGGATTGGGTTTGCAGGGCACATTTTTTCCATGGTCGGACAGGGAGTTGCATCTTTGTCGGAGGGGAAAGAGCTTGCAGTGACTCAAAGGATGACAATCTGAAAATCAGTACCAGCCCAGAATATGAATTAAAAAGGAAAGGGAACACGTGGGATTGGGGGATGGGAGGGAGGGTGCTGTGCTCTTGCGATGAGATGATTTAGAGAGTTTACTAAAAGAACCACTTTCAGAGGCTTAAAGCGGGGAAGAAATGAGCACAGTTGATGATAAATGTTCTTTATATTCTTTGAAAGACCCTTCAGTAGTACTACCGTAAGATATAGACAAAAATAATGATGTGTTGAAGAGGCAGGAAGCCATGTCTGCCTGCCTGCCTGCACCCTGTGTGTGATTCTGGTTGACTCACATTTCAGAAGCCCTTTTAATTCCAGTGGAAGTTACAGCCTTGTGGGCTGCCAGAGTCCCTAACACCGTCTATGACGAGCAGCTCCACTCGGGGCCCGCCACCTAAGACGGCATCCTTCAAGGTTAAGGCCTGCAAACCTGCGACGGCTCGCGCAGCCCCCTGACCGGTCCCGGGGTTTGGCCCTCGCCGCTGCGCTTGCTGTATTGTCCACCATTCTTGCTGCAGTCGCTTCCTCCTCCTCCTCCTCCTCCAGCAACCGAGGGCAGGGGTTGGGGGCCTGCCCCCCCCCATGTCTGTGAGTGCCGCTTGCCTCCACCACCAAAGGGAGGAACAACGAGAAGCACGCTCCGGGCACTGCTGGCAAGGAGCAAGTTTACTGCTGCTCCTCAGAGCAGCTGCGTGCGGCTGAGGCAAGGAATTAGGGAGCCACCAGGGCTCTGGATATGGGGAGTGGGGAGGGACTGTCGCCGTTACTTTTTCAGGTTGTCTGCGGAGATTGATCGCCCGGCTGGACCCTCCTCCTCCAACCCTTCTTTCCTGCTAACCCTCCGTAGTCCTCTTTTGGGTCTCGATCTGATTCTTGGGAGTTCTCACGACCTCCCTGTCTCTCCATTCAGTTTACAGAAGCTTTTCTTCTGGTCCTGCTCCTCTGGCCTTATATTCTCTCCTCTCCGCCCTTCCATTAATCTCAACTTGCCTGACACCTGCAGCCCGGAGCTGGGAGTCACAGGAGCTGCCCCCAAGAACTTCGGGATAACGTTATTGAAGGATACAGACTGGGGGAAGGCTATGAGAACATTTCAGTGAGTTTGAATACTCCTCGAGGCCCTGTCAGATGCATCATTCTAAAGACACTACTACCATCAGGCCGGTCCCTGTGGATAGCTATGAGGTGGACCCTCACCTCCTCTGGTCAGGCACAACATTAGAGGTGGGGGGGGAGTCTTAACCCCAACCCAGCTCTGCTCTAGCCCCATTGGATCCATAGTGACTCCTGCATAAAAAAAAATAGTAAAGATGACTGATCTGAAAAGTATCTGGGCTAAAATACGGTGCTTTCCCCAAACAGAATGCACTAAGAGCCCATCCGAAGAATGAACTGTCAGAAGGGGACCCCCTCCCCTTCCCCCACATGGCTGTCCAGCATCTCAGAAGTAGAGATTACGCTGTGTTGTTTTGTTTTTGGCCAACCCATGCTATAACTGCAGAATGTTTAATTCCATTTATAGGCTGCTGTCTCCCTGTCCTGCGCTGGAATATTGACTTGGCTGACTGATCGCATCGCTTCTTTATGCTACAGGTCTTCAGAGTCCTGCCTTTGGGAACCTCTCTCATAAAGCACATTAAACAAGAGACATCTTTTTGCACTAATTTAAAAAAAAAAAAGAAGAAGCAGCAATAATATTAACCTGCTGCCAGCCCAGGATGAGAATTGTGATCAGCTGTTCCGAGCATTGTGTATTACTGTGATTGCTGCATTACAGGAGTTAAACCTTTTAGCTATGAAAGTATTTGCCAGCTGTTTTGTTTTTGTTTAATCAGTAAGGATCCTTAAATTCTGAATAATGGCATGTCTCTGCCGACTTTGGTGCTTCCTGCACAACAGGAGAACTGGATGTTTTGGGGGTTTGCAAAACTGTAAAAATGCTTTGAAAAGTCCTAGGTGTTCACAGAAACCACTTCCAGCTTTAAAAAGATAAAGCAGGTGTTGATAGTTCAATAGACAGTAGATAGAAGGTATTAAAGAAACAGGGGACTTTGAATAAAATTAGCAGCTTTCTGTGGTGAGAGTGGTGTACAGGGAGATGTAGTCTGGCCGGGCATCCAGAAAAGAAGGGTCACCGAGGACTGACTAATGCCAGTCAAGCCCAGAGTCAGAGCAGTGTCTGGAGATAGAAAATGAAGTCATGCTGAGGCTTTGGTGTCCACAGTCAAGCTGAAGTGGTTGTGAGGCCTATAGGTATGGCCTTCAGCTGAGTGTGAAATTCAGAGAGGAGATGCTGGGATAGATGATTCTTTATCCAGTTGCTCTTAATTCTGATATCATTAAAAAAAAAAAAAATTAACTTTATTTATTAAAATGTATACGAGTGGATTTCTTGCATCTGAACAAAAGGATGGATTGACAGCACTAGGAAAACAAACGTCTTTGTTTATCTACAGAACAGGTGCAGGATGGGCAGTAGTGAGTTCTCCCTCCTCCGATACAAATACCCCCATTACTCTAGAAGGGACCACCTCCAGAGGTGAGAGGGTAATTCGGTCTCCAGGCCTGAGCAGTCTTTGGCATTCATGCTGAGAATGCCAACACTGGTTCCAATTAGTGCCTTACTAGCATGGTGTTTTCTTGTGATGTAGGGCACTTGTTCACCGGGAACTGGAACAAGGCTACCGCTTCATTTCACATAAATCTCCCAAACAGCTCTCAGATGGCTCTGACATTCAATTACTGCCAACCAGAGCCAGAGCTGAACCAGTGACCTAGAGGTGAAAGGCCCTGTAACCTCATGCTTATTCCCCAAGTCATATGTTAACATTGTAAACACTATTTTCAAAAGTATTTGATTTAGCTATAGAACAGGAAAGCCCCACTTCAGACTGGGGATCTTGGTGTTTATACAAACATCTTTTGCCTTTTGAATGATCATAAGCTTTGTTATTAATCTCCAAAATCAAATTCCTTTATATTGTGCAAGAAACCCCTCGTCACACAGAATTCAAACTGGAAAAAAAAAATGATGAAAGATCTTTTGGATTGGGGACTCCTCCTATTACTTGATGACAGTGCTGGTTTTAAGTTTCTCTTTTCCTTTAAACAAGAACTAAGAGCAAGAAACAGAAACCTAGAGACAGGTGCTGCCCCTGAGCTCAGAAAGCATGCATCATCATAGATTTATCCTTTCTCTGGTATACTCAGGCCTGGGGGGGTGAGTGAATAATTCAGTTTTTAGAGCGGGTTCTGTAAACATTTTTGCCAAATTAATTCTGCAAAAAAAGAAAAAATATGTGCAGCAGCCTTAATACTGCAGCCCAAAAATGTTTGTTCCATATACTGCTAGGTTTTAAGAATATGTCCAATCAATCCAATATTTTTCTTGGAATTTGGATGAACTGTCACTTTAAAAGATTTGTATATGATAAAAGCAGCCTGTCATCTATAAAGGGGGAGTGCCCCAGAAATGCATAATATGGAGTCTTGTGGGATGTGGGGGCCCAAGGATATTTTTTGTGAACATTGGAAATGAGAATAAAAGCAGCATACTTTGTGAAGACCCAGGTTTCATCGTCCACTGAAAACCTGGAAGGCCCTAACAAGTACACTCCTTATATTCCTCTGCAGCACTGATAAGATATTCTAGGTCTCTGTCCCCTCCATAAATAAGTACGTAGTTCTCTATAGAGTTTATTAATGCCTTTCCTAGTAAGAATGAGAGATAGAAGAGTAAGAACATAAAACCACCTGGGGAAATTGGTCATTTTAAATAATTGAATTTACACCCCCCCCCCCCAAAGTCAAACGTCAAATGAAGTCACTTCCGTAAACTAGCTCTTGTAATGTTTTGTAATTGAGTAATGTTAATGACATGTAGAGAATTAAGGTCAGCAGGAATCTAAATACTAGAGATGTGAATCGTGTCCTCGATCGTCTTAACGATCGATTTCGGCTGGGAGGGGGAGGGAATCGTATTGTTGCCGTTTGGGTGTGTAAACTATCGTGAAAAATCGTTAAAATCGTGAGCCGGCACACTAAACCCCCCTAAAACCCACCCCGACCCTTTAAATTAAATCCCCCACCCTCCCGAACCCCCCCCCCCAAATGCTTTAAATTACCTGGGGATCCGGCGGTGGTCCAGAACGGCGGCGGTCCGGAACGGTCCCCTCAATAGAATCGTGTTGTCTTCAGCCGGCGCCATTTTTCAAAATGGCCGCCTGCAAAATGGCGGCGGCCATAGACAAAAACGATTCGACGGAGGAGGTCGTTCCGGACCCCCGCTGGACTTTTGGCAAGTCTTGTGGGTGTCAGGAGGCCCCCCCAAGCTGGCCAAAAGTTTCCTGGGAGTCCAGCGGGGTTCCGGGAGCGATTTCTTGCCGCGAATCGTTTTCGTACGGAAAATGGCGCCGGCAGGAGATCGAGTGCAGGAGGTCGTTCAGCGGCGGTCCAGAACCCCCACTGAACGACCTCCTGCAGTCGATCTCCTGCCGGCGCAATTTCCGTATGGAAAACGATTCGCGGCAAGAAATCGCTCCCGGAACCCCTGCTGGACTCCCAGGAAACTTTTGGCCAGCTTGGGGGGGCCTCCTGACCCCCACAAGACTTGCCAAAAGTCCAGCGGGGGTCCGGAACGACCTCCTCCGTTGAATCGTTTTTGTCTATGGCTGCCGCCATTTTGCGGCGGCCATTTTGAAAAATGGCACCGGCTGAAGACAACACGATTCTATTGAGGGGGCCGTTCCGGACCGCCGCCGTTCTGGACCACCGCCGGATCCCCAGGTAATTTAAAGCATTGGGGGGGGGGGGTTCGGGAGGGTGGGGGATTTAATTTAAAGGGTCGGGGGGGGGTTTTAGGGGGTTTTAGTGTGCCGGTTTTCCTGCCCTCCCCCTTCCCCCGATTTACGATTTTTTAACGATAAATCGGGGGAATTGGTATTGTATCGTGGCCCTAACGATTTTTTGACGATTTAAAATATATCGGACGATATTTTAAATCGTCAAAAAACGATTCACATCCCTACTAAATACCCAGGTATTTCATTTGATGTTCTGTCCATTTCAGGGGAAATTCTCCCTCCCAGTCACTTGAGCCTCAATTTCCAATAGCCATAGCTTTGGATTTATATAAATTTAATTTCAAGCCCACCTGCTCACCATAATAAGAGAGTTCCCTCAATAAAGGTTGAAGGGACACACGAAGTTCAGAGTAAGTCATCAGCAAAGGCTGCAATTTTAAAAGAACAATTCCCTATGGAAATCCCCGGAACATTCTTGTCTATAAGAATTTTGCATATAAAAGGGTTGAAAGAGAGAACAAAAAGAAGCGGGGACAATGGACACCCCTGTCGGGTTCTGTGTTGCAAAGCAAAAGCTGCTGAGAGCTCCCCATTAACCAGGATTCTGGCTCGAGGATTTGTATACAATATAGATAGGTCAAAAAACAAGCTTGAAATCCATACCAAGTCCAAACCTTGACAAACACTATTCGCCCAACAGTATGGTCTTATCTATAGATCCTGGAATGGATGGCTGCTGCATTGGAAGTAGTTCCATTGGTAAGAGCACATATGCGATCTCTTCAACACATGTTGCTTTCCTGGTGGAACATGCAGTCGTAGGACTATGCGATGAGGCTTCTCCTATCATTGGAGGTGAGGGCTCAGTTGCAGTGATGGGTTGTAGGCAGATCATCTCAGGAAGGGAATTCCTTGTAGATGCCAGATTGGTTGGTTGGTGCTCATGGAAGATGTGAGCCTTCTGAGTAGGGGGGGCTCACTGAAAGGATAGTGCAAGGTCGCTGGAATGCCAAAAAGCGGCAGTGGAGCATCAACAGATTGGAAGCACAGGCGGTTTGACTAACGTGCTTGTGGTTCGCTGAGTATCTAGACACTCGGGCAGTCCAGATTAGATCAGATAATGTAATGTCGATTGCCTATATCAATCATCAGGGTGGAACCAAGAGTCAGCATGTATCAGAGAAGATAGATGCACTCATGGTATGGGCAGAGCAACATCTTTTGGGCATATCCGCCTCTCACTTTGTCAGAAAGGACAATATCAGAGCAGACTTCCTTAGCAAGAGAAACTTGGACCCAGGAGAATGGGAGCTGGTGGACAAAGCCTTTCTGCTCCTTGTGGAGCACTGGGGCCTCCTGTACCTAGACTTGTTAGTGACCTCCAACAATGCGAAAGTTCTGTGGTTTTTCAGTTGCAGCTGGGACCTAAAAGCGCTGGGCATTGATGCTCTTGTTCAGGAGTGGCTACATGGTGGCCTGCTGAATGCATTATCACCCTGGCCTCTGATAGACAGGGTCATCTGGAAGATTGCAAATCAAACCAATCCTTTTGGTGGCTCCAGATTGGACCCAGAGGTCATGGTATGCTGATCTGCAGAGACTGCTGGTGGGCAGTCCCCTCAGGCTACTGATTCAGAGGAATCTGTTGCAGCAGGGACCCATTCTACTCAACAGTCCCGGTCAGTTTTGTCTTATGGTTTGGTCAATGAAAGGGCTCGATTGTTAAAGTGTGGTTATTCACCTGCCATAATTTCCACTTTACTTCAGACCAGGAAATTTTCTACTTCTCTGGCCTACATTAGACTTTGGAGAATTTTCAAGGCCTGGTGTTCTAAGCGAGGTTCTCAACCTCTCAAGGTGGATATTCCCTTAATTTTGGATGGATTACATAAAGGTCTGGTCTTTAACACCTTGAAGGTTCAAGTTGCAGTCCTCGCTTGTTACAGGGGGTGAGTTAATGGTGGGCCTTTGTCTTCCCATCCCGATGTGTCCTGGTACTTGAAAGGATTTAAACATCTTTGTCCTCCTTTGTAGCTGCCAGTGCCTTTGTGGGACCTGAATCTGGTCTTGGGATTCTTGGCAGGTCCACTGCATGATCTTTCGTTGCGGCTTCTTACCTTGAAGACAGTTTTTCTGGTGGCAATCTGTTTGGCATGTCATGTTTTCGAACTGCAGGCCTTTTCCTGTCATGAGCCCTTTCTGCGTATGACTCCGGGACTGGTACAGCTTAGGTCTGTGACTTCATTTTTACCAAAAGTGGTTTCTGAGTTTCATTTGAATCTGTCCATTTCCCTGCCCATCTTGGACAGGGACAGGGATGGAAATGAGTATCATCTTTTGCATTCCTTGGATGTCAAGCAACATTTGGTACTGCAGTACTTGGAGGTTAATAAATCTGTCCAGAGGTCTGATCACCTGTTTGTGCTCCATGGTGGTGGTAATCAGAGCGACATGGGCAATCATTATTGCCACCTATGTGGCTGCTGAGGTTCCTTTGCCGAAACAGATTAGGACGCATTCCACGGGGGCTCAAGTGGTATTGTGGGCAGAATTTCGTTTGTTGTCACATGTTGAGATTTGCCAATGTAGTCATCCTTGCACACCTTTTCCATGTATTACTGCTTGGATGTTTGGGCTAGGGAGGACTCCAAGTTCACACGGGTGGTGTTGACTGGACAGCTGACAGCTTCCCGCCCTCTTCGGGAGTAGCTTTGGTATATCCCACTGGTGGGGATTGGTCTGCCTGAATGCAGAGGAAGGAGAAATTACTACTGACCTGATAATTTTCTTTCATCTAATGAGGGCAGACCAATCCCCGACCTGCCATTGGCTGCCAATGCTTAACTTTGGTTTGCTTTTTCGGGGCAGACAGTGCAGAGTGTTGTTCCTTCTATTCATTGAAGACTGGTAAGTGGCTTATCTAGCTCCTCAGTTTAGTGAATAAGTTACTTCTTTTGGCCGAGCTCAGTGTTCCCAATGGGTTGGAAGTAGGAGTGGTTGATTGATTGTTAATAATCATGTTCAAGAATAATCAGTTTGTCCAGTTTGGCTTTTCTGGAGAATATTGGTGGATTGATGTCAGGGCGGGACTATATATCCATGATGTCAGCTTCTTACTCCGCCTCCATCTGTTGGCAGAGGTGCATAACCCACTGGTGGGGATTGACCTGCCCTCATTAGAGGAAAAAACAATGATCAGGTAAGTAGTAATTTCTCCATATTGTAGCAGAGCTTTCTCAGTGACAGGTCCTGAGTTATCAGATTCAGCCTCTTTAGATATTAGGGCCTGAATCTAAATAAATGGACTTTAGAAAGAAAGTTTAAACTTGTTTATTACCACATGGCTGAGGGGTGACGGCAGAAATTATAGAGAAGAGATTGAAGAGAGTACAGAAGTTATGAGCAGTTTTTAGGTAGGGTAAGGTGGGGTTGAAAGATTGGGTAGATTTTTAAGGTTTGGCATGGGTGGGGGTATTGAAAGGTGTTTTAGCGGGTTGTGTTGTAATGTTTTCATTGTTTTTTGTAATACTTGTGTAGTTGGATTAATGATGTTGTAAACAAACCATGAGCAGCCTCGTTCTGGTATTCCAGCATATAAGTAATACATGAAAGGAAATGTAGAAAGCATGTGTACTGAAAATGTAAATATGTGAGGAGTGATAGAAGGGGGAATAAAGAGGTGAATGCAAAGCAATATAGGATTTAATCAGTAAAAGAGAGATGTGAATGTCGTAAAGACTAATGCAGGCATTAAATAGTGAATAGCAGGTTTTCAGAGGTGAGCACTGTGATATCTGACAAAAATAAAAGTGGCACTGGCCATTTAAAAGCGACTTTTGTATGGGAGCTTAAGCCTGTGTTTAAAAACAGGGCAAACCTGTTAAAATATTTGTAAGATGTTATGTAGTAAGAGAAGAGGATTTGCTGAGCAAGATTTATGATTTTTTTCCTGAAAAATAAAAAACATAAAAAACATAAGACCATAAGAAGTTGCCATACTGGGTCAGACCAAGGGTCCATCAAGCCCAGCATCCTGTCTCCAACAGTGGCCAATCCAGGCTATAAGAAGCTGGCAAGTTCCCAAAAACTAAGTCTATTCCATGTTACTGTTGCTGGTAATAGCAGTGGCTATTTTCTAAGTCAACTTAATTAATAGCAGGTAATGGATTTCTCCTCCAAGAACTTATCCAATCCTTTTTTAAACACAGCTACCGCTATACTAACTGCACTAACCACATCCTCTGGCAACAAATTCCAGAGTTTAATTGTGCCTTGAGTAAAAAAGAACTTTCTCCGATTAGTTTTAAATGTGCCACTTGCTAACTTCATGGAGTGCCCCCTGGTCTTTCTATTATCCGAAAGAGTAAATAACCGATTCACATCTACCCGTTCTAGACCTCTCATGATTTTAAACACCTCTATCATATCCCCCCTCAGTCGTCTCTTCTCCAAGCTGAAAAGTCCTAACCTCTTTAGTCTTTCCTCATAGGGGAGCTGTTCCATTCCCTTTATCATTTTGGCCTTAAAAAGGTTCTAAAGGCATCAGAATCAGTTTCATAAGAATTACTGGGAGCTGCAAGGCTGCCAATAAGGCAGAAATCTGGTCCAAGAGCTACCGGAAGTGATTAAAAGTCACACAAGTATGTAGAGACCCACAGGGGTCTTCACTAGATGGCCCTAGGTCCCAGCTCTTGGTTAGACAGCTGCAAAGGGAAATCCCATTCTGAGCAGCACCTCCCCAGAGGATGCCTGGAATAGAGAGTCCCTGAGACACAAGGGGATATCCCATTCTGAGCAGCACCTCCCCAGAGGACGCCTGGAATAGAGAGTCCCTGAGGCACAAGGGGATATCCCATTCTGAGCAGCACCTCCCCAGAGGATGCCTGGAATAGAGAGTCCCTGAGGCACAAGGGGATATCCCATTCTGAGCAGCACCTCCCCAGAGGATGCCTGGAATAGAGAGTCCCTGAGGCACAAGGGGATATCCCATTCTGAGCAGCACCTCCCCAGAGGGTGCCTGGAATAGAGAGTCCCTGAGGCACAAGGGGATATCCCATTCTGAGCAGCACCTCCCCAGAGGATGCCTAGAATAGAGAGTCCCTGAGACACAAGGGGATATCCCATTCTGAGCAGCACCTCCCCAGAGGATGCCTGGAATAGAGAGTCCCTGAGACACAAGGGGATATCCCATTCTGAGCAGCACCTCCCCACAGGATGCCTGGAATAGAGAGTCCCTGAGGCACAAAGGGATATCCCATTCTGAGCAGCACCTCCCCAGAGGATGCCTGGAATAGAGAGTCCCTGAGACACAAGGGGAAATCCCATTCTGAGCAGCACCTCCCCATAGGATGCCTGGAATAGAGAGTCCCTGAGACACAAGGGGATATCCCATTCTGAGCAGCACCTCCCCAGAGGATGCCTGGAAGAGAGAGTCCCTGAGACACAAGGGGATATCCCATTCTGAGCAGCACCTCCCCAGAGGATGCCTCATGCCTGGAATAGAGAGTCCCTGAGGCACAAGGGGATATCCCATTCTGAGCAGCACCTCCCCAGAGGATGCCTGGAACAGAGAGTCCCTGAGACACAAGGGGATATCCCATTCTGAGCAGCACCTCCCCAGAGGATGCCTGGAATAGAGAGTCCCTGAGGCACAAGGGGATATCCCATTCTGAGCAGCACCTCCCCAGAGGATGCCTGGAATAGAGAGTCCCTGAGACACAAGGGGATATCCCATTCTGAGCAGCACCTCCCCAGAGGACGCCTGGAATAGAGAGTCCCTGAGGCACAAGGGGATATCCCATTCTGAGCAGCACCTCCCCAGAGGATGCCTGGAATAGAGAGTCCCTGAGGACACAAGGGGATATCCCATTCTGAGCAGCACCTCCCCAGAGGACGCCTGGAATAGAGAGTCCCTGAGGCACAAGGGGATATCCCATTCTGAGCAGCACCTCCCCAGAGGACGCCTGGAATAGAGAGTCCCTGAGGCACAAGGGGATATCCCATTCTGAGCAGCACCTCCCCAGAGGACGCCTGGAATAGAGAGTCCCTGAGGCACAAGGGGATATCCCATTCTGAGCAGCACCTCCCCAGAGGACGCCTGGAATAGAGAGTCCCTGAGGCACAAGGGGATATCCCATTCTGAGCAGCACCTCCCCAGAGGACTGCCTGGAATAGAGAGTCCCTGAGGACACAAGGGGATAATCCCATTCTGAGCAGCACCTCCCCAGAGGATGCCTGGAATAGAGAGTCCCTGAGACACAAGGGGAAATCCCATTCTGAGCAGCACCTCCCCAGAGGATGCCTGGAATAGAGAGTCCCTGAGACACAAGGGGAAATCCCATTCTGAGCAGCACCTCCCCAGAGGATGCCTGGAATAGAGAGTCCCTGAGGCACAAGGGGATATCCCATTCTGAGCAGCACCTCCCCAGAGGATGCCTGGAATAGAGTCCCTGAGGCACAAGGGGATATCCCATTCTGAGCAGCACCTCCCCAGAGGATGCCTCATGCCTGGAATAGAGAGTCCCCGAGGCACAAGGGGATATCCCATTCTGAGCAGCACCTCCCCAGAGGATGCCTGGAATAGAGAGTCCCTGAGGCACAAGGGGATATCCCATTCTGAGCAGCACCTCCCCAGAGGACGCCTGGAATAGAGAGTCCCTGAGGCACAAGGGGATATCCCATTCTGAGCAGCACCTCCCCAGAGGATGCCTGGAATAGAGAGTCCCTGAGACACAAGGGGAAATCCCATTCTGAGCAGCACCTCCCCATAGGATGCCTGGAATAGAGAGTCCCTGAGACACAAGGGGATATCCCATTCTGAGCAGCACCTCCCCAGAGGATGCCTGGAATAGAGAGTCCCTGAGGCACAAGGGGATATCCCATTCTGAGCAGCACCTCCCCAGAGGATGCCTGGAATAGAGAGTCCCTGAGGCACAAGGGGATATCCCATTCTGAGCAGCACCTCCCCAGAGGATGCCTGGAATAGAGAGTCCCTGAGACACAAGGGGAAATCCCATTCTGAGCAGCACCTCCCCAGAGGATGCCTGGAATAGAGAGTCCCTGAGGCACAAGGGGATATCTCATTCTGAGCAGCACCTCCCCACAGGATGCCTGGAATAGAGAGTCCCTGAGACACAAGGGGATATCCCATTCTGAGCAGCACCTCCCCAGAGGACGCCTGGAATAGAGAGTCCCTGAGGCACAAGGGGATATCCCATTCTGAGCAGCACCTCCCCAGAGGACGCCTGGAATAGAGAGTCCCTGAGGCACAAGGGGATATCCCATTCTGAGCAGCACCTCCCCAGAGGATGCCTGGAATAGAGAGTCCCTGAGGCACAAGGGGATATCCCATTCTGAGCAGCACCTCCCCAGAGGATGCCTGGAATAGAGAGTCCCTGAGGCACAAGGGGAAATCCCATTCTCAGCAGCACCTCCCCAGAGGATGCCTGGAATAGAGAGTCCCTGAGACACAAGGGGATATCCCATTCTGAGCAGCACCTCCCCAGAGGATGCCTGGAATAGAGAGTCCCTGAGACACAAGGGGACATCCCATTCTGAGCAGCACCTCCCCAGAGGATGCCTGGAATAGAGAGTCCCTGAGGCACAAGGGGATATCCCATTCTGAGCAGCACCTCCCCAGAGGATGCCTGGAATAGAGAGTCCCTGAGACACAAGGGGATATCCCATTCTGAGCAGCACCTCCCCAGAGGATGCCTGGAATAGAGAGTCCCTGAGACACAAGGGGAAATCCCATTCTGAGCAGCACCTCCCCAGAGGATGCCTCATGCCTGGAATAGAGAGTCCCTGAGACACAAGGGGATATCCCATTCTGAGCAGCACCTCCCCAGAGGATGCCTGGAATAGAGAGTCCCTGAGGCACAAGGGGATATCCCATTCTGAGCAGCACCTCCCCAGAGGATGCCTGGAATAGAGAGTCCCTGAGACACAAGGGGATATCCCATTCTGAGCAGCACCTCCCCAGAGGATGCCTGGAATAGAGAGTCCCTGAGACACAAGGGGAAATCCCATTCTGAGCAGCACCTCCCCAGAGGATGCCTCATGCCTGGAATAGAGAGTCCCTGAGACACAAGGGGATATCCCATTCTGAGCAGCACCTCCCCAGAGGATGCCTGGAATAGAGAGTCCCTGAGGCACAAGGGGATATCCCATTCTGAGCAGCACCTCCCCAGAGGATGCCTGGAATAGAGAGTCCCTGAGGCACAAGGGGATATCCCATTCTGAGCAGCACCTCCCCAGAGGATGCCTGGAATAGAGAGTCCCTGAGGCACAAGGGGATATCCCATTCTGAGCAGCACCTCCCCAGAGGATGCCTGGAATAGAGAGTCCCTGAGACACAAGGGGACATCCCATTCTGAGCAGCACCTCCCCAGAGGATGCCTGGAATAGAGAGTCCCTGAGACACAAGGGGAAATCCCATTCTGAGCAGCACCTCCCCAGAGGATGCCTGGAATAGAGAGTCCCTGAGGCACAAGGGGAAATCCCATTCTGAGCAGCACCTCCCCAGAGGATGCCTGGAATAGAGAGTCCCTGAGGCACAAAGGGATATCCCATTCTGAGCAGCACCTCCCCAGAGGATGCCTCATGCCTGGAATAGAGAGTCCCTGAGGCACAAGGGGACATCCCATTCTGAGCAGCACCTCCCCAGAGGATGCCTGGAATAGAGAGTCCCTGAGACACAAGGGGATATCCCATTCTGAGCAGCACCTCCCCAGAGGATGCCTGGAATAGAGAGTCCCTGAGGCACAAGGGGATATCCCATTCTGAGCAGCACCTCCCCAGAGGATGCCTGGAATAGAGAGTCCCTGAGGCACAAGGGGATATCCCATTCTGAGCAGCACCTCCCCAGAGGATGCCTGGAATAGAGAGTCCCTGAGGCACAAGGGGATATCCCATTCTGAGCAGCACCTCCCCAGAGGATGCCTGGAATAGAGAGTCCCTGAGGCACAAGGGGATATCCCATTCTGAGCAGCACCTCCCCAGAGGATGCCTGGAATAGAGAGTCCCTGAGGCACAAGGGGATATCCCATTCTGAGCAGCACCTCCCCAGAGGACGCCTGGAATAGAGAGTCCCTGAGGCACAAGGGGACATCCCATTCTGAGCAGCACCTCCCCAGAGGATGCCTGGAATAGAGAGTCCCTGAGGCACAAGGGGATATCCCATTCTGAGCAGCACCTCCCCAGAGGACGCCTGGAATAGAGAGTCCCTGAGGCACAAGGGGATATCCCATTCTGAGCAGCACCTCCCCAGAGGATGCCTGGAATAGAGAGTCCCTGAGGCACAAGGGGAAATCCCATTCTGAGCAGCACCTCCCCAGAGGATGCCTCATGCCTGGAATAGAGAGTCCCCGAGGCACAAGGGGATATCCCATTCTGAGCAGCACCTCCCCAGAGGATGCCTGGAATAGAGAGTCCCTGAGGCACAAGGGGATATCCCATTCTGAGCAGCACCTCCCCAGAGGATACCTGGAATAGAGAGTCCCTGAGACACAAGGGGATATCCCATTCTGAGCAGCACCTCCCCAGAGGATGCCTGGAATAGAGAGTCCCTGAGACACAAGGGGATATCCCATTCTGAGCAGCACCTCCCCATAGGATGCCTGGAATAGAGAGTCCCTGAGACACAAGGGGATATCCCATTCTGAGCAGCACCTCCCCAGAGGACGCCTGGAATAGAGAGTCCCTGAGGCACAAGGGGATATCCCATTCTGAGCAGCACCTCCCCAGAGGATGCCTGGAATAGAGAGTCCCTGAGGCACAAGGGGAAATCCCATTCTGAGCAGCACCTCCCCACAGGATGCCTCATGCCTGGAATAGAGAGTCCCCGAGGCACAAGGGGATATCCCATTCTGAGCAGCACCTCCCCAGAGGATGCCTGGAATAGAGAGTCCCTGAGACACAAGGGGATATCCCATTCTGAGCAGCACCTCCCCAGAGGATGCCTGGAATAGAGAGTCCCTGAGGCACAAGGGGATATCCCATTCTGAGCAGCACCTCCTCAGAGGATGCCTGGAATAGAGAGTCCCTGAGGCACAAGGGGATATCCCATTCTGAGCAGCACCTCCTCAGAGGATGCCTGGAATAGAGAGTCCCTGAGGCACAAGGGGAATATCCCATTCTGAGCAGCACCTCCTCAGAGGATGCCTGGAATAGAGAGTCCCTGAGGCACAAGGGGGTAATCCCATTCTGAGCAGCACCTCCCTCAGAGGATGCCTGGAATAGAGAGTCCCTGAGGCACAAGGGGAATCCCATTCTGAGCAGCACCTCCCCAGAGGATGCCTGGAATAGAGAGTCCCTGAGGCACAAGGGGATATCCCATTCTGAGCAGCACCTCCCCAGAGGATGCCTGGAATAGAGAGTCCCTGAGGCACAAGGGGATATCCCATTCTGAGCAGCACCTCCCCAGAGGATGCCTGGAATAGAGAGTCCCTGAGACACAAGGGGATATCCCATTCTGAGCAGCACCTCCCCAGAGGATGCCTGGAATAGAGAGTCCCTGAGGCACAAGGGGATATCCCATTCTGAGCAGCACCTCCTCAGAGGATGCCTGGAATAGAGAGTCCCTGAGGCACAAGGGGATATCCCATTCTGAGCAGCACCTCCTCAGAGGATGCCTGGAATAGAGAGTCCCTGAGGCACAAAGGGGAAATCCCATTCTGAGCAGCACCTCCTCAGAGGATGCCTGGAATAGAGAGTCCCTGAGACACAAGGGGATATCCCATTCTGAGCAGCACCTCCCCAGAGGATGCCTGGAATAGAGAGTCCCTGAGGACACAAGGGGATATCCCATTCTGAGCAGCACCTCCCCAGAGGATGCCTGGAATAGAGAGTCCCTGAGGCACAAGGGGATATCCCATTCTGAGCAGCACCTCCCCAGAGGATGCCTGGAATAGAGAGTCCCTGAGGCACAAGGGGATATCCCATTCTGAGCAGCACCTCCCCAGAGGATGCCTGGAATAGAGAGTCCCTGAGGCACAAGGGGATATCCCATTCTGAGCAGCACCTCCCCAGAGGATGCCTGGAATAGAGAGTCCCTGAGGCACAAGGGGATATCCCATTCTGAGCAGCACCTCCCCAGAGGATGCCTGGAATAGAGAGTCCCTGAGGCACAAGGGGAAATCCCATTCTGAGCAGCACCTCCCCAGAGGATGCCTGGAATAGAGAGTCCCTGAGGCACAAGGGGATATCCCATTCTGAGCAGCACCTCCCCAGAGGATGCCTGGAATAGAGAGTCCCTGAGACACAAGGGGATATCCCATTCTGAGCAGCACCTCCCCAGAGGATGCCTGGAATAGAGAGTCCCTGAGGCACAAGGGGATAATCCCATTCTGAGCAGCACCTCCCCAGAGGATGCCTGGAATAGAGAGTCCCTGAGGCACAAGGGGATATCCCATTCTGAGCAGCACCTCCCCAGAGGATGCCTGGAATAGAGAGTCCCTGAGACACAAGGGGATATCCCATTCTGAGCAGCACCTCCCCAGAGGATGCCTGGAATAGAGAGTCCCTGAGGCACAAGGGGATATCCCATTCTGAGCAGCACCTCCCCAGAGGATGCCTGGAATAGAGAGTCCCTGAGACACAAGGGGATATCCCATTCTGAGCAGCACCTCCCCAGAGGATGCCTGGAATAGAGAGTCCCTGAGGCACAAGGGGATATCCCATTCTGAGCAGCACCTCCCCAGAGGATGCCTGGAATAGAGAGTCCCTGAGGCACAAGGGGAAATCCCATTCTGAGCAGCACCTCCCCACAGGATGCCTCATGCCTGGAATAGAGAGTCCCTGAGGCACAAAGGGGAAATCCCATTCTGAGCAGCACCTCCTCAGAGGATGCCTGGAATAGAGAGTCCCTGAGGCACAAAGGGGAAATCCCATTCTGAGCAGCACCTCCCCAGAGGATGCCTGGAATAGAGAGTCCCTGAGGCACAAGGGGAAATCCCATTCTGAGCAGCACCTCCCCACAGGATGCCTCATGCCTGGAATAGAGAGTCCCTGAGGCACAAAGGGGATATCCCATTCTGAGCAGCACCTCCCCAGAGGATGCCTGGAATAGAGAGTCCCTGAGGCACAAGGGGATATCCCATTCTGAGCAGCACCTCCCCAGAGGATGCCTGGAATAGAGAGTCCCTGAGGCACAAGGGGATATCCCATTCTGAGCAGCACCTCCCCAGAGGATGCCTGGAATAGAGAGTCCCTGAGACACAAGGGGATATCCCATTCTGAGCAGCACCTCCCCAGAGGATGCCTGGAATAGAGAGTCCCTGAGGCACAAGGGGATATCCCATTCTGAGCAGCACCTCCCCAGAGGATGCCTGGAATAGAGAGTCCCTGAGGCACAAGGGGATATCCCATTCTGAGCAGCACCTCCCCAGAGGATGCCTGGAATAGAGAGTCCCTGAGACACAAGGGGATATCCCATTCTGAGCAGCACCTCCCCAGAGGGTGCCTCATGCCTGGAATAGAGAGTCCCTGAGGCACAAGGGGATATCCCATTCTGAGCAGCACCTCCCCATAGGATGCCTCATGCCTGGAATAGAGAGTCCCGAGGCACAAGGGGATATCCCATTCTGAGCAGCACCTCCCCAGAGGATGCCTGGAATAGAGAGTCCCCGAGGCACAAGGGGATATCCCATTCTGAGCAGCACCTCCCCAGAGGATGCCTGGAATAGAGAGTCCCTGAGACACAAGGGGATATCCCAATCTGAGCAGCACCTCCCCAGAGGATGCCTCATGCCTGGAATAGAGAGTCCCTGAGGCACAAGGGGATATCCCATTCTGAGCAGCACCTCCCCAGAGGATGCCTGGAATAGAGTCCCCGAGGCACAAGGGGATATCCCATTCTGAGCAGCACCTCCCCAGAGGATGCCTGGAATAGAGAGTCCCTGAGGCACAAAGGGATATCCCATTCTGAGCAGCACCTCCCCAGAGGATGCCTCATGCCTGGAATAGAGAGTCCCTGAGGCACAAGGGGATATCCCATTCTGAGCAGCACCTCCCCAGAGGATGCCTGGAATAGAGAGTCCCTGAGGCACAAGGGGATATCCCATTCTGAGCAGCACCTCCCCAGAGGATGCCTGGAATAGAGAGTCCCTGAGGCACAAGGGGGGGGGGGGTAGCCTAGGGTAATGTGAGGCAGAGTAGATTTGGTTTTGGAAGGAGAAAGAGCTGCAACAGTGTGCTTTCCAAGTTTAGGCCCCCCAGCTTGGATAACGAAGGTAGAGACAATGCCCTGCCAGGTCTTGAGACTGGAGGGAAGAGAGTCATAGAGAGATTTTTCTAAGTTTTGGAGATTTTTTTGCTTCTCTGTAAGACCTGTGCCTTTGGGAGTTGCAAACCCTCTCAGGAAGTGCAGGAGGGAGCCATTTACCCCTTTGCCAATTCCAAGAGGAGGTGGCGGTAACCATCAGAGGGAAGAGAGGAGATTGGATGCTTTCCAAGTGTGTTTGTGGTTTTTCTGAGTTCGTGAGGAAGATTTTTTTTTCTGCCTCCTTCCTTGCCCTGAACTGCTTCTAGTAAAGACCTTTCCTCCAGGAAGGTCCCCCTGCTATCGGTGTGAAGAGGACCGAGGACACCTGGAGAACCCCAACGGAGTTTGGGAGTATGTCATTTGGACATCAGATACTGTGGGAAGGGGACATCCATCATAGTTAGGAGACCCCAGCCACCTTGGGACAAATATCCATTTCACGCCATGGATGATACACAAGTTCCGAGCTCCATTTGAGCTGCTCCACTACTAAGAGACATTTCCACAGAGGGAGATATCCTGTAAATCTCTACTCCCATACGGCTGAAGAACCTGGATGTAACTGGACATGTTATTATCTGCCTCTACCGATTATTTTACAGTCAATCACAATAAACATTGTTTTGAACATCCATCCAGCAGGTTCAGCCTGTTTTGGAAAGGTGCACGTCACGAAGAGCCATTTTAACACACAGACTAGGGAAGTCACCTATGCCCTGGGCTTAGAAAGTTATTCTTCCCCCCAACAGAAAGAACCCACCCCTTGGGACAAGAAGAGGGGAGTTAGCTCTGATTTACAAATGCGATTTATGCCCCCCTCAGGATCCAGTCAATCCACTAAAGAGGGGGTTACAGATACGTGGATGAATAGGTGGCTAGGGGCACATATTGTGTAAAGAGTGAAGGGCATAAATGGAACGTCTTCAGTGGCTCTTCCTCCTTCTGCATGCATCAAACATATTTATCTGGCTGTGACAAATATATATATATATTTTTTTTGCCAAATACCTCTTGGATACCTGCTTTTACTGCACCCCCCCCCCCCCATTGTTTGCCCTCCAATGGGCCAAAAGGAATTAGGATGAATTGATACCCTAAGTACTGGGTTCTGTATGTTGGCCGAAAACTGATCTGCAGTAAACATCTCTACACTTGGCAGGGCTGGAAGCACCCAGCACATTTTGTCAGAAATGAAACACAGAGGAACAAAGAGGGTCAGTTCAACCTTGTGGTTTATGAATGAGAAAGGAAGTTTGTAAATCACACTGGAGTACGACTCCTGCAGCAAGGGAAGACTGTGCAGCATTCAGACCCATTCAAAAGAAGCCAAAACAGATTTTTTTTTTTCATGTTGGGTTAATAATATGCCTCTGTGTTGGAAACATTGCCCTGTTATTTCTACTTATTTTTTTTTTCTGTTGTTTTAGTTTTGCTTCTTCCTTAATAGAGAACAAAGAGTCTGCTGTGTCCATTGAAGTCGCACGTTTGCAGAAAAGTTGCTCCATAACTCTGGCCTATGGTGTGTGTTTGTATATATATATATATATATTTTTTTTTTATATTGCTTTTCAGAATGAACCTAGCCACCATATGGCATAAAGGAATGAAGGAATGGTATTTTTGTTCACTGTTCTCAAATCAAGATGCTGGCTGGCTGGCTTTTACTAGAGTATTAGCTATGTGCAGTCAGACTTGAGGCCAGGACTCACAGGAGGATGGAGGTCTTTGGTCTTAATCTGAAACTGGACTACCACAAACTTGCCATCGGGAGGTATTGCGATGGTCCTATGCATGGGGGGGAGGCAGCAGAGGTACCGTGCCACAGAACTATCAGTTTTCCCCATCACCGAGGAGTAAACAGAGAAAACAAATATTTCCCCCTTTGCCTGTAGCCTGGCTTCAAGTCATTTGATCTTTTTCCGTGTTGCAGAAGCTAGCTCAATTTTATGTATTTATTTTTAGGTCGATGTCTTCATTACTGTAACATCCTTTACAGTTGTAAGAATGCTGTACAGAATTGCTTTTATTTGCTTACATTCCCCTTCCTAACTGTACATGCTAGTTCCTTGTATATTTTTAATTGATAATATTCAAAGTTTGTTTTTAAACAACAGCTGATATTTGAGTAGTCATTTTCCCCCCCCCCCCCCCCCCTCCTGCTTGGGAATCCATTAACAATCACATCTTCATACCAAACATTTTGTGTGAAATCAGTTTCTAAATAGCTCCATTATTTTACAATAAAGAAAAACCGAGTTTTTGTTTGATTGACCTAGTGATACTGTTAAGTCATTAGTATGCATGGCGTGTTCTAGGGTCACGGCCTATGCCTAGGTCCTGGGTCTTAGCAGCACTCATAGGGAACCCTCCTACTCCACACAGGGGAACATCTCTGCAACCAGGTCCATGATGACACCTGCCGGATGTCTTACAAACAGTCCTGGAGCAGCTCCAGAAGGGACAATCTCAGGGAGCCATTGTCACGGTGCATTTCTCAGTGGAGCAGTTGCTGCGCTGAGAAATGCACCTAGTATTGCCACAAACTCTAATCCCTAATCCAGCCCCAACCATGGGAGCCAACTTTTCAAAACGATTGGGGGGTGCTCAGTGCAACCCCATTCCCCCCAATCACCACCAACGAATTCTTTCTTTTTATGTTTAACTTTTTATTATACAACAATTTACAAATGCCAGGCATACATTTGTTCCTGATGGGTACCCAGCAGCAGCCTGCAGATACATATTTTTATTTTACAATTAACTCCCACCTCCCTCAGCATCAAACCTGGACACATCATACCACTTATTCACATTCCCAATCCTACCACTACCCTCAACTCTCCCCCCTTCTCCCTTCCCATAACCTTGTAGACTTCTCTGAGCCAAGAGCATCTATTCATCAACATCCCATAGTCAAAACATAAGGGCGTACATTTGCAACTCATCCGCATTTTGGAACAGGTCATAAAATGGTAAGCACCAGATGTCCCCCCAGCCCAGCCCAGCATCTTGTTCCTGACAGTGGCTAATCTGGATCACTAGAAGGTGTGCCCCAGTTCCCAAAGATTACATCCAATTCCTTGTTGCTCGCTCCCAGTGAAAAGTGATGGCTTTCCCTGAGATCACCTGGCTAATAACAGTTTAAGGACTTTTTCTCCAGGAGCTTGTCCAAACTGCTTTTCAATCCTGTTATGTTAGATGCCTTGAATACATCCTCTGGCAATAAATTCCACAGCTTAATTGTGAATTGTGTTAAAAAAACCCCACCATACTTTCTCTGATTTGTTTTAAATCTGCTACTTGTTAATTTTAAGGCGGGTTCCCTAATCCTTGTACAATTTGAAAGGATAAATAACCTTTCCCTATACACATATCCCACCTCACTCATTATTTTATAGACTTCTATTATATCCCTTCTCAGTGCCTTTTTCTCTGAGTTGAAAAGACCTAACTATTTTAACCTTTCGTCATAAGGGAGCCATTCTGCCTCCTCTCTCATTTACGTTGCCCTTCGCTGTACATTTTCCAGTTTTTGGGATGGGGTGGCCAGAACTGCACACAATACTCTGCACAGAAACCACATGCTGGTAGAATACTGCGCTCCGGTCACGCACAAAGAACACACACCCCCTCATCAAAAGCAGAATAAGTAACCACAAATTAGAAATAGAAAATGTGCAGACAAAAATTGGAGATCAAGGAGCCAAACTCCACATACAGTACAACACTGGAGAAATAGAAACAGAAATGCATTTCCTCTTGTACTGAGCAGAACCCAAAATGCCCATTGCCAAAGCTACCATTCTAATCACTAAAAAGAAAAGAAAATGCTTTTTTCTGTCTTTAACCCTACCTTCCCCACTCACCCTCCAGTCCTCAGTTTCCCGCTTTTCACCTGCCCCCTCCCCAGCCTCCCCATTATCCCTTCTCTCACTTCTTCCCCAGCCTTCCATTCCATCTCTGACTCCCATCCACTCCCTAGGCCCCATTTCCATTCTATCCTCTCTATTCACCTCCTACCTAACCCTCATCTACCTCTGCCTCTCATTCCCTAGCTAGCCTCAGCTTCTTCATGGTCACTTGTCCTCCCCATCTCCATCCCCCTTCTTATTCCCTACCCAGCCTCCCTCTACCCCTCTTTCAATGCCACCCAGCTCTCCATTTCCACGCTGTGTCACCCCCTTACAGATCCATTGCTTTCAATTTCCTCTCACACCCTCTCCTGCCATCCAGGCAAGGCCAGTGCTCCCATTAGGCAAACTAGGCAGTCACCAAGAGTGCCAAAATTTTGGAGGTAGCAAAATTCTACCAGCAGGACCCTGAGGGGGAGAGCCAATACTTCCAAAGTAGGGAGCACTGTGCTAAAGCAGCCGCCAGTAGGTAAATTGGGAGTGGGGGGCTGTATGATCGAATGTTTGCCTAGGGCGCCATATGCTCTTGCAACATCCCTACATCCAGGTCCTTCACACCACTTAATCTTTCACCCTCACATTCATAGCCTCATCTCAAACCACCCACTCCTACCCTTCCTGCCAGTGGCATATTCATGGGTGGACCTGAGGGGGCCCTGGCCCACTCACTTTCAGCTCAAATCCACCCACTTAGTATTGCATGGTGGCCAGAGAAGAGAGGCCCTGTTGCACTGCCAAGTGTGCACACCCAGTGGAGCAGCAGCCGAAGAGAGAAGGAGGTTCGCGAGGCCGCCAGTGGACCCTATCCTATCAGCGGTTGAAGAAAGAAGAGGCCTAAGAGGCCGCCAGTGGAACTCATCCTACCGGCAACCGAGAAGAGAACCCTGCCAGGAGAGAGCCCGTTTGACTGCTCCTCCTCATATGCTGGCCCTACGGAATTCCAAACTTTGCGGCTAGCATGTGCTCTGTGCTGATCTCGCTACACACAAGATCAACATAGAGGAAGTGCTAGCCACAAGAGTTTTGTATAGCACAGCGGCCGGCACATGAGGAAAAGCAGTAGAACGGGCTCCCCATTCTGCTCCCGATTGGAAGAATGCCTGGGTTTGTGTTTATGAGTGAATGTGAACCTGCCTGGGAGGGTGTTGGTGTGAATGGGAGCCTGCTTGGGTGTCTGTGTGAATGGGTGGCTGCCTGGGAGGGGTGTGTGTGTGTGAATGGGAGCCTGCCTCAGGATTTTTGTGAATAGAAGCCTGCCAAGGGGTGGAGTGAGGTGGGTGTGAGAATGGGAGCCTGTCTGGGTGTATGTGTGTGTGTGAGTGGGAACCTGCTGTGGGTTGGGGATATGAATGGTAGGTTGCCTGGTGGGGAGGTGTGAATGAGAGCTTGCTGTGCGATGGGATGGGGGTGTGAATGGGAGGTTGCCTTGGGGGGGGTGTGAATGCGAGCTGACCTGGGGGGGTGTATATGAGAAAGAACATGGAGTAGGGAGGCGCTGTGTGTGTGTGTGTGTGTGTGTGTGTTTGTGTAAGAGAGAGAGTATGTGGGTATGAGAGCTGTGTGTAAGAAAGAGCGAGAACATATATGTTTGAAAGAGAGAGAGCATATGGGAGAGAAACCGTGTGTGTGTGAGCATATGTGTGTGGAGGTTGGAGCCTCTGGGTGAGATAGAGGATGAGAGTGGGAGCCTCTGTATGTGTGGGAGTGGCAGCCTGCTTGTGAGAGTGAGAGCCTGTATGTGTGTGAGACTTCATGTGACAGAGAGCATGTGAGAGTCTGAGTGTGTGGGAATGTGTACCTGTGTGTGAAAAAGAATGTAAAGAATGTGAGAACTTGTGTGTATTTGTGAGGGGGAATGGGAGCCTGCATGTCAGAGAAAGCTTGTGTGTGTGTGTGGGGGGGGGGGGGAGTGGGAGCCTGCACGTGAGAGAGAGCATATGAGAGTGGGAGCCTGAGTGAGAGAAAGTTTGTGGGAGAGAGAGCCTGGGTGTATGTAAGAGTAGGAGCATGTGTGAGCAAAAGCATGTGTGTGAGAGCATATGTGAGAGAGAATCTGTATGTGTTTATGAAGAAGGAAGGAAAGAAGACAAGAGGAGAGAAAAGAAACATAAAGAATAAAAGAGATCCTGAAAAAGGAATTAGGAAAAGACAGACAAGGAGAACAAAGAGACTCGGACAACCAATTAGAAAAATAAACCAGATCAGACAACAAATGTAAAAAATTATTTGACTTTCAGTGATTGAAATACACCACCTTTGGGAAAGTGCATTTCTTATATATTTGCATTTTGCTGTTTCTTCAATATTCCAGTTTTCACAGAATTTGGTTTCTCAAGCTTTCCATTTCAGTTTTGTCTGCTTGTTTGTTTCTAATTTGAAGTCCCTTATTTTGTATTGGGTAAGGGTCTGTCTGTGTTGTGCAAGTGTAACAGAGGTACAGTATTTTGGCTATATTGTAGTTTCTCTGTAGGGATTTTTAGCAATTCGGCTTGATTTGTTTGTCCACTAGGTGGTATATTAGTGTTCTAGGGCATGGTGTAATGCTTGCTTTTGCTGTCTTTTTGTAGATAAGATTGCTGCTGTTTGAGTCCTGAGAGCTACTGCTGTTATGGTTTGGCAAGGTTCTAGGTGGGGTTTTTGGGGTTTTTTTGTAGGGATTTGTCTTACTTCACAAAGTGTTTGGTATTGGAGGGAGTTTGTTTTGCTGTCAGTGAGATAGCACCAGAATTTGAATATATATTTTTTGCATGACCTAGTTCTGTTCTGCACCTGATGCAAATTTTAGGTTTTTATGATGATTATTATGATTTTTGCTGTTTTATTCTAGCTATATTCTCTGAATTTTTGGAAAGAGGAGTCATAAAAGAATGCATTGATATTTGTTTTATTATGTGATTGGATCTGATGTTTAATTTAGGCTAAGTGTTTGTTTTCTTTTTACATGATGTGTATTTATAAACTGCAATAAATAGAAAATAAATTAATATAGATTAATAAGGTATTTTTAATGCTGGTAAGTGCTTGAAATAATTTAATTAAAATATTTTAAAGCATCATTCATGATGAAACTACTTAGAAACCCATTGTCAGGTATACTTTAAGGTAGTGGTTCTCAACCTTTTTTCTGTCAGGACACACCTGATAATTCCCACATGCGAGACACACTGAACACATGACGGTCAGAAGGCTAACCCCACCCCCGACCCTCGGTAATGGGTATAAAATCCCCATACAACTCACCATACAAAAAAGATATTCTGGTGTTATCTCAATAACAGCAACACAAACTCTCTCTACTGCCAGGCACAACAGCCCTACTTATAAAAAGACAACAGTTCACCACCAATGCGTGTCCTATTGAGAAAACACAACAAATAAATGGACCGATACAGTAAAAAATGCGGGAGAGTGGATGCTCCGTGTTGAGCACCCTCTCTCCCGACGTGCACCCAGGCACCTCTCCTAGACACGTGAATCTGTATTTAAATGAGGTAGCGCACTAATGAGGAGCTAAGGAGGTACATCCCTAGGGCCTCCTTATTAGCAGTAGAGGTGGCTGTCAGCAGGTCCCACAACCGATGCTCTATTTTACTGGCATCGGCTCTTGAATCCACTGACAACCACGGGTTAGGAAAATGGATGCCGGTAAAATTGAACATCCAGTTTTCTAACCCGCTGACCAGTGAGCAGATTTTTTTTTTTACTTAAAAAAATTTTTTTTTAAGCTTTGGTTCCTCCAACTTAATATTGCTGGGGCAGGCATTAATTTCTGAGCATAAAATGGGTGGCTTAGTTGCACATTTTATTTTCAGTATCCTGGGATTAACTAATAGCCTCATCAACGTGCATTTGCATGGGATGAGCGCTATTAGTTTTTGGGGGGTTGGCCGCATGTTTTCGATGCGCTAAACCCCTTACTGTATAAGGGGTAACAGATGTGCGTCGAAAATATGCAGCCAACTGCAGGGTAAACAGTGCGCTCAGCCGAGTGCACCGTACTATATCGGCCTGAAAAAGAGATATTTTACTAGCTTACATGCTAGTTAAATATCTCATCTCCATCATATACACAAGATCGACCTTCACCAAGTACAGAAAGACCACAAATTACAAATATGGAGACAGAAATCGGAATGGAAACCCAAAAAAGCTACTCTGCATGCAGGGCAAACCTGGAGAAATGGAAAGAGAAATATAGCACCTAACATAGTTCCAGGATCTGCAATAATGCACACACACTAATCCGCACAAAGTTACATCTGTATTATGGAACACATAACAACCCTATCTATGAAAATGCAACACTATAAACATTAAACCAGGCCCTAAACACCAATACACCTCCCATTAGGAAACAGAAAAAGCCAAGCTGCTATAGATCCCCAGACAGAAATAATTGAAAAACTATATGAATGAATATTTCAAAACAGCTG
Source organism: Rhinatrema bivittatum (assembly GCF_901001135.1). Taxonomy (NCBI): domain Eukaryota; kingdom Metazoa; phylum Chordata; class Amphibia; order Gymnophiona; family Rhinatrematidae; genus Rhinatrema; species Rhinatrema bivittatum. The sequence goes on from NC_042619.1 coordinate 230,376,844, forward strand.
ATGAACAGAATAACTTCTAACAATTAAAAACTCTTAAAAATTATTTAAAATTCTCCAAACACCAATAAAATATTTCAGAACAGCAGACACATCACATAATACCCAATAATTAAAATGGCAGTCAATTAGGAAAAATGAACTTAAAAAGCCACCTTTACTTACCCTCTCCAGCAGTTCTCCTACTCCTTTCCCTTGCAGGCCACACCAGAAGCAGCAGTAGCTGCTGAAGCTGTTCTCACGGTCCTTTTCCTTAGGGCCCACAACTAGCCTCTTCTCTCTCTCTCACACACACACACACACACCTTCATACCAGTTTCTGTCTCTCACATACCAGTCATCCCCCTGACCAGTCTTTCTCTCTCACACACTCATACACAAGCACACAAATATCAGTCATCTCTCTGATCAGTCTTTCTCACACATACACATGTCACCTCCCTGACCAGTCTCTCTCAATTACACGCAGGCCAATACAGAACAGTGTGCTCGGCTGAGCGCACCATTTAGCCCCTGTTTGGCCACGCATTTTTGATGCGTTATTATTACCCCTTATACTGAAAGGGGTAATAGCGCATGGAAAATGCGTGGCCAAACCCCCCCCCCCCCCCCCCCCCCGGAAACTAATAGCAAATGCATGTTGATGAGCCTATTAGTTAGTCACCCGCAATACAGAAAGTAACGCTTGCCAAAGACAGGCGTTAATTTCAGACGGCACCGGGCAAGTGTATAGAAAAGCAGAAAAAAAATGCTTTTCTGTACACTCTCTGACTTAATATCATAGCGATATTAAGTGGGAGGCCCCAAAAATTAAAAAAAAAAACCCAATAAAATTTATTTTAAAAAAGAAAATCTGCCCGTGGCCCACGGGTTGGAAAACAGACATTCAACTTTGCCAGGGTCCGTTTTCCTAACCCGTGGCTGTCAGTGGGTTCGACAACCGACACCAGTAAAATTAAGCGTTGGTTGTCAGACCCACTGGCAGCCGCCACTTCCTCCAATAAGGAGGTGCTAGTGATGTGCTAGTATCCCTAGTGCCTCCTTATTAGCTCGGGCCCTAATTTAAATAAAGAATCACGCGCCCAGGAGAGGTGCCTGGGCGCGCGTCGGGAGAGCGGGCACTCGCCTCGGAGCACCGGCTCTCCCGTGGACTTTATTGAATGGGCCTAACAGTGCTCTCTCTCTCTCTCTTACTTATACACAGGCTTTCAATCACACACTTGTTCTATCTCACTTAAAAACAGGCTCAGTCACACACATGCCCTCCCTTTCTCACAGCCACAGCCAGCCAGAAACATGCTCCATCTCTCTCTCGCACACACAGATTGATTCCATAATACAGAAGCACCCTCCCTGTCTCACATACACACCACACACACACAGAAGCACCCTCCCTGTCTCACATACACACCACACACACACACAGAAGCACCCTCCCTGTCTCACATACACACCACACACACACACACACAGAAGCACCCTCCCTGTCTCACATACACACCACACACACACACACACACAGAAGCACCCTCCCTGTCTCACATACACACCACACACACACACACACAGAAGCACCCTCCCTGTCTCACATACACACCACACACACACACACACACACACACACACAGAAGCACCCTCCCTGTCTCACATACACATCATATACACCCACACAGAAGCTCCATTCCTTTCTCACATACACATCCCACACTCACACACACAGAAGCACCCTCCCTGTCTCACATACACACCACACACACACACAGAAGCACCCTCCCTGTCTCACATACACACACCACACACACACACAGAAGCACCCTCCCTGTCTCACATACATACACCACACACACACAGAAGCACCCTCCCTGTCTCACATACACACCACACCCACCCACACACACACACATAGAAGCACCCTCCCTGTCTCACATACACACATCACACACACACACACACAGAAGCACCCTCCCTGTCTCCCATACACACCACACACACACACACACAGAAGCACCCTCCCTGTCTCACATACACACCACAGACACACAGAAGCACCCTCCCTGTCTCACATACATACCACACACACACACACACAGAAGCACCCTCCCTGTCTCACATATACACCCCACACATACACACACACAGAAGCACCCTCGCTATCTCACATACACACCACACACACACACACACACAGAAGCACCCTCCCTGTCTCTCTCTCTCTCACACACACACACACACACACACACACCGGCCCCAGCTGAACAACTTGTCTTCAGCCCCTCCGGCCTGGTCTCTGGCGGCAGCGGCCAACGGCTCCAATCTTCAGCACCACTGGCCTGGTCTTCAGCAGCAGCCAGCAGTGCCAGTCTTTGTTTCTTTGGCCCTGCCAGCCAGGTCTCTGGCGGCGGCCAGCAGCTCTGGTCTTTGGCTCCGCTGGCTGCAGGTAGCATGCAATACACCTGCTGGTGCGAGGCGACACACTGGTTGAGAATCGCTGTTTTAAGGCATTATTTATTGATAAGAGTACAACTAGTAGGACCTAGCCTGTATGTCAACTACCCACCCATGTTAACCTTGGGCCCCCCAAAAAATATTAATTTCTGGCTATGCCACTGCTTTCTGTTCACTGAACTTCTACCTCCTAGCATCTTTCTCTCTTCTCCTCACCTTCCACCTCCATGCTCTGGTGCTGCTGGTGTGATGCTTAATTAATCCACTCCTATTTGATTGGCCACTTTATATGGGAAGACTGCTGTTTACCCACATAAATGAGTTTGAATACTGTCCTTTCCAAACTTGAGGGGAGCAAAAGGCCCCTTTGCCGCCCCTCTATGGGCACCCATAGTCATTCCATGAACAAGCATGCCTTATTCCTATGCAAAAGCCTTGCACACAGATAATGTCATAGACAGCAGACCATAAACCAAAAATAAATTAAAATTTTAAAAAAGTCAACCAAATATTTTTTAAACCCCAAAATAATTTACAAATCCAATCACTTGAAAAGCTGTAAACATAATTATAAATAACAATATACATACAAAATCACTTGTTGCTTCAGCAGGCCCAGCGTGACTAGGTGTGCACACCGTGCATTTGCACAGGGCAGTAAACCTGGGATGGCAGTAGCAGCAGGCGAGGCCATGGGGCTGCCGGCGAAGATCAACTTGCCAGCGGTGGCGGCAGTAGGAGAGGCCATGGGGCCATCGGTGGAGTTCAACCTGCTGGTGGCCAAAAATGACTCCTACTCCCCCCTTCGTAGAAAGGCCAGCGTTGGGGCCGAAGAAATAGTAGTCCATGGGGCCATGATGGAGCTCATCCCAGCACGGCCTGAAGTTAAGGGAGAAGAAGCCTGGTGGAGCCATGGTGGAGCTCATAACACCACAGCCTGAAGTGAAGAGGATAAAGAGGACCGCCATGGAGTCCATTCCACCATGGCCTAAAGAAAGGAAGACGCGTGTTTGTATGTGTGTGCATGTGTGTGAGAACCCGTGTGCATGTGTCTATTTGAGAGTTTTGTGTGTGTCAGAGCTTATGTGTATGCATATATTTTTGTGTCTATGTGAGAGCTTCAGTGCATATATATGTATTGTGTATGTGTGAGAGCTTGAGTATATGTCTGTGTCAGAGATTGTGTTCATGTGTATGTATGTGTGCCTGTGCATGTGTGTATGTTTGCCTGTGAGAGCCTATGTATCACATATAGGTTCTCACAGGCATGCTCACACACTCACATAATGTATCTGAGAGGGAAAGAAAGCAAGAGTGTGTGAGAGCATAGGCATGTATATAATACATAATGTATCTGTGAGTGAAAAAGAGCAAGTGTGTGTGAGAGCAAAGGCATGTATATAACACATAATGTATCTGTGAGGGAAAGAGAGCAAGTGTGTGTGAGAGCAAAGGCATCGATATAAGAGATGGAGTGTGTGTGTGTGTGTGTGTGTGTGTGTGTGTGTGTGTGTGTGAGAAGATAAAGTTTGTATGGCCCTATCTCCCCAATCCATGACAATCTCAAGGTGACCGGAAATCAAAAGATCCAAGGTATGGAGAGCAGGAGATTTTGTAATCCTTATTAGTTTTAATTATTGGGTGTAATTTGCTGTTTCTACTGTTTGAAATATTTTGGTTTTTTGAGAAATATTAGAATGTATTTTAATTATTGGATTTTTTTTATTTATCAGATGTTTTGAAATATTTTATTGGTGTTTGGGAAATTTTGAATATTCTATTTATTAACTGGTTTGAAATATTTATCCTTTTTATGACTGATTTTACTGTTATGATTGATGGTTTATATTTCTTGATTTTATTGTTTAATATTTTATGAAGAATGGTAATGTTTCTGTTTTTCCATTGTTGCTCTGCTTATAGAGGCTGGCTTGTTGTGGGTTCCATTTCAGTTCTCTGCATGTTTCAATTTTGCTTTCTAGTCTGTTTATTCTGTATTTGGTTAGGGTCTGTCTGTGTTTTCTTGTGTGACCGAGGTGAGGAATTCTGCTACCATATAATTTATCTGCAGTGATCCATAGCAGTCTGATTTGTTATGTTTCCTAATAGGAAGTGTATTGGTGTTCTAGGGCCTGATGTAATATGTGCAGTATTACCTTTTCCTAGATAAGGTTGTTACTGTTTGAGTGCTGGCAGTTAGGGTTGTTTTGGTATGGGAGGTTACCATTGCTATATTATAATGGTAATTCTGTTTATTCATGGCTTTCTGAGGATTAAGCCCACACCCAGCACACATTACTAAAAATGTGTGTGTGCAAGGCTGTAAGGTTTGCTTACATGGCAAAATAAATATTAGTTACCTTGATCAATAAACTGATTACCTATATCAAAAACATGTTTTTTGGGGAACACTTATTTTGTTAATTGAAGAAAAATGTTAATAAACTCTACAAGATGTATTTCATAATTATCCTTTTGAAAAATATTTTTTGAGAAAACATTTTTGAAATTTTTTTTTTATGGAAAGGGTTGTGGTTTCATATTTCATATATTTGTTAATTGGTTATACTCCATTACCCTATATTTTTATAATCATTAACCGACCAACCACCTTCCAACAAGTATATTTTTATTAAAAATTGCTAACAAATGTCCTCTGTTTCTTTATTCAAAAATGCTTTGTGAAAAATTGAAAAATAAAAACATCTTTGCCTCTTACTGCATTATTTTCCCCGCTATTCTCCACCATTCCATATATAAAGAATGTCACAAATCCTTGAAAATACGATGCCTGCTCAATTTCAAAAGGATTTTGTCAGTCTTTACATTCTCCCACCTGGTACTCCTTAATTCCAAAGAAAAATCGCTGTGTTTACGTTCTCCCAATCTGGCCTCGTTTCAGAAAATGTCCTTCATCAGGGGTTGTTTATAAAACTCACCACGAAGCTTGACAACGTGCACATCCCTTCAAGGTCGAACGCGTCAAAATAAATATAGTGATGTGCTTCCTTTTCGACCCGCCGCGGGAAATATTGTATTTCCCGCGATTCGGGCCTTTGAAATCCAGGGGGGGGGAGGGGGATCTGAATTTCGGGTTAGTGTGAGCTAACATTTTAACATTAGTGCGTACTAACCCGACAACGAATTTTTCCTGAAATTTCGGGATCAATTCATTCGAGATTCGTTGCCCCTGAAACAGGACGAATTAGGCAATTGCACGTCCCTTTGCTTACATGACCATGGTTCTGTTTGGGGAGGGGGGGTGTCAGGTTTTCAAAATATAGATTGCTGGAGGGAGTTGGGCGTTTTTTTTTTTGATGGACGCAGGACAGAGATTAAATGATGCGGGGGGTGGGGGTCGGGGGGGGGGGGTGTAGCACAGCAATTATTCACACAGGGCCTGGGCTTCAGTCAAGAAAACTGGCAGCAAACGCGTGCAGCACTGTTCCCATGCTCTCTGCGGTGGCTGCTCACGTCGTGCACGTGAAGCCCTTCTGCCTCACTCCCAGCAGGCTGCAGCACATTGATGCTCGGGGTGGGGGGCTGCTTCTTGCCAACGCCTGAGCACATTGGTTTTCAGTCTCCTCTTCTCCAGTCCCACTCCCAGGAACACAAAATGCTCCTAATCTGCGATGGCTGCTATTACCCTCCCCTCTTGTCCCTCGCCAGCTGTGACCACTGCAGGTATTGCTGCTGTGTTGTTGTTGTTATCGCTTCTTCCTCCAATCAGATTGCTTTATGAGGAAGAAAGCACTTTCAAAATTCATTTGAAAGTGTTCCTCCACATAAAGCTATTTGATTGTAGCCAGCCTGGTGGAAAAAGTGATAGCAACAGTGGGGGGCCTGTCTCCTGTGGTGGAGCGGAAGGCAACGTGCTCAGCAAGGTAAAATTCTCGTCAGCCAGGAAAATTAAACTGACTGCAACCGGCGCAGGTAATTAAAGAGGCCTGTTCCTCTTTCCTCGCATATTTGACATTGCTGCAGTGGTGAGCGGGTCGGGTCGGGTCGGGTAGTGGGTGCTTTATGCTGTGTGTTCCACAGAGTTTAAAATACCTCCGTTAGGGCTAGGCCAAGAGATGCGGCCATGCTGGGGGTGCTCTGGCCCCCACCCTTCCTGTCATTCAGGGTTATGAGGGGAGAGGGTAAGCCCCCCTGGACCAAACTAAAGGAAGATCATTTTGGGAGGTTAGGAGGGACTGAGTAAAGGATCATGGGGGGAGGGGGAAGTGTTGGATGAGGATAGAGGCTGAGGGGAAATGGGTGACTGCTTGGGGTCATGTGACTGCGAGAGAGAGGGGAGAGTGTACAATATTTGTGTGTGTGAATCTGCCATACTGGATGGGAGGGGAGAATGGAGATGAAAGGGGTAGCCAGACCAGAGCACACTAGGGACATCCCCCCTTCCCCCCTTCCCCCAAATACACACACACACAATTTTAGATCCTCTCTCTCCCTTGATCTTGGATTCTATCCCCCTGATCCTGGATCCTCCTCCCCAGATCATGGAACCCAACCCTAATTCCTTCTACTCCCATTCCCTTTCCTCAATCCCTGAACCTTCCTCCCAATCCCTTCGTCCAAGTGCTGATCTCCCAGCCTCCTCATTTTTGTTTTCTTGCCCCCTCCTCTGCCCCCCCCCTCAGTCCTTCTCACACTCCTTCCCCCATCCTGAATTCTCATCTTTTCCTTCCCCCATTCCTGGTCCTCCACCCTTCCTCTCCCCAGCCTTGAGATCCCATTTTTCACCCCAATACAAAAATATTATACAGACACAAGCAAGGTTAGAAAACGACTTAATTTTATAGTCAACGTGTTGAGCTGATGTAGGAAAGCTTAGAGCTTCTGCTCCCCGTTTTCCTATCTTAGAAATCTTGAAGATGGAGGAGGGAAGAGGGGGAAATGCTAAATCTGTTACTAGTAGAAACCAGAGGAAGAACCCAATGAATGCAAGTCTTTCTTCAGTGTGCAGTTTTGCATTCTTAAACTCCACTCTGGTGGATATTCATTTAAAAAAATTAGCTTGATTTACACATCTTATTTAAAAAAAAAAAAAAAAAAAAAAAAAAGAGGAGACCTCAAAATTGTTCCCAGATACATCTCTTCAGGTTCAGAAGTATGGGTGCCTGGAATGGCAATGACACCACTGCGAAAGGGTGAATGAGGATCTATGAAGTCTTATTTATTTAAAACATTTATATTCTACTTACACAAAGCCAGCAGCAGCAGTAAACAGCTTATAATAGGTAGATAAAATTACAAAAATTAAAATAGACAAACAATAAAGCTACATAAAGAAGCCAGGACTCACATGCCAGATGTGTGCTCTTGGCTCAACCACGGGAAGAACCGAAGGTAGCTCCTGCCCTAATAAAGCTTTAATAAAGTTACTGGAAAATCAGAGTTATCTAATAACCAAATAGAATACAGCAGAGCCTTCCAGAGAGTGGCACCCACACTGGAGAAGACAAGACATCCAGTTACATCTAAACGGGCATCCTTTGGAGAGGGAACTCCCAACAACTGTCTGTCTTCTGAGCGTTAAATAAGGAGAGCCATCCAATTTTATTACATTTAAGGATCAGGGAAAAGATCTTACACTGAATTCTCTGTAGCTGCAGAGGGAGCCAGTGCAGGGACTCCATCAAAGGAGTGGCATGATCCCATCAAGATCTGCCCAAAATCAGACACACAGCAAGGGTTTGCAACACTTGTAGACCTTAAGTATGGGTAAGCAGGAAGCCCACATTTTGAGAGCTACAATAATCAGTAGTTGTGGGGGAAAACACCTGGCCCACCGTGCAAAAGTCAGAACGATCAAGAATACATTTCAAGTGGCAAAGAAGTCTTAGCTTATAATAACCTGATTTTAGAACTGTACTAATGTTTAGCCCGAAGGATAAAATAGCATCAAACTAGAAACCCAAGTATCTAGTTTTATTTTTATACAGCATTGAGGAAGCCTGTACAGATAGGGATTTACATACTGAAACTTCAAATAATCCACAGGGCTTCATTTTTGGAAATATTTAAAAACCAGGTTATTCTTCACCATCCACTAATTAATGGTGAACAGAGAAAAAACTGTGTCTGTTGCATGACATTTGAAAAATGTTTCTTCTTTGGGAAAAAAAAAAAATAGCTGAATATCTTCAGTGTGAACTTTGAATTTAATGTTATAACGATCTCAGAGTATGCAAAGGAGGCACACGTCTTCTCTGCGCCTGCTACCTACAAACACAAGCGAGGCCCAGTAGGTATCTGAATTTCCAAGGGTCCATAGTCCCTGGGTAAATGATGCTGTACTGCAAGTCTTCCAGTAGATGGCGTTATGATTTTTTAAATAAAACGTTCTCTCTCTGCACACTTTGGGGTCTGCTTCAACTGAAGCTTTTTCCTCCCATTCTGTATATCGAGTGGGAGGGGGGAGAAGGAAAGCTGAGTGAAATCAGGCTCTCAATGCACATCCACTTCTTCAGACTGGTGAAACAGGGCTCAAATCCAAAGCCTAGAAAATGTAAAGGTTAGGAGAGGCTGCTGGTGTCATTGCACAAGTACAATAATCCATGACTAATCTCAGTAAGTGATACCATGTACAGGCAGGGCGGGACCACCAGAATGGATTGAACAGGATAACGAACGCCATCGTGGCAGGTCCAAAGAGCGTAGTGGGCATGATGGGCTTGAAGAGTACCTCTCTGCTTATGAAAAGTCTCAAAATAGAATTAAAGCATCAAATGATTATTTCATGAGTTTCTGCTGCTTGGACGGTTATTCTCAGAAGATGGCTGATCAGAACAGGGGCACGCTCAGCTTATAGCATACAGTGCACTCTGCATAGTAACTGGGAACAAAAGGTTTTGTCCAATAGGATGCACATATGCAAGTTGAATTTTCCCAAACAATCTTATAGGGGGCAATCTAAAAATTTCACTTTTTCTAAAGTGAATTTTATCTTCAACATCACATTTTAAAATGCAATTTTCTAGCACCCAAATGCCCTTGAGCAGGTCATTGGTGAGGCCTCACCTGGGAGTACTATCTTGACTTCTGGAACCCATAACTTGAAAAGGATAAGGACAAGATGGAAGCGGTCCAGAGAAGCAACCAAAAGTGTGGGGTCTGTCTCAGAAGACTTATGAAAAGAGGCTGTAGGATCTAAATATGTTCACCCTGGAAGAGAGGAGGTGCAGGGGGGTTATGATACAGAGCTTCTGCTACCTGAAAGGTTTTAATGATGATCTTCAAACCTTTTGCACTGGAAATGAAACTCTAAGGGGGACAACTCAGAACCAACATCAGGAAATGCTTCTTCACTAGAGGGTGGTGGATGCATAGAATGCCCTTCCCAAAGAGGTGGTGAGGATGAAAACAGTAAACAAATTCCAAAGGGCATGGGATAAACACTGTGGAGTCCTAAAGAACTGAAGAAAAGGGTGTATGGGGATAACTTGCATGAAACAGCAGTTTCTACCCTTAACAGAAGGCACGAGGATTACTACCCTTTCCCGGATCGCCCCTGGAGCCCTTTTTAAATATTGGGGCTAATGTAACCTCAATATTTAAAAAGGGCTCCAGGGGCGATCCGGTAAACTACAGACCAGTGAGCCTGACATCAGTGCCAGGAAAAATACTGGAAAGTGTTCTAAATATCAAAATCACAGAGATAGACATGATTCAAGTTTAATATGTTTTATTGGTTTTCCAAAAGCAAACAACAATAATAAAACAATTTAGGAGCACTGGGTTGTTCTGATCAGAGATAGACATGGTTTAATGGAACAAAGTCAGCATAGCTTTACCCAAGGCAAGTCTTGCCTCACAAATCTGCTGCACTTTTTTGAAGGAGTTAATAAACATGTGGATAAAGGTGAATCGGTAGATGTAGTGTACTTGGATTTTCAGAAGGCGTTTGACAAAGTTCCTCATGAGAGGCTTCTAGGAAAGGTAAAAAGTCATGGGATAGGTGGCGATGTCCTTTTGTGGATTACAAACTGGTTAAAAGACAGGAAACAGTAGGATTAAATGGACAATTTTCTCATTGGAAAAGGGTAAACAGTGGAGTGCCTCGGGGATCTGTAGTAGGACCCGTGCTTTTCAATATATTTATAAATGATATGGAAAGGAATATGACAAGTGAGGTAATCAAATTTGCAGATGATAAAAAATTATTCAGAGTGGGTAAATCACAAGCAGATTGAGATAAATTGCAGGAGGACATCGTGAGATTGGAAAATTGGGCATCCAAATGGCAGATGAAATTTAATGTGGATAAGTGCAAGGTGATGCATATAGGGAAAAATAACCCATGCTGTAGTTACGTTCCATATTAGGAGCTACCGTCCAGGAAAGATATCTAGGTGTCATAGTGGATAATTACATTGAAATCATCAGCTCAGTGTGCTGTGACAGTCAAAAAAGCAAACAGAATGTTAGGAATTATTAGGAAGGGAATGATTAATAAAATGGAAAATGTCATAATGCCTCTGTATCGCTCCATGGTGAGCCGCACCTTGAATACTGTGTACAATTCTGGTCGCCGCATCTCAAAAAAGATACAGTTGCGATGGAGAAGGTGCAGAGAAGGGCTACCAAAATGATAAAGGGGAGGATGGAACAGCTCCCCTATGAGGAAAGACTAAAGAGATTAGGACTTTTCAGCTTGGAGAAGAGACGACTGAGGGGGGATATGATAGAGGTGTTTAAAATCATGAGAGGTCTAGAACGGGTAGATGTGAATCAGTTATTTACTCTTTCGAATAATAGAAGGACTAAGGGGCACTCCATGAAGTTAACATGTAGCACCTTTAAAACTAATCGGAGATAATTCTTTTTCATCAACACACCATTAAACTGTGGAATTTGTTGCTAGGGGATGTGGTTCGTGCAGTTAGTGCAGCTTCTTGGACAAGTCCATTACCTGCTATTAGATGATTTAGAAAATAGCCACTTCTATTACTAGCATAAGTAGCATAGGATATACTTTTTGGGTACTTGCCAGGTACTTGTAGCCTGGATTGCCCACTGTTGAAGACAGGATGCTGGGCTTGATTGACCCTTGGACTGACACGGTATGGCAATTTCTTATGTTCTTACTACTCTTAACCCATAAACCTTGTTGCTTGTGATGCAACTGCAACATTGTTCCCTGCTTTGACGGCAGGGGGAAAAGAGGAATTTGATTCAGATGATAGTCAATGCTGGGCCCTGACCTTTTTGCAGACATTAGGGACAAAGCTCAGAACTGCTTCTACTGCCAAGTCCAAATGCAAAGCATGTTCAAGCAGCATTGACTGAATTATCAGGAAGGCTGCTCATTCTATACAAACTTTCAGGCCGATACATTAAGGACGTGTTAGAAAGAGTGCGGCAGTGCCGGGCGCACCCTCATTTGCCGCACGCACATTCCGGATCACATACCGCTCGATACGGTATTTAAATGGCATGCAAATGCAAGCCGCGTCCAAAGCACATCCATGAAGCGCAATCCATTTTACTGTATAGAGCGCTATACAGCGCCTATACAGTATACTGGGTGCACTGGTAACTGTCATTTTAAATGACATTTGAAATGACAGGTACCAGGAAGTGGATGGTTCTCCTACGCTCGGGCATCGGGGATTGCCAGTCCTCTCTCCCCCCCCCCTCCCAAATCAAGGCGCAGGGCAAAAATCGACTCGACATGTTATTAAAGCAAATAGAAATTGTAACAAAAGTAAACTTACTGCATGCTTCCAGCAGCCCCAGTCCTCTCTCCCCTCCTCCCGAGGCGCCCACCGCGGCTCCCCTGCCTCCCGGGGGCAGCTGGCGGCGAAAGTGGCTTCCAGCAGCCCCGCCAGTGAAGGTGCATGAACGCACGTCCAATTTGGGCGCTCAAGCAGCGAAGGCGCATGAGCGCATGCCGTGACCTGAGCGCCCAGATGGACATCCGAGGTCACAGCATGCGCTCATGCGCCTTTGCTGCCTTGAGCGCCCAAATTGGACGTGCGTTCATGCACCTTCGCCGGCAGGGCTGCTGGAAGCCACTTTCGCCGCCGGCTGCCCCCGGGAGGCAGGGGAGCCGCGGTGGGCGCCTCGGGAGGAGGGGAGAGAGGACTGGGGCTGCTGGAAGTATGCAGTAAGTTTACTTTTGTTACAATTTCTATTTGCTTTAATAACATGTCGAGTCGATTTTCGCCCTGCGCCTTGCTTCAGGAGGGGGGAGAGAGGACTGGCAATCCCCGATGCCCTAGCATAGGAGAACCAGGCCCGAGCATAGGAGAACCAGGCCACACCAACATGTTCCAACCCACCCACACCAACTTGCTCCAACCCACCCATTTATTTGACCGGAGCCTGCCTATTGCTGTCACATCCCTCTAACTCCAGGGTCAGGGTAGGTGGTAAATTAGCGGGTTAAAGACGCGGCAAAACAGTTGGTTAAAAAGGCGATAATCGGGCCGCACGTTACTGTATGGGAGGGAATAGCTAATCCGAGCGTTTACATATCATATACATGTCGCGGGCGGAAAGGATTATGCGTCGATTTAAAGAAGCAGTAAAGACTGGTAAAAACGGATAGTGAATCGCGGGTTAGACTTACGCGGCCAAATTGTGGGTAGAAAGCAGGTTAGAAACAGGGTAACCGCGGCCGCGCTTTACTGTATCGGCCTGTTTGCTAGCAATTTTATGAGTTTGGCAATTGCTTGGTTTGAATTGTAAAATATTGCTACCCTTAAAATAAGGCTTGTGGGTAACCTGCACAGGGTGGCAGTTGCTGCCTTCAGTGGAGACATGGGGGTAGCCTGCACAAAGCAGCAGTTACTACCATAAGTAGCTTGCTGGGCAGCCTGGATGCTCCATTTGGTCTTTTTCTGCCATCATTACTGTTAAAATATATATATAGTAACACAAAATCATGGTCTAATATGACAAAATATTTGGTACAAAGGCAAGGGTATGACTTATAAATAGCAAAGAGATATTCCAAGTCTATCTAACTAGACTAGGAAAAATGCAGGAAATAAGGAGCACTCGTAGGGTACCTTGCACGGAACATAATTTGTCTCAAATGTTGATACAAGAACATAAAATATGCCATATAATCTATCAAGGCTGGCATCCTGTCTCAGACAGTGTCCAGTCCAGGTCCTGTGGAAGTACTCAGCCAATCCCAAAAGGAAAGTCATCTTAGTTTAGAACTAAAACAGACTGCATTGGGAACAGGCCATCCTGGATCAATCACAGCTACTTGGGCAGTGGCTTAACAACATCACAATGACCCTCCGCCAAACAGTAAAGCTAAAATAAATTGATTCCTAATGTTGCTGAATCTCTAACGTTGCTTTAAAAAAGTGCCACATATATAGAGTGAATGCAGTGCACAATGGCTTTCCATTAGATGTTGAGTTTATTCTTGGTGCCTACTGGTGAGGCAAGATCCCCCCCACCCCCGTTCAAGTTACGCTGTGACGTAGGACTTATTAAAACTCCTACACTCCCTCGTGATGGTTCAGACTGCAACCTTTAGCCAGCAGGCCACCAGTAGCTAGTCTCTCCTCTATGGAAAATTCAAACCTAAACCAAACTGGATGGTTACTGTAGAAAATTCAGCAGAGGTACATGAAAAGGAAAAAAGTGTTAAATAAAGAGATAAAAACACAGAAGACTCGTATTCATGAACTATTTTCCTTGAAAAAAAAGTGGCAGCATAGTCAGTTTTATCTGTAATCTGGGTCCGAACCATGAAAAAGGCCCTAAGACACAAGGTGCATTGAATAGAGATCCTAATTCAGCACAGAGATCCATTTTAATATTAGAAATCAACATACAAAGCTTTGCACTTCACTGTGTCTTTAGGACATTAACAAATATGAAAGTGTATTCTATACATATATAGCAGAAAATGTTTACAGTAGCAGACCCCCTTACATTTTTAGTGGAAGAGGCATTTTAATAATACCAGCATCTGTTATCCTTTCTTCTAATATCAGGTCCATATATATATATAGAATCATAGAAATGACAGCTGAAGAAGACCAAACGGTCCATCCAGTCTGCCCAGCAAGCTTTCACTTTTCCACCCCCCATGCTTATCTGTTACTCTTGTCCCTTGTAAGTAAGTGACTTTTTTTGTTCTATTTCCCTTCCAACCCCTGCCATCGATCTATTTCCCTTCCACCCTCGCCATCAATGTAGTTAGCAGTGCTGGAGCTGCATCTAAGTGAAGTATCTAGCTAATTGTTTAGGGGTAGTAACCACCGTCATAGCAAGCTACTCCCACGCATGTTTATCCAGCCTGTGCAGCTCAGTCCTTGGTTGTTGTCCGAATATAAATCATCTTTTCAACATTCTCCCTGCCGTTGAAGCAGAGAACTATGCTGGATATCATTGAAAGTGAAGTATCAGGTTTATTTGGTTTGGGGTAGTAACTGCCGTATCAAGCAAGCTACTTCCCTGCTTTTTTGTGGATGCAAATCCTTTTTTTTCACATTTCCTCTTGCCGATGAAGCATAGAGCAATGTTAGAGTCACATTAACCATGTGTATATTCATTGAATTAGGTGTAGGGCTTAGTAGAAGAATGGGATGAGCCAACAGAAAGCTTGTATCTTGCCATCATCATCCTTCTGCCCTTGTTTGTTACTGTAACTGTACATTATGTTAAAACTGTGGATTGCCTTCAGCATTGGTATATCCACTCCCCCCCCCCCTTTCTTCATTCTGCACAGTTATGGCCCATTATTTTCAGTTTAAACCCATTTTCACCTATAATTTCCCACATTTTTGCAAAAGGAAGGGATTGGTTTAAACCGATTCACCAGTTACCAATGTGCAAGCTGCTGAAAACAAAGCACCAGCAGGAAGTGCTCGCTCCCTCCTTCCTGTCCCCTAATAATTCATCCAGCCACTGGCCGAGAGAATAGGGACAGGCCAACACTGCAGCCCTCGGCGAAGAAGGGGCATTGCCGGGCCCCTGTACTAGATCCTGCAGCCAGCAGGCATCATCATTAAACAAAGCTTCTTACTTGCTGCTGCCTCCAACTCTGACTTTGGGCTGTCCTCCACCGCTTGAAATGTGGGTCCTCATGGGCTTGCACTAACTGCAGGGGGAAGCTGCCCTGAAGAGGTGTGCGCAGTTGCACGTAAGAAGGGCTGCTCATCCAGCTCCTGCTGGCTGCATTAAATCGCACAGGGAGGTGGGGTGGACCGCGACAGGAGTAGAGATCACAAGGGGGGAGGGAATGGAGAGGAAGAATAAACATGACTGTAGCGGCAGCCCGAGAGGTAGGGAAGATGATTGCAGCAGACGGGGTGAAAGAAAGAGGATCATTGTGTCAAGCGGCCAAGGGGTTGGGAAAAGATTATTGCACCAGGAGAGTGGAGGAAAGATGACTGTACAAAAGGAGAGTGGAGGAGACATGATTGCGCATGGAGAAGGTTAAGATGCTTGCACAGGTGTCGAGGGAGAAGAGGCCTGTGCCGAAGGGGATGGTGAGGAGAGATGACGATGGCATTGGGGCTGGGAAAGGAAGTGATGATGATTATACTGAGGTGGGGGGTGAGGAGAGATGATACTTGTGCTACTAGGGTGGAGGACAGATGATTGTGCCAGTAAGAGTGGGTGTGTGTGTGTGTGAGAGAGAGATGGGGGCTGGGAAAAGCGTAAGCCCCCCCCCCCCCCCATGTCACTAAGTGTGCTGGGAGGGAGGGGAAAAGAGGGACAGCATACTGAAAGGAAGAAGGAGGG
Source organism: Rhinatrema bivittatum (assembly GCF_901001135.1). Lineage (NCBI taxonomy): Eukaryota > Metazoa > Chordata > Amphibia > Gymnophiona > Rhinatrematidae > Rhinatrema > Rhinatrema bivittatum. The sequence goes on from NC_042619.1 coordinate 230,393,011, forward strand.
AGGGAGGGAATGAGAAGAGAAGGCCTAGCCCTGTAGGAAGTGCAAGAAGCAGAAAAAGGTGGGGCTTGTGCCTGGAAGGCAAGCAAGAGAAAGACAAAAAAAAAAGAAAAAGAAAAGTAAAGGAAGAGCCAAAAGAAGAAATAAAAATCCACCAAAATATATTCAACATTGAGCTGGAATGAGTCATTCCCCCCCCCCCCCCCCCCCACTGATTTTCTCCTGTTTTTGTTGTCATAATAAACCCTGATAAATTCACAAGAAGAATAAAGAATAAAAACACAAAACTGAAAGCCCTTACCGATATTGGCAAGCTGCTAGGGAAGGGGAAGAAACGTTTCTTGCTCACGCGGAGAAGACTCACTGCTTTTTTTTTTTTATTTTTTTAAACCAAAAGTAGGGATGTAAAGCCCAGTGCCATGGCTGAATTCCAAACCTAATTGCAGTCTGGCACACGCTAGAACTTCCTTGTAGTAAGTTTAAACAAGTCTCTTTCTTATCGTATGCATCCTTTGCTATTTCTTTACATTTCTAACTAGGCAGCTTTTTGAATTGTTACACTCTGGGAATTTGATGATTTTTTTTTTTTTTTTTGCATTGTTTGGTTTTTCAGCCATACCCCATTTTTTAAATTCTCTTCTTCTGATGTCAGGTTTGAGTTGTGTGTGCTATATTCATTACTTGACGTTTGCCAGGGCTCTCAATGACCCTCCTTTGGAAGCACATTAGTGGGTGTGAAAGAGGAGGAAGTTTGCCCAGATCTTCAAGCCCTCTATAACCACAAGTATGAATTAAATTTTAATAGCGGCATCTGTTCTAACTACATTATTAAAAAAACAAAACAGAGAGGTGTGACTTAACTGCGCATAAGCAGAATAGGGTAATCCACAGGGGCTGGAGCCTGACCTTCTTTTTACTCTACACAGCAACAAATAATGTGCAGGAGCAGAGGTTGGTTTGAATGCGCTGCTCCTACCATTCCCCGCCACCCCCCCATACACACCCAAAGGTGTTCCACTACTCCTGGTACTGTCCAAGTTTTCCTTATACCCTAACTATGGAGGGAAACCATGTATGTAAATAGGAACATAAGCTAATGCATGGTTTCCCTCCATAGCTACGGTATAAGGAAAATTTTGACTTTTAGCAATTTAATTTTCTGCACTGAAGCTAAAAATATAATAAATATAATTTCATACAAAAAGTTTCAGCTTCATTAGCTTTACTGTCAAGTTAAAGAAAAATACCACTTCTCATTCAAGGAGCAACCCTGTGCTAGATCACACACTTAAAGAAAAAAAAAAGGTAAACCTCTCCCTCACCAACAAGCCAACCCATAATCTTTGATCTGCTTTCCTTATGCCTCTGCCTGCTGTCCCAGTAATTAGTAGGATATGCTCTTTAGCAGGTCAGTAGCTGCGATCACTTTCAGGACTATAGCTATACAAGACACTCCATTGTATGCAAACCTCTCATATGAATATTCATTGTGGATATCCTGAAAACCTGGCCTGTTTGTGGCTCTCAAGGACCAACGTTGGCTACCCCTGTTTTACAGCTATAAGGCGGAAAGCGATTGGAGCCGTGCATCTGAGGAAGAGGATTCTGCCCTCAAAAGTTCATTCCTCTAATTGGCTGGTCTATAAAAAGGTGCCACCCGCCTCTTATTTCTGATTGGCTAAGTGTGGCCCAAGGACTGTGTTGACAATCCCTGGGTTATGCGTAGCTTACAGAGGTCTGGATTTTGAAGGGAAACTGGGATACACCCTATGCGTACACTAATTTAAAATTAATGGCCATGACATCAAAACAGAAAAATGTGAAAAATAAAGCTACTCCTTACAGTTCTATTGGGACTAGAAGAACCAAAAGTTACAGATGGCATCTTTTTAGTACAGCATGCCTGCACTATTAAATGTTAGCAGAGGCTAATAATGAACCAAGTGGATTTAGGCTATGATAACCCGGGATGCACACCAAGGTGATCCTAACATACTAAGAGCCTGTTACATGCACAAAACGTAACAGGATGGATATGAAACATGACATTTAGAAAACATAACACAACAGGCTGCCACTATAACCAAGAACAAGATTTTGTTTGTTTAAACACAAGAATTTTCCCTCAGAAAGTGAATGGCTTGGTTTGATATTTACTTAAAGACATTTTCAATTACAGCTGCATTTAAATAAAAAAACAAAACAAAAAAAAACCCCAACCCTTACATGTATTTAAAAAAAAAAAAAAAAAAAAAGAGTTAGGCTTAATCAATCCAAGGGATCAGTACATAGTATGGGGCCGATGCAAATAGTGCATTCAGCCAAGTGCACTGTTTAATCCGCGGTTGGACTTGCGTCCACACCACCTTATGCTATAAGGGGATTAGTGCATCCACAATACACTGCAAAATAGCACTCATCACATGCAAATGTGTGTTGATGAGGCTATTAGTTATTACATAGATACATACATAGAAATGACAGCAGAAGACGACCAAACGGCCCATCTAGTCTGCCCAGCAAACTCCCACACTTATATTCCCATACTTATCTGTTTCACCAACCACCAAGTTCAGGGCCCTTGTTGGTAACTGTTTGATTCAAATTTCCTGCCCTCCCCTGTCATTGATGCAGAGAATAATGTTGGAGTTGCATCAAAGGTGAACATAAGGCTTGATGGTTAAGGGTAGTAACCGCCGCATCAACAAGTTACCCTGATGCTTGTTTACCCAGACTGCACAGATCAATGCCTTGTTCTCTGAATGTAAATCCTTTTTTCCACATTTCCTACCGTTGAAGCAGAGAGCAACATTCAACGCTGGATATGCATTCAAAGTGATGTATCAGGCTTAATTGGTTTAGGGTAGTAACCGCTGCAATAAGCAAGTTACCCCCACGCTTATTTGTTTACCCAGACTGTGTACTTCAGTCCTTGTTGGTTGTTGTCTGAATGCAAATCCTCTTTTCCAGATTTCTCCTTGCTGTGGAAGAAAAGGGCACGACTGCCTATTTATATTCTGCTTTCAGCACTCCAAAGTGGACTACATTCAGGTACTGCAGTTATTGCTCTGTCCCCAGAGGGCTCACAATCTAAGGCCTGGATTTATAAAAAATGCACTAAATATCACATGCGATAGGAAAAGGGGTGTGTTTTATGGTAATAGGCAGTTTATCGCAATAATACCTATGTGAAGCACTATCTTAGTGCAAATTGTGATGACTTTCACACTTTGCGATAAGTGCCAATACATACATCCACTGGGGGGACCATGTTTAAGCTCCTGGAGAGCCAGCCTGGGGAGGTGACAGAGACAGAGAGACACTAGCCATAATGCCCTCACACCATATTGTAGTGTGAGGGCATTATCTCAACCAAAGATGAGATTTGTGCAATGTTCTCTCAACCTAGCTTGATGGAACATTGCACAAATCTCAACTTTGGTTGAGTTTCCTCACTCCGAGGGTCATCAAATCTTCACAAGAGAGCACTTTTCTGTTCGTATGTCTCACTTTGAATGTCAAAGTGGCCCCTAACTCTTGAAAACACCTTAACACATGCGAAAACACCATATAGCACGCAGCGTCACAAGGAGTGGCAGTGGGATTTGAACCCTGGTCTTCCTGGTTCAAAGCCTACTGCTCTAACCACTAGGCTGCTACTCTGGTACACCCCCATGCAAAAAAAAAAAAAAAAAGTGCCCTGGACTCGTACAATTTTACACTCAGAAAAGTTGTACAGAAAAGCAGAAAATACTGCTTTTTTTTATATCCTCTAACTTAATAACATGGGGATACTGTCGAGGGAACCAAAAGTTTAAAAACATTTTTAAGAGTGCCAGTGGTGAAGTTAGGGAAATGGACACACAGTTAATAAGCTTCCATTTTCCTAACCCGTGGCTGTGTATGGGTTAGGTAAATGGATGCTCGTAAAACTGAGCATCTACTTTCCTAACCCGTAGACAGCCAACCTCTCCTGGGCACCTGCTGCTAAGGAGGTACTAGGGGCAAGCAATCAACTCTAGCACCTCCTTGGCAGCACGACCCCCAATTTAAATATTACATGGTGCCCCCAGGAGATATGCCTGCGCATGCGATAGGAAAGCAGGCGCTCAACACCGAGCACCCACTTTTGGCGCACTTTTATTGCATCAGCCCCTATGTATTGGAGAAATATGAATTATTGATGTGAGCCAAGTAGGAGGACCTGACCCTCCCCTCCTCCCCCCGGACAATCTGATTTCAAGGTAGCAGAGCCCAAGGGACGGAACAGCAGCACCAGAAGAAAAGGGACATGTGTCTGTACAGCAGGGCTTTAGTTATTTTATATAGTCATTCCCAGTGAAGATCACAACAGTTAACAAAAGTAACATTCATCTTTGGGTGTTTGCTATTCCAAATTGTAATTCACCAATTTATTTAATTTGGTGTTATCAATTCACACATTGGTACTATACAATATAGTATTACATATACTTTGACATGAAACATATTTGGTAAGGTATATACATTGCAGCACACAGTTTTTACTTCTCGACTGAAGAGGGGTACATGGGTTAAACAGGGTTGGGATTCTGTTTAGTAATATACATGGTCCTAAGGAGTAATCAAAAGCTGCTTAGTTCTCGTTACTTGGTATTGTTTTTGTTAGTGTTGCTTCTTCATTCAGTTAGCATTTAAGTTAGATAAAAACATGGCTGTTTAAAAATGCACAATTCACATTTGAATGCCTTTTTTTCCTGAGATCAGTCAAATTGTCTCCAGTGGTGAGTTCCATAATTTAGGTCCTGCTATGGAAAACTTGTGATCACTTATTTGCTTTGGGTGTGCACTTCAGGCTGAAAGTACAGTTATAGTCCTTTGTTTTGTGATCTAAGGGTTCATTGCAGTGCATATGTTTGAAGCCTTATTCCAATCAGTCCTGGGTTCTCATTATGGATCATATTAAAGATGAAGGTTAAAACTTTGAAATTGATTTAGTATTGTATTGGCTATAAGCAAGGGTGCAATGTGATCAAATTTCCTGGTTCCAATTGAGAGTCTTGCTGCTGCATTTTGTAGAAGTTGCAGGGTTTTTTTTTAATAAATAGGTTAGGAGCCCTAATAGTAGGGAGTTACAGTAATCTATATTTGAGAAAGTTAGAGAATGTAGGACTGTACAGAAATCTTCAGTAGTTAGTAATGCTTTCAATCTATGTAGGATGTGAAGTTTTGCATATCCTGCCTTGATTTAGTGTCTACTCATAGGAATCCAGAAAGACGAAAATGTTACTAAGTCCCAGACTTGATCCAAGAGTATGATATTAGACTGAAGATTAACTATGGAGGAGTTTCTCCTTAACCAGATGACTTTTTTTTTTTGTTTAGTGTTAGTTTTAGATTAGAGAGTTCTTGCTGTATTGTCTTCATGTGTTTTGAGTGTATTGATGCTGTATTTTCAAATGAGTCCAATGGAATGTAGAACTGAATGTCAGTGTATAGGAAGAATGTTAATCCTAGATCTGGCAGTAATTTACACAATGGGAGCATAAATATGTTGAATAGGGTTGCAGATAGGTGGTCCCCAGGGATCAGCACGGTATTGATGGGGAAGAGTCTAAGCTTCCCAATTTTACTTGGAATGTCCTGTTAGATAGGAATGAAGAAAACCATGTGTACTCTGCTTTCAATTCCAAATTTTCCTTGGTGGCATAGAAGGGTGTGATCCACAGTGTCGAAACTGAATTGTTTGGATGTAGAATATCACGGTCTAAGTGGTTTTCCAGTTGGTATAATACTGCTTTTAAAGATTTTAAAGAAGATTGGGGAAATTGTCACCCAATATCCAACCTATCATCAGTTCTACCAGATTTTCAGGGATTGGTTTTATCAGTGCTTGTTTTGCCCCATCTAGAATCAGATCTTCTGAGAGCAAAAGATTGATGGTTGGGGTGATTACACTGTTTACAAGTTTCAAAGAATTTGCTGGGATTGGGTCAAGAGGATATGTAGCATTAAAGCAAAACAATTTGTTCAATTTTAGTTACTCTGGCAAATGTGGTCCATTTGGCTTGATCATGATTTTCATCTGGTTCTTCTGTTCGGGTGCAATTGGTACATTGTCTTTTTAGGCTATTGATTTTATCTAGTAATAAGATTGCATATTCATTGCAGGTGTTTGAGAAGTTGTTTGTGATGGAGGATGAGTGATTAAAGTTTGTTTTTTGTTTTTACACACAACTTTGAAGAGTAATTTGGAGTTAAGTCAATCTGGCATAGTAATTTTTTTTTTTTTTTTTTGCTTTAATGTATATTTTGCTAGGAGGGATCTGAATATTCCTAATGAGGCTGTGGATGGACTTTTTGCCATTGTTTCTCATGTTCTCGGTGAAAGTTTAGTTCGTCTTAGCTCATCAGTGTACCATGGCTTCTTCTGTTTTGTAGAGTTTTGCAGGGTTTCTGACTGGGCTGCGGTTAGGATTGTCAGCTATTTCATTATTTTATCCCAGGAGACAAATGGTGAAAAGGCACTTGACTAAAATCAGTAAGTTTGTATTTAAATTGCTTCTGTTAATGTGTCTAAAGCTATCTTTTTTCTGAAGGTGAAACATTATTTGAATTTGTATGCATTTGGATGAAGGTGGTTATTTTTGCTTTAATTAGTTGGTGGTCAGACCAGGGTAATATAGTGTGTGTGAGGCACTGATGAGACAATTGTTATTGGCAAATATTAGATAAAGAATGTGGCCTGCTTTATGAGTGGGATTATTAAATTGGGACCATTCCATTGCTTCTAGAAAGGTTGCACAGGCTTTGGTTTTTGGTGTTCTGTCTACATGCGGTTTAAGTCTCCTATTACTAGTGAGGATTCAGGTGATGGAAATGCTTCTGTAACTATTTTGAAAAGCAGTGAGCAGTCATTTTGGAGTATTCCAGGAGGGCATTAGACCAGCCCTATGTTGAGCTGTGCTGATTTTAGTATTGCTACCTCATAGGGTGGGCTAATCTCTATTTTGTAATGTTTTAGGTAGAGGCTTTTTTTTTTTTTTTAAACAGATTAATAGTCCTCCTCCCTTACATTTTAGGATAGGGAAGTGAAAGACACTGTAGTTGGGATGTATTTGATTTATTAGCACATTGTCATTCAACCAGGTTTCAATAAGGCAGAGGATTGAAGGATTTAATTCCACTAGTAGATCATTTATCAGAGCTTCCCAAACCTGTCCAGATAACTGCCCCAACCTGCCAGGATATCCGTAATATATCTGGCTTGGTAGCGTGTCCGTCAGTGCTCGCGCCTGTCTCCCAGCCTGCCGACAGATGACGCAGGGGGCTCCCTGGCTGCCTTTGGAGGCTCAAACATGTCAGAGGTACAAAGGACAGCAGCCATCATGGGACAGGCAGAATATAGCAGAGGAGACCCTGGTATGCTGTGAACGAAGCATGTCCCGCAGCACACGCTCTGTTTGTGGCGAGGATGAAGGCGCGGCCCGCAAAGGAAGGCCCCCCCATGTGCCATTGATCGGTGCACCCAGGCCTTCCTCTTCGCCGCGGAGCGTGTGCCGCAGGACATGCTCCGTTTACGGATTGCCGGAGTCTCTGCTATTTTCTGCTCAAGGCAAAAATGGAAGGCCCCGTGTGCTGTGAACGGTGCAGGTCCCGCAGCATGCTGGTGAGAGAATGTGTGTTGGGGAGGGTGAGAGAGAGCAGGAGGGGGGGGGGGTGCCAGTGAGAGAGAATGTGTGAGAGAGGGGGGTGACAGAGCATGGTTGGCGAGAGGGGGGTGAGGAGGGTGTGAGAGAGCATGGGAGGCAAGAGGGTGGGTTTCAGAGAGTGGGAGCCTATATGAAGGGAGGGGGATGCCGGTGAGAGTGTGTGTGCGAGAGAGACAGCTTGGTTGGTAAGAGGGGGAATGTGCAGGATGCTTGAGTGTGGGTTTTAGAGAGATCCTATATGAGGGGATGTGTGTGTGCCCGAGTATGTGGAAGGGACACTTACAGTGAATTTCTAGGGAAATTCTGCTCAAAACAAGAGATGTGCCAATAAAAAGGCTCACCGCCTGGGCATAGAACATGTACAGTTGCTAGTCTCCAATGAATATGCAAGGTTAAGTACACAAACATTGGATGTTCAATATATGCAAGTTTAGCTCATATATATTCATTGTGGCTATCCTAAAACTTGCCAGCTGAAGGGGCTCCAGCAACAGTTTGAGCAGTCCTGCAGTAAAGGTTGTTGGTATGACCTCTTGCATTCTGTGTTTAGCCTTCTATCGTTTAGCTTCCAGTAACAAGATAATAGTAGTTCAGAAAAAAAAAAAGTTGTATATGGCCTACTCCACACATCCTTTACACAAGTCTAAGTCTCATCACAACTGTCGATGCTACACCAGGAGTGGGCATTGCTGTTCCTTGAGTGCTGCAAATAACCTGAAAACAAGTTCTATAGAGATTTTGCATGCAAATCTCATGCATATTCATTTATGGATATCCTGAAAACCAAAACTAGTTTGTGGCACTCAAGACCCAGAGTTGCCTATGGCTGTGGTATAGGTAAGTGAAGAGCGGGATGGGGGGGGGGGGGGGGTAAGTAGTAAAATACCCTGTGAAAACCTGTCAGTGGACGAAATAGCAAGTATTGATCAGTGTTCCGTCAAGTGTGTAGGCAGCTGCCAGAATCTTCCTGCCTGGCAGCCATTTTGGACCACACGGGGAGCTGGCAGCTCCCCAGATAACAGGACACGCTGAAGCTCAACTCACAAAGTTGTGGGCGTGACTTAGTGCAGTTGTATTCACTTGCAGGCCTCAAGAGCTATAAACCAACTGGGTTTTCAAGATATTCCTAATGAATATGCATGAGAAGTTTGTGTGCACACTGCCTCCACTGTACAAAAGTCTGATGCATATTCAGTAGGGATATACTGAAAGTCCAGCCAGTTTGTAGCACTCAAGAGCTGACTGATTACCACTGACCTAGTAGAAAGGTAGGATAAACAAAGATGATTAGCTGCAAAGCAGGTAAAAGCTAAACAGCAACTAGAGTATGGGAAGTTGGGCAGACTAGATGAGACTTAATTCTTAACCACAATCATATTTCTATGTTTAATGTGTACAGTTTGCAAGAGTGCTCAAAACTGCTTTTTCTGAGGGCACGGTATTAAAGGCTATTTTCAGTTGACACTGCATGGGTATCTTCTCAGTTCAATTGCTAAAGAGGATAGAGACCTCAGTGGCTTCTACGGTATAGTTTAGATGGGTCTGCAGTTCAAATATGGTTCATGGGCTGATCTATAATCACGGTTTGGCTGCATCATAAAAGCAATATACTGGAACCTTAGGTTGAGGACAACTATTACAGTTGTGGGGATGAGCGTGAGGGAACTCAATCTAAAAGAAAAAAAAAAAAAACACACAAAAATTCCCTTTCAATCCTCACCCAGCAAGGTAATCCCCAAAATCAACCAGCCTTATAAAATCACAATTAAGAAAAAAACCAAAAAGTTTTCTAAAATAGCTTTATTAAAATATTAGACATTTTGAAGGAACACACAATACATTTTTTAGCTACATTTATGCCACTTTAGTCTTTTCTTCAAAAGCAAGGACCTTAATTCATGACTTCATACAGCACATAATACCTGGTCACTGTTCTAGACAAATTTATTCTCAGCTCAACAGGTTATTTACCCACTATGCCTTTCTGAAGGACAGCCATCATTGAATGTTTAAACTGGCAAAAAAAAAACCAAACCCCAAAAATAAAAAAACCTTTAAGACAATGTGCATGATACACATGGAATAATGCTCCTGCACACTGTGCAGCCTGCTGAAAGGCAGCCACAGGAATCTCACAGCCTGTGTACAAAAACAGGCAGCTCCAGATACTAAGCACCCCAAGAAAAAGGGGTGCTATTCAGTGACTAATAAAGCCATCTGGTCAGTGTGTGTCATCCTGACATGTACCTGAGGGCTTCAATAAGAAAACTGAAGTTCTACCTAAAGATTTGAGATATAAAACAGCAAACATGCTGATGGGACTCATTGTCACATAATTTGTAAAGTAGATTGGAAAAGCAAGTCTGGAAAGAGGAGCAGAGCCTTTTTTTAAATTCCAGCAAAAAAAGCACATATGGAGAAAAATCCCTCTACAATCCAGAAGACATCCAAGAGTAGAACTGGTCCATTTTTCAACATTACTTCAGGGTTGAAATGTGATGCCTACTGAGCCTGTTCTAACCACACTATTAATTTATAATTCAGATGAGACTTAAAAATAGGTAACTAATATTCAAGAAGGTGCCAAATGCAAAAGAACAGGTGTAGACCAAGACTGAAATTTACTATGCATCCACATCTTCAAGTCAGGAATTAAACAAATGCTTATTCCAATTTATATTCAACTATGCAGCAGAGCTGGATTTAACATTAGAGCACCCATAGGCAGTGGGGGTCACCTTAATCAGCTGAGGCAAGGTGGGGTGTGTCTCTCTAGATTAGTTAGATTACTCCCCTCCCACCCAGATCTATCCTCCCCCCACCTCTGCTTCGGATACTATACAGCAACTTGATCAAGAAAACTTCTGCACAGGCCCCTCACAGGAAGCCCGTGCAGGAGGAAAAGGGCAGGGTATCACACATCTTAGCATGCAAAGACTCACACAAGCCCCACACAGAAGTGGAGAGTTTCTGCTGCTGTAGGGTCAGTGCTGCTAGCAGGCCTGGCTAAGGGCATGGTAGCATGAGCTATGCTTCAGTATCTGGACAAATTTGCCACCAGACAATTGCCTATGTTAGATCTGGCCTACTCTCCAAAGCTTTAGCCTTTGATTTGGATCACCACAAACTGGGATAGGCTGAAGGAGGCTAACAAATATATACACAATGCAGAGTAACAAACAGTGCAAGTGAGAGATTGCAAAAAGCAGCAGAAATTAAAAATATATCACCAACTGGACAATTATAATAGTGCTTTCCTCTATACCATAGAAGTCTTGTATTTTAGTTTGTAATTTTCCCTCTCTATAGCATAGAAGGCAGTGAACAGGAAAACATGCCTACCCATTACATATAATCTAGATTTAATATGTACACAGAGTGATAATATGAAGGTCTTCTTGAAATGAGGACTAAACAGGACACTTGTTATGATGTAGCACAAAGGCTTACACTTAAGGCAACAGCAGCTTCCTCTTGCTAGAAGCCACTCTTGCTCCAGCTTCCAGCCATCAGCTCCAAGCCCCTAAACAAAATCTCAGTACTGTGCATAAGAGACCAGACTAACCTGTAAACCCTTTTGATCGACGAACATTGTAAAAGCAGTATACAAACTTTTAAAAATATATAGACTATAAATAAAAAGCTTTAGTCGTTTCCACAGCTTGAATAAAAAAAACCTTACTTCTGATTCCAAATGATGAATGCAGAGAGAGAATTCAATAGGTAACTGAGTCCAGGTAGCATGAAACCCAGCAGACAATGTAGCTGTTGCTCAACACACAGAATTCTACATTGTGTGCTAGGTTGATGCCCAAAGCCTGAATATTTTTCCAAAAACTTGAAGACTCCCAGAAACTGCTGCAGTTTGTGCTCTGTCATTTTGAATGAGTGTCCCCCTTGCAGGATGTGCATGTTTGGGGCGGGGGGAGGGAGAAGCAATTGAGGTCTTTCACTTCTTGAAGAATCTGGGCCTCTCCTTAAACCCCTTCCCCCCTCCCGCCAGCAAAAGCAGTTTCAGAGCCTTAAGCCTACCTGGCCAAGCTATACCCAAAGCCAGGGCCTCCCTGACCCCCTCCCCCGAACTACTAGGCCAGGCTCTTAACCATCCTCTTAGTAGGATTTACTGCTTAAATGATCAACACTGTGTTAAGTTCTATACAACATTCTACATTGGTCTTATTCCTGGGTCTTTAGCTCTGCCATATTTTATAAAAGAGTCCATCTGCTTTAAAAAGGTAAACAAGTGTCTCTAAGCCTCCACCAGTGACCAAAACTAATCAATACAGAGGACAAAGAAGCTAAACAATTGCGTTTTACTCAGTTACACATTTTATGCTCCCACAATCTCAATGGAACTTGCTGGCAGTCTGAACCTGCTATTCAGCTGCAAAGGCTGATTGAAAGGATGGTGTTGGACCCCAACGTTGGACACTTCAAAGCCGTACACATTTAACAGCAGGCAAGAGGTGCCTTCAGAGACCCAGTAGCCAGATGTAGCTGCTGACCAACATACAGGATCTACACTGACTACTGAGCGACTGATGGGCAACTAGAAAACAGATCCATTAGTCCCAGCAGGTCAGATGTGGTCTGTGGAAATAAAAAAAGAAGTGTGAAATAAAGTAAAGTTAGATTTATCTATTCTATCTGGCCCCCTAGCACAATACTTATTCCATTACCACTGTATAATGATACAGAGGGAAAGGAAAAGATTTAAGAGAAACTGGAAACAGATTTACAATTGTACAAATATCAATTCATTTAATGACATCTTAAGTTTTCATAGAATATGAAAATATTGCAGGCTGTTGGTGAAGAGTCTTGACATGCAATGCCCAACCATAAATATTTTAGTGGAAATATGGAAAATGCAGATCCCTCTTCCTTGCCCCTCCTCCAAAAAAACAAGTTGCTAGTTTAACTAAAAGTTAGAGGCAAAACTGCAAACCTTACTCCAATAAGTTCCTGTGATCAAGCAGGAGCCATACCTCAATTTTCCTTTTATTGCCTCTGCTCCTCAGAAAAGCATCTCATATCTTTATGTAACAAATCTCAAATAGGTAAAGAATATTTCAGAAAAAACCTTAAGTGCCACTGGAATGACTTTAGGATTCATAATGAGTTTTCCAAAACCAGCCAAGTGAGGCAGTCTGCTTCGTTAAGAGTTGCAATTTCCAATTAACTTCCTGTTAACAAGCATCTTGTTAGCCGTTACCCCCAAGGCTCCTACAAAGGATTTTCGTTTTCCCTAGCAGCAGACATTTTATTCGATGTGCTAAGGAAACGCATTTCCACCCACCTGGCCACTAGCCTCTCAGAGTGCACTCATTCCCTTCGTGTTTGCACAGCGTCAACTGCACAGGCGAGGTTTTAAGAGGGGCTTGGAGTAGCAGCAGGCAGAATTGCAACGTGTGCTGGAGGATCTCGTTACTAGTGCAGTCAATATGGGAGACTGCACTTCCAATGCCAGGTCTCCCCTCCAGCTCAAGCACCACATACCATACATTTATTTTATTATTTTTTTTTAAAGGTTCCAGATGTAGATTTTTCCCATGGTTTGGTGGGTGTTTTAACTCCAGCTCTCTCATGTGTGACTCATGAACAAATAAGCACGTGTGTGATACCTGCTGAAAGGTGGTGAACATTCTTATCCCCACCCACAAAGCCCAGAGGGAGAAACTGTCAAAGGAAAAGGCAGTGTGGAAAGGAAGTCACATGTAGATATATATATATATATATATATATATATATATATATATTTTTTTTTTAAAGTAATTAGAAGGGTGCAGCTTCGATTAGAAAGTCAGCAAGCACCAAATTAACTACATGAGCTAACAGGGGAGTTTGTACACAAGAGGAATTAAGGAAGATGACACACAATCTTGTGCAACACAACCTAGTTGACTGCAGGGCTTGTGAGTCACCACATGTGACTTTCAGGCCTGCTGCTACCTGTATTTACACCCATGCATATTCTTTCCTCTTAGGGAAGGTCAGAACAAGTTTTCCTTCTTGAAATGCTTTTAAAATAAACATCCTAATCCCAATAGGGAATTATGCTGTGCAGTATTATCCACAGAAAGTAACCCTAAGCCCTCAGGCTGCAAGGTATGGTTGAAACTGCCTTCCCCAGTCTTAAACCATGAAGGAGTAGAACACTCAAGGTAAACTCACTTGCCAGCCCAGGTGCACATTAAAATTTTCTAAAGCCAAAAGCTGTAGTTCCATTTCTTTTGCTGGACACAAAAAAAAAAAAAGGGGATCAGAGCAGTGCTCCAGCCTCCGGCCCAGTTTCAGTTTATCCACCATGAACAGTCATATGTAGCTGCACACATTTGGTTTAAGAACCAGGTGAAACTGACATAGAATCATCTTTACCACCATCATCTCTTGAGGACTGGAGTGGGCAATGTTTTGTTTTTTTTAATCTACCAATTATCTTGACCAACTTTTTCTGGGAAACTTTTGCATCTTCAACAGGCTCAGAGGACATGAGTAAATGATTAGGAACAAGATTTGAAGCTTTGTGCTATGTTAAAATGCTTGTGGGTTTAATTCTTGTGCTTAAGTTGTCAACCACCCTTCTTTTATGAAGCATGTGTCACATGTACCATGTTAGTCTGATGTTACTTGAGGAAATCAGATCCTGTGTTTATGTTTTTACAGCCAGTCAGATTTTTAGGATATTGGCAATGAATATGCACAAGAGATTTGCACTCAGAGGCAGGTTATAAAAAAAAAAACGTTCAAGCATATTTAGTGGATATTCTGAAAACTTGACTGGCCGGGGGGAATGGGAGTAGAGGCCCCTGAGAATAGGTCTGGGAATCCCTGCACTAGATAGTGCTTAGAAAACCCAAGCGAATCTGCTGAATTGTAGATGTTTAGCAAAGGCTGCTTTCTGAAGCTGTGCTGGTGCAGATTCACTTCAAGATTTTAATGGGTTTGTTCTTTAAGCAGGACTGGATAGTACCATCCGTGAACAGCCTACCAGGATACCCAGCTGCTCAGGAGTTTGTGCAGTAAGAGTGTGCTTCAACAGATTTACTTCACTGAAAGCAGACCACCACATTTAATGCTAATAGAATCAACTTAGAACAGGATAAGAGTGTCTAGAGCTGGTTCTCGGGGCGTTGAGGTTGAGAGGGAGCAGCAGGGAATTCTGATGGTTTAAGTTTTAGGGGGTGGGGGGGGGGGGTGTCAGACTACTTCAGTCTAAAATGGTTACTACCCAATAGTGATTGAAAAACTTTAAGACACCCCCTCAAGATCAGATGGAGCCTCAAGCTTCAGACAAATATGCAGAAAGCAGCTTAAGTGCATGAAATTCACTTACTATAACTTGCTTGATCCTGAATGCTTCAAGTGAGGCAAAGATTCAGAAAATGCAACAAAAATGTTAACAGATTAACATGGCCCAACAGACATCTAAACCCCAAAAAGATTAATAGCGACCAGCTATTAAAATGAGTGCACATAGTCTTAAGTATAAACCTGTTTATATGATGAATAGCCCCTATCCAAGGAAAAAAAAACCATGACTGAATATAGGGTTAGATTCCCTACACCAACAGCCTTAAAATAGCTAGAACTAATGCCAGTGACCTGCATCAGCAGATGAGGCTTAAGGGGTATGCGAGCTCATGAAGGCTCATTTTTAAACTTCTCCAGCTACTTGTCTGTCACTTGGAAAATGTCAGTTAAGAAACTTGTTCTCCTTACAAATTTGGGGCTTTGGAAATGACTACTTGCTGGGGTAGATTTTCAAACCGCGCGAATTGGCGTACTTTTGCTGGCGCATCAGGCGCAAGCAAAAGTACGCGGGATTTTAGTAGATACACGCGTAGCCGCTAAAATCCTGGATCAGCGCGCGCGCAAGGCTATCGATTCTGTATAGCCGGCGCACGCCAAGCCGCGCAGCCTACCCCCGTTCCCTCCGAGGCTGCTCCGAAATCGGAGCAGCCTCTGAGGGAACTTTCTTTTGCCCTCCCCTCACCTTCCCCTACCTAACCCACCCGCCCGGCCCTGTCTAAACCCCCCCTTACCTTTGTCGGGGGATTTACGCCTCCCGGAGGGAGACGTAAATCCCCACGTGCCAGCGGGCCGCTAGCGCGCCGGGACGCGACCTGGGGGCGGGTACGGAGGGCGCGGCCACGCCCCTGGACCGTAACCACGCCCCCGGGCCCACCCCCAAAATGCTGCCGACACGCCCCGCTGACCGGGCCCGCCCCCCGACACGCCCCCCTCACCAAACCCCAGGACTTACACGAGTCCCGGGGTCTGCGCGCACCAGTGCGCCTATTGAACATAGGCGCACCGGCGAGCAGGGCTCTGAAAATCCGCCCCGCTGTGTTTGCTACCAATGCCTGGAATCTCGCCAGAAAGATGGGAGGGGAGGGGGCCAATGCCTCCAGGTGCAGGGCTATATAGGGGGGGGGGTGCTGATAGCAGACAGTGGACCTCATACCACTGGCAGCTGAGCAGGGAAGCACATTACTTCTCTGCTGTGAGCCGGCTGTGCACAGCCGGGGGGGGGGGGGGGGGAGGAAGTAACCCCTAGATGCTCCTCCTTCCTGCCTACGCAGCCCTGGAAGAAAAACGTTGCTGGAGCCATGTGGGCAGGAAGGAGGAGCATAATTTGTGGCAAGGCTGCCATGAGTCCTAAGAAGAGGCAGCCCAGTAACAGGGCCGCCGCAGATTTAGTCTTGTGGTGGTCCAAGATCAGGGCCACCATGCAGCCCATCCTGCGATGACCCTCAAAGAGGAGGCCCAGAGGTGAGGCCCTGTAGAGAGAGAGAGAGAGAGAGAGAGTGTGTGTATGAGAATGAGTTGAGAGAGTGAGCACCTGTAAGTTTGGAGAGAGAGCATGTGAAAGACCCTGTATTTGTGTATGAGAGCATGTGGGTGATAAACACTCAGCTGTGTGGGAATGAGAACCTAAGGGAAGACAGGTGGTGAGAACACACAAAGAAAGAGACCTTGTAAAAGGAATTGGTAGAAGACAAAGAAAGGGAAAGTGGTTAAAAAGCCTGTGACCAGCTGATTCGAAAACTAAAATCAGACAACAATGGTAAAAAAAAAAAAAAAAAGTTGAATTTTTAGTGATTGGCATATTATCTTTGCAAATATGCTAGAGTAGCACTTTCTGTATGTTGAACTCATGATATGATATCGGCATGGAGGAACTAGAAACCCCGCAAATTTTATTTTATTTTTTTAAATATCATGGGGCCTGCACAGAGGAAGCAGCAGAATGGGCTTCAGTGCCAAGAGCAGCAATCGATGCCTCCCCAATAGCCACCACGGCAGCAGTGACAGCAGCAGCAGAGGAACAAGAGAGGCTCTGAGGTTGCTGACAGAAGAGTGGGGGGTCTGCTTTCAGTGTGTGCATGAGTGTCTGCGCATGTGTGAGAATGACTGGGAGCTTGCTTGTGTGTGTATGTGAGGGAGCCAGTGAGGTGCGTATGAGAGAATACAGGGGGGAGGGGGGGTGTCAGAGTGAGTTTGTCAGTGTCAGAGAGAGGTTGTGGGTGTGTATAAGAGCATGTATGTATGTGTGACAGAATGGACATGCCAGTATGCGAGTATAAAGTTGTGCGACCTCTATTGACAATCTCAGGGTGACTAGAAATCAAGATTTCCCAGGTATGGACAGCAGAGGCTTTTTTTTTTAATCCTTAATTTTAGTTGGGTGTTATTTGATAAATGTGCTGTTTTGAGATATTTTATTGGTATTTATGAAATTTTTTTTTAGTGTATAATGATTTTAAAAAGAACATCTATTTGTCGGTAGTTTTAAAATATTAGTATGGTTTTACTATTATAATTGATGCTTTATGTTTCTTGATTTTATTGTTTTCTGAGCAAGGGTAATTCAGTTTTTCCATTGTTACAGAGTCTGGCTTCTTGGCATTTCCATTTCACTTTGTCTGCATATTGTTGGTTCTAATTTGTGATCCTTTATTCTGTATTTGGTGAGGGTCTATCTCTGCTCTGTGCATGTGACTAAGGGGTGAGAGTCTGCTAGCCTGCAGTCTGTGTAGAGATCTATAGCAATCGGGTTTGTTTTGTTTCTCCTGTAGGTGGTGTATTGGTTTGGTATTCTGGGGCCCAGTGGAATATTTACCTGTGTGTTCCTACTGTTACATTATGATAGGTTTGCTGTATAGATTTGAGTATCTTTTGTGGGGTCTTGTGTTAACATGTCTGGTTGTGGAAGGTGTTTGTGCTGCTGTTACTGTGAGATGATACCAGAATTTGAAAATATTTTTTGTATGATGAACTATAAAGAGAAACAAAGTTGCATTGTCAGGGGACTTTGTGGATGACCAGAACTGGAGGTGCAGGGTTTATATTGACATTCTGTCCCTTCCTGTATACATTCCCGACTTCTCATAGCCTCATTCAACTAAATCTATATGGCTATCAAATAATTTTAATACTTTTACTAGAAGTGTGAAGCTAGTCAGCTTTTTAAAATTTTGCAGACTCTTTGGATTATTCTAGTCAATTTTGAAGCAGGGGGCCATGCTATGGAGGTGGGTGTGATGAGGAAATGTCATTTTGGCTCCTCCCCCCCCCCAATTCCTCTGTCTAGAGACTCCACTGATTTTTGTGATCTTAAGCATTAGTACAAGGATAGGGTGGGGCTGGCGCTGGAGAGGCACACATACATTAGCCCCCGAGCGCTGGAGACACTCGGCGCGCCACTGCACTATGGTACTGGTACAAGATTGTGCGTGCTCATGTCACACGAACAGAATAACTTGTAGCTAGACTTATAACAGATAACACTCAAGAGTTAGGGTACTAATGTATTTATTAAGCTGGTGCATATAATTATGCAAGTGTTCTAGCTATAAAATTCTCTTAAAAAAAGAACAAAAAACCACTAGCAGAGGTGGGGTAATTTTTCACCCCAAGACCTGCATTAATGCTCCTGACCATCCCCTGCTGTCTATACTGAGCAATGGGAAAGGGTAACCACACAAGGTGGTGAAAGTTGCATTTGAAATGCAGGTGTCTAGTTGAACATATGTTCTTGTGCAGGTGAAATCCTGGCAGATTATGTAATGACTGAACATAAGCCAGATCTGTATCTTCACAGCCAAGCTGGTGTTTGTAGTATGTCCAGCTCTTGCATACCTGAAGCTCATGTGACAGTCAGTCACTTACCTCCAGCACCAGCTGACAGTCACTTGACTCTCACCTCTCTATTTTGCAAACTGTTCTTTCCAAAAGTGAAGTTGCAAGACTAGAGCTGGGCACTCGGGAAGGAAATTCCCAACGCCGAGTGCCAGTGAATACTAGTATAAGTAGGCCTGGGGAGGTGTGTGACTGGTACAGCCTTTACTAAAGCAAGTTCCTAAAGGCAAAACATGTTGACATGGCCATTAAAAAAAAGCTAGATAGTCTATTTCTTTAACTATTAGCAATTAGGCAAGAATTACCTTTAACTCCTTATAGACAGAGTCAAAAACCTGCCACATGCTCAGGTGAAAAAGATTCCTCTGGACACAACCTGTGGGAAAGTAACCAGTGAAACACTCAATTGCCTGAGGACCATCTTCAGCCCAAAACGCCTCGCTTTGTACATTCATTTTGGCTGGAAAACTCATTCTAGGATATGAAGTTTCCATGTGCAACACCCTCTCCCCCCCCCACCAAGAGTCAACCTTACATGACAAAAGCATCCAGAAATGAATGTGGGGAGACTGCTGAAATAGAGACCCACAAATTTCAGACTTGTACAATAAATGTTGTGGCAGAAGCGTTAACAGAATGCAATTGTGCCAGCAAGCATAACCCCTACATGCTCTTTCAGATCAGGCATGAAGACATTATGAGTACCTTCTGTAAAAATGGCAAGCTTATTGAGGACCTGGCAGCAGGCTCTTGGTGAGCCCCCAATAACTTGGAACGTGCTAGCAATGAATGTTTGCATCATCTGCGATCTGGAATAGTTTATTATTAAAGCTTGGCTTTGTTTAGGACTGGGTGGGGGGCTATGATTAAGCCAAGAGGGGAAGGCTGAGTAAGACCTTTGATGACTACTGCATGCCTGATTTAGGATCCTTTTCCTTTTGAATTCTAACTTATGCAATTTATATTCTAATATATGTATGTTTTAAGGAGCCTTATTTTGTTTGAAAGAACAATTAATATATTTTGAACAAAGGGAAAGAAAAATAGATTTATAGGTTTTTGTATAGCTGGCAGATAGCATGAGAAAATCTGTATTCTGTATGAGTAAGTGAATGCAATGCAAATGCAGTGCTAACAAGCTGCTCATATTTCCTTGGACTCACTCTTGCAGTACTGGTAAAGGCAGAAACGTACAGTTTCTGGCCCTGCAGGAGGAAGAAGGCCAACATGCCTTACAGACCAGATTCAACTGTGGCAAACTAGGGAAGTGGACAGTAGACTAGAAGGGAACAGGGGTAGCAGAAGGCAAGGTAGACCCAAGGCAGGCAAGTGCTTCCTTTGAGACAAGATCTTTAAAAAAAAAAAAAAGTTGTTAAGGCGACATACAAAGAAACCTCCAAAAAGCACTACTCATTTAACATGTGTCTTGTTCCCTTGCTTCCTTCATCAGCAGTATCTGGAATCAAACGCAAAAAAAAACAAACAAACAAAACTTGTCCACCCATACTAGCTTATAGCTCACCATTATGCGAGTATATTGAAATATCTGTAGTTTTGTTTCTGAGTGGAGATTGGGTAGTTCAGATGCCAACCTTTACTCCCAGTTCATGAGGGTGCTCCCTAAATCTTTAAGTGTGTATTCTGAAATACAGAAAATGGGTTTTCCTTTTTTTTTTTCTCTCTAAAGCTGATTCTTGCAGGTGGTTTACACATAGAAAAAGCATTCAGAAGCCTGCACTTTACTTGTGGATATTAGATTCCATTTCCGGTTAACCTTGTAATTATAATACTGTCAACTTCATTTACAAATGAATGGCAATTTTAGGTTTTCAACCTCTAGGCTTCTCAGTCTTATGGAGGTCAATTAACACCTACAATCAGCGGCCTTCTGGAAAACAAACAAAACAGTGCTTTTCCAAAGTGTCTATATTTATTTATTTTAAAGGCTTTTTATATACTGATGTTCATGTACTAGTACATACCGCATCGGTTTACATAGAACCAAAGTTGGAAATTACATCAAACAAGTGGGTACAAATAACAGGGCTAACTTCGTAAGAACTTATAAAGCAGAGAACAAGAATTAATTATAAATTATAAATAAATACCCATAAATGCAAATAATTACAAACAGTCAACAAAAAGTTAGGTTTACATCAGACTTAATAAGCATGAGTGCAGCATAACGTACATCTAACAGGTGGAATCATGAGGCAAAGTTATAAGATGAAATAGTTACGGCATCAGACATCTAGCGTAAGGGATTATGAAATGCGAGAATAAGTCTAGCCCTGAGTCATGGCTCGGGGAGAGATCTTTAAGTGAAGGCTTTTGTGAAAAGCCAAGTTTTGAGCTTCTTTTTTAATGTGCGTAAATCCCATTTTTCCTAACTTAGCCCACTTGTATAGATCAATAAAGTATTTATCACTTAAAATAAAAAAAGTTGCACCAAGGTGGTTAATACTGAACAGACCATTCTCTACCATATATTTGTTATGTAGAAATTTTGTAGGTCTGAGCAGAAGTCAAATAAAAATACCAGAAAGTTTCTCATTAAATGTTTTGTTTGTAAAGTATTAGAGTTCCTTCAATAGACTACTCCCAACTATAGAATTATCCATGCTTGTTTCTTTGACCAATTTCAATGAGTTGCATTACACTGGAAAGCCCTTGAACTTTAGATGTGCAGCTATTAAAAGAAAAATCTCAATTTTTACTGCCTTTTAATGGAAAGATGAAGTAAAACCAGGAGAAATAAATATCGATATATAGATATGACTAATGCAACATGCTGGCCATTCTACTCACAAAAGCACAAAAATAAGTAGTGTAGTGAAACAGCATGGGTTTTTGAAGATAGATATGCCAAGTTTCAAAAGAGAGAAACTGAAGAGCATTGCATGCTGTGGACTTGGATCTCTGGCTATAGTCCCTCAATAGTACCTACTGCCAGGTCACATGATCATTTCTTAGACATATCTGCAATACCACAATTTACTTCCAATTAACCTCAACTGGAGCAATAAAACTAGTAGTTAGCCTGACCCACAAGGTGACCTTCTGCAGAGGGATTTGGAAGAAAAAAATTAACTCCCTCCACCTCAATTTGTAATAAAAATGTTTTAATAAAAGTTCTATTGGCCAATTAAGAAAATAGATTTGAGTTGTATTTAGCATTAAAGAGGTAGTTTTCAGAAGGATTTATGCACATTAGTGTATATTGCAGCAATTTTCAAGAGTCCCATTTGCATGTGTAAATCTTTGAAAATTAAATTTGTGCAACAAGTGAAATGCTTTTATCATAAACTAGCTACACTGTGCGCATCTATTTCACTCACATCAACTTATTCCCTTATACTAATGTAGTTTAATGAACCATGTTACCACATTATAGCTTAGTACAAGGCTACTCCTGATTTGTGCACAGTGTGTATTGCTTTTAATAAAAGTACTGTGTAAAGATTGCCATAATTAACATTTGCAGGTCAGATACCATCTGACAGTGACGCCACCATAAGCTGTATATTGATTGGCAGGAAAGGGCCATTTGGCCCACCAAGGCTGCTTGGTAGCCTCAGTCTACATTACTCTAACAGGAAGCATTTTTGAGCTGTCCATTCAACAAGTTGGGCTGTAGTCATCACCCCTTTTCCCTGTGGAGCATTAATGTTCTGCCATGCTACACAACCAGATTGTTTTCTTGCAATAAAAGCCCCATAAGCTGTAGAGTTAAGAACCTTGGTATAGATGCCATAGGACATTTCT
This sequence comes from Rhinatrema bivittatum, assembly GCF_901001135.1. NCBI lineage: Eukaryota > Metazoa > Chordata > Amphibia > Gymnophiona > Rhinatrematidae > Rhinatrema > Rhinatrema bivittatum. The sequence continues at coordinate 230,415,609 of NC_042619.1, forward strand.
AGAAAACCCCCTCCCCAACACTTATTTCACTCAGGAAAGTTAGATTTGGTTTGTCGAACACTGAAAAGCAAAATGTCATTGTCATTTGACTTTGTGACGCGTCTAGATTAGGGATGTGCTTTCGTTTTGAAAGTTAGACGAAAAAGTTTCCAAAAAACTGGCCAACCCAGTGCTGCTAAAGTTTTAAGAAAATAGCCTTCCTAGGTCAGACTCCACTCCACCCCCTCCCCCAAATCTTAGCCCATCCATGGACTAGGCATGATTCCCCAATTGCTCTTGCCCTGATGTTGCTGCAGTCCCAAAATGACTTTGGGATGCAGTGGAGGGCAGGCTGTTTGTTGCCTAAGAAGGGGATGGCATTAACAGCCTGGCTATGGCTATTCTGAGATTTGGTTTAGGGTTTCAGGCTCCTTGCTTTTTCTTTATCAAGCTTTATAAAACTGTATCCATTATTCACGTGGCAGGATTATGCTTTACACTCACAGCTGTCAATGCAAGCCTTCCTGTATAGGCATCTATACCAGAAGAAGCCAAAACAGAACCAGCCTACAGATTAAGCTTTATCCTTCTGTAGGACAGCCCTTCATCAAAAATTAAGACACTTCCATTTTCTCCCTCCCCCCCCCCCCAAAACAGAACAGTATGACTAAACAAAAAAAAAATGTACATTTTATGGTCTGTAGTAACAATCATACACATGAAACGTACACAACAAATGTAATTTTAAAAACCTTGCAACTCTAGATATCTAAATTATATTAAAAAAAAAAAAAAAGTTAGCCAATGTGTTGAATAATCTACAATTGACTTGAATATCAAGTCCTCAGACCTAAACAAGCTGGAAAGTGCATGCTAGAATTAGGATACAAAAAGGTATGACCCTTCCTCCAAGCAAGTGAAACATCAGCAAGGGAGAATGAGACAAAAGTTAATCATGCAATTATAATTGATCAGATATGAATTAAAAAAAAACAAAAAAACCAACCTACACAAGTTGACAATTTTTAGTCTCAATGCCCTGTACTGAATTTCAGCCAAAACTGTTCAGTGGTTTCAGAATTGCACCCTGTGTACAGAAGGAAAGAGATGTGCTGTCAGACAATAGGCACTCTTTGTGAGCAAAATTCAGAAGGCAGTGCGCTCCTTCTCGCACTAAATCATTTACCTTAGCTACTTTGCTAATGTTATTGGCTATTCCATATCAAGAAAAAGACTCAGCTTGCTAGTTAGAAAAATGTAGTCATTCAATAAAATAGGCACACACAAAAAAAAAAAAAGAATGTCCAAGCAACTCAGAAGGCTTTAACTGTATGTGTGTGTAAAAAGCCTTCTGAGTGTGTATACATACACAATTTTAACTGCAGGAAGAACTTTGAGTGGGAATGAGTGGGTTGAAGGGATATTGTCAGATTTAGGAAAAGTCCATAAATGGTAATCTTGCTAAATGGATATTTTTGCAGTTTTAAATGTATCACTAGGCCCCAAATCGAGTGTTCTTGGTGGTTTTGTTATATTTGTTACTATTTGACTATACATAGAAGATCCAAGATGGTCCTCTGGAGGCAGCCCCATGTGCCTCTACTTTAGCTAATGGGGTTTTTCCTCAAATCAGGCAGACGTATGCCTTTTGTACCCATTTAAGGAGAAAAAGGGGGGGGGGGGGAAGCAGATTGCTTACCCCACTGGGCCTGTGTTGTCCCGGCCTGGTTGATTACTTTTGTTCTGTGGCACTGGTATCCTACAAAATGTTTGTCAGGAGCACAGCGTTCACCGCATGTCACTGTTAAGACTCCGATCTCCATATTCAGCCTTAGGGTGCATGCCCCATCCCCCAGTTATGATACTAGCTGATACTCTCCCTGGACTGGCTTTTTTGGGGAGGCAAATGCAGGCTGATGCACCTACTAAGTTTGTGATGTACAGTGTAAGGTGACAGCCACTTTGAAGGAGTTTAGAACATGATTAATTGGGGACAAAAAAGGGCACTGCAAGATGAGTAACTCTGCAGTCTTGAAACAAGTGCTGAATTAAGAGGTCTTCCGACAACTGGTTCCTCCTCTGGGACTTTCCTTGGTATCAGAGACCAGGCTAGATGAGGAAAGTGTGCTTGAAAAGCCAAAAAGGAGACAACTCTTTACTCCATTTGGACTGCAGAAACCCCACAGTTGTTTGTAGCCAAAACACTTTGAAGAGCAAGGCTCACTGCAGAAGCATCTTCCATCTAAATTGTCCTAATGAATCACACCACAAAGATATGCTCTCAGATGAAATTTAATACAGCTCTTAGATTGAAATTAGAGCATTTTGGAACATTTAACAAGAAAATGCAGAAACCTTAAGTCACAATGCCTTAAAAAAAACAACCCCCCCAAAAAAAATCAGTGGTTGTTTCTCCTATTGGAGGTGTTTTAACACTTTTAGAAGATACCTGCTGGGGCCATCTCACCAACATCAAGGGTTTATCATCTATCCTTTGTAAATGGAATAAAAATGAAAAATCCCCAGTGTGTATAACGTGTCTATGAATTGTTTGGACTCAAGCTGATTAGTAAGCACCTGCTCAAATGTCACTGCAGCGTTATATTTGTTAGGACTGCACAGAGATTAGACATTATGGTGGAGGACGGGGAATTACAATTTTGAGATTTAACTTTTCTGGGTCACAGAATATGGATCCCCTGGATGTTCGCAGGTTGCATTGCAAAAAGAAGTGACTCTGGCTGCAATTTTTCCTGTGGATTTCCTTGTAAATGCCTCATTAAATATCAGGTGATTATTTTGTATGACTTATTACACTTAGGATCTTTCGTGGATGGGATTGCAGACTCTGCTTCCAGGGTTAGTTTTGTCTCCTTTGGCCTGATGTAAGGGGGAAGGGGAACAGTTTTTATTCTAACACCATGTCATCTGTTCAGTTAGATCATATTAGAAGGGATGTGGAACCTGGCTATGCATTAAAGTTATGCTTTAAATTTTTTGTTCTGAATTGAGAGATTAGGAAGATTAGCAGTTTGGGATTTTCCTATTGATTTTAATACTGTCCCTGCCTCTTCCCCCCACCCACATTTTTCTTTCATAAATGAATATGCAGTTAATCCCCCCAGTTATAAATGTGTGATGCATATTTCATCAAAAACAAATACCTATGAGTCTTGGAAGCAGTGAATGACCCTCAACAGCATTTACGTTAGTCTCCCCAGACTCAAGGGCTCTTATATTCCTCAGAGGCAGGAGGGTCTCTACATAAAATAGGCTGAATGTTAAATTCTTATACAGCTCATCCATGCTCTCAAAACAGGCCAATACAACATCTGCGCATGAAACACAGGTACTGGTGATTGAGCACCCGCTTTCCTAACACGTGTCCATCCACCTCTCCTGGGTGCAAGAGGCAGTGGCATTAAAAAGGAGATGCTAAGGGAAATCGTGTCCCCCTAGCGCCTCCTTAGCACTGGGCACTCAGAAGCGGCTGTGCAAGGGTTAGAAAAAACCCCCCACAAAATGGACGCTCAATTTTACAAGCATCCATTTTCCTAACCTGACTGCTGTCAAAGCCTTTTTTCCATGCTGCTGCTTTGTGATTCCTACGACATATCATGACAATATTAATTCAGAAGAATCACAGACAAAGCAGTATTTTTTCTGCTTTTCTGTGCAGGTTTTGGGGCACCTCAAGGCAGCTCCAGGCCTGGTGTTAATTTCTGAAGGTTAAAGTGTGCATGTTGGGTGTTTTAACACAGTGGTACTAGCTAATAGCCTCATCAGCATGGCAGTTACATGTGACGAGTGCTAGCAGCTACACATTGCTTTGAAAGCATTGATCCTTTTTTGCATCAAGGTTTATGGACATGTGTCCAAAATGCACACCCAACTGCAGGGCTGCATCGGCCTGAAAGTGAGAAATGGATTTTTACATGTTTAGTGCATATGTCCTGCATGACACTGCACAGGGACAGCTTGCCAGGCATGTGGTTCAACGTTTTACTAGGCAGGTTTATTCAGATATTGTTATTCATGCCAACATGCCCTTTCAAGAGGTTCACCCACACTAGGAAGTAACTATCTACACCCCATAAGTCTATCCTTTGTGGCACTGCACCTAGGTTTGGCCACATCGCAGAGGATATAAACGTGATAAACCTGAACTACTCAAGTATTGACTTCCCCACCTGGTTCCTCCCCTTCAGTTAAACGGACTGCAGCTTCTCAGATGAAGATAAAAACAGATGAAGCCATTAACAGCCTTCACCTAGTCAGAAACTAACGCTAAAGGTTCAGCAATAACTTGGATTGACACTTTTAGGAACTAGAAATACAGAATAGCAGATAAGTGCAGAAGGCCCTTACCTATTGCACTCTTGGAGGTCAATGCACCTACATTGAGAAATACAGCTGTAATATTTGCATTACGGCATGAATATGTATTCAGTAATCTTAAACAGCTTGGGAAGGGAGGTTGCGTACCTGAAGAGATATCTCCCTTGTGTTGCCCCCCCCCCCACGTGTCTTGGGTTTAAGGCTGTCCCCAAGCTACATCAGCTTGATGTAGCTTGGGGACAGCCCTTTTCAGATATACAAAAATCACTAATACTCGGAACTGGGCGGAGGAAGAGCTCCAAGTGTGTACAGAGGCCAGCTCAAAACTAAAGAGGCACAACATTTAAGCAAGCCTTGCACATAACTAGAATGGCAGTGTGGGTGGATCCCGTGCTGCCCTAGATAACATGGGCCCCAGGACAAGATGAAGAAACAGCCACTCTCCCCCCTCCTGCTGCTTCTCCTCCCTGCCCCAGCAGATCCAGTATTGCAGGCCATGGAGGCTGCTGGGAGATGGAGAGGAGTGGGCAGCAATTGGCTGTGGGAGGTGTCCATGTGCATCAGTAAGGGCAACAGCTAGGGGCTGGCTGTGGTTGACTGCTGGTGCATGTAGACAATTCAAGTTCCCCTTCCAAGGGACATCCCTTACTCAAAATGGGTCCAGGCATTCCCAAGCTCCATGCTGCCCTGAAGTTGCCGCTGCTGCTTGTTTTGCCTTAAGCGCTTCCTGGTTCAGGATGCTGGCATAAGGGGTAAGAGGCTCTCCAAAACACAGGCACCATCATCCAGAAGCATAGGCTTGGTGGAAGAGCAGAGGAGCAATACATGTGCCATGTGGAGGCTGCCTAAGTCTGCAGCAAGAACCCCTTTGGGTGGTGAGAGTATTGGGGTTGGACCTGGGTTCCAAGCTCAGCAGTGCAGCTGTCAGCTGCTTGGCAGTCTTCCTCCTGCTGGAGGCATGATAACTGGACTTCTACTAATCAGTGGTGTTCAGAAGGGCCCTTAGGTTTTGACCTATGTCGTCATGCTACAGGCCAGAGATAGGGAGCTTGGGGGTGGGTCAGGTTGTGCAGAGTAGTGAGGGAGCAGCAGCTCCCCAATCCTGGAAAGTTAAGCAGACCTTGGGTGGCTATAGAGTTGGAGGCTCTGGCACGCCCAAAACTGTTGGGAGATCCTCTGCCCCTCCTCTGCTGTGGTCTATGCACGATTTTGCAGGTCAGATGGGAATGTTTGGGCAGTTATCTGGGATGTCAGGTCAGTAGGCTCATATCCAGTGGGACTGGGTCTCCCCCCTTCACCCATCAGTGGGATTTGGTGGTGCCTTCAGGTCAGAATGCACCCCCATTGAGCTGGGGATTTTCCATGAGTGCCAGATGATTTTAGCCCTAGACTTTTCCCCCCGCAAGGCCTCTGGGGTTGTTGCTGGCCTCCTTTCATTTCTCCCACCTGGGGTTCCTGTTGGATGGAGTGTCCAGCCCCTGCCTCCAAGTGGAGAATAGAGTTTGTAGTTCCCCCAATCCAATATGAGAGCAATGACAGGTCACAGATGGCCAGCCAGGGACATCCAGTCAGATTGTCTGGAGAAGTTTGTGTCCGGTCTTCGACGGCTTTGCCCTGCTTGTTGCACCCTTATCTCTGCTCCTCCCACTTACCTGGGCAAGATGGTTACCGCAGCATCATCAAGCTGATTTCTCTGGCATCCCGAGAACGGCTATGGTGCAGCCGTACGCCATTGCTCCTCCCAGGTACTTGCTAGGGTGCATGTATGCACGCAACCCACGTCTAAGTACGCCCAGTGGCCCGAACCTCAAGGGAGTTTCCTCATCTGATGTCACGCCCATCTGGGTATATCTACTTCTCAAGATTGCTAGCTCATTGAGTTGGCAAAGGCTCGAATAGTCTGACTGTTCCAGTCTGCGCTACTCTGCTGCCTGCGGGAAGCTCTCCTTCTGCCCTTCAGGGTTTGACTGCTAACTTGGGTACCCGCTCCTCAGGGGCCCTCTGTTCTATTTTCAAGTGCCATTCAGGGATCAGGCACTCGCTCCAAGGGCCTGCTCTCTCTGCCTGTACCATCTACAACTATCTGGTGGAATCGCATCCATAACAGCTAACACCAAGTGAGTACACTAACATCTCATCTGTCTCATCCACAGTAGTTCCTGCCACAGAACCTCCTGACGACATCTTTGAGAGAAGGGCTCCCTCTGCTGAGGTCCCTGAGACTGCTACTCACCACTGCCACCTGGTGGCTACTTCAAGCTGTACAAATAAAAGTTCTAAACCGGTGTTTTTGTGCATAAGAGTCTAGCCCAGTGCTGTGGCTCCTCACGGGGCTCCTCCCTGTGGGCATGGTCATCTCCACAGCACCCAAGGATCCACTAAAACACACGTAATAACAGTTTCCTAGAAAGGATGAGGCAGCTTCAGGGATCGATAGCTGCTTCTGCAAGCAGGGTCACAGCAAGTGAGGTTGGACACATCTATTAGTGAAGGGCAGCAGGTGTGTATGGTTTCAGTAGAGCAGGTTGAGAAGGGAAGGTCTGAGATTAAAGCAGGTGAGGAAGAAAGAAGGTGTCGAAGGTTAAGTGTAGGTATAGGAGCTCTTCTGAGTCCAGGGGCTCATCTTTGTCCAGTTCTTCGATAGCCCTCCGCTGCTAAGTACTGAAAAGGGCTCGTCAAGCATCCGTAATCCTTTCCAAGTTATGGAAAGGGGTTGCAAAGTTTGTACACCGAAAGATTAAAGAGCAGCAGTATTTTGATATTTGGTGTTTGTGAAATAGACAAAAAGGGAAAAAAGGTAGCTTGGGTAAGGCAGCAAAAAAAAATAAATAAAAAATAGTTAAATAAAAAATAGATGAGCTGCTTGGGAAAGGTCAGAAAGCCCCCAGAATATACTCAACTGGGTTCACTGTTTGTGCTGAGCAAGCATGATGGGTCATTATGACCCACTCAGTATGGACCTCTCCTAGCATATGCTGATACAATAGTAGCAGCTTATAAGTACTATGAAGGGTGGAAGTGGCTCAAATATGATGAGCATTTTCAGGATGAGGAGGAAAACAAGTTAGTTAGTGACATGGGGCATGCAGGTTGCCATAAGTCACTGGGGTCTGGACAGAGAACATTGGCCCTTGCTGTGGCTGGGCGTGCCTTTGCCTGACATAGCTGTATCTCAAAAGTACCATCGGACATACTAGTACTTCAATAGGTGCACCTGTAATTTTACTGAAAGTTTAACATCTGCTCTGGCTGCTGTGCCATCCCTCAGCTCTTAAGTGCCCCAGAAAATCTGGCCCAGTTTGGGGGGGGGGGGGGGGGAATTAGCACCAGTCAGGATCAAGGTTATGCAACTTTGATTAAACATATCCAGACAGGGAAGTGGCAGAGTTTGTTAGGGTCTTCTGCAGGCTTCTGTATTCCATACTTGGGTGGAGGTGTTGAACTTGTGGCCCCCCCTTTTTTTTTTTTTTTTTTTTTTTTTTTTTAAAGACATCACGATATAGTGGCTAATAAGATATACAGGAGATAGTGCTGGGCCTCTCTCACATCAGCCATATCAAAAGGATTCTTTTTCCTGCTAGCTGCGATACCCAAGAAAGAACAGGGAAAGTTTCACCTGATGCACAGTTTCTCTTATCTGGCAGGGGGGAGAGACAAAAACAGTTAAATGATTTTGTGCCTAGGGAGAATTGTGTTCGGCTCATTATTCATCTTGATTCAGCAGTCCAGATTGTTTGGTGTTGTGGGGCTGCGGCTCAGATAGTTAAAGAGGATAGTGAAGCAGTCTCAAACTTTTGCCTATTCATCCTGCTTTCCCCTGCTGGGTTTTGAGTGGGAGAGAGGTTTTTATGTAGACTGGTGTTTGCCTATGGGTTGTTCTATTTCATACTCCTTGGTTTGAACTGTTTAGTACATTTATTCCCTGGGTTATGGTGCAGGTAGCGGGTACTACAAATAGGGCTCATTATCTGGATTGGTTTGTGGCTAGGACTGAGTCCAGAGATAGGAATTTTTAGGGTTCTTCTTGTGGGTAGCAGAGCACTTTGAGTACCCATAGTTGAGCAGAAGACTGAGGGCCCACTTAATTGCCTCACCTTCTTGGGTGTGGAATTTGACTCTTATCTTTGTTTATTGCCTCCCTGAAGATAAAGATGACAATTTAGATCCACTATACAGCAATTTTTGATGTTAAAAAAAAAAACCCCCAAAAAATAAAACGCTACATAGTTTCAGATTCAGTCATTAAAATTTTGCATGTAGTTTGAACCCTATGGGTCTACCCAAGCTGTCTAGGGCCAAGATAAGAGTTTGTGTGATTTTCACTGTATCTGCATTTTGAGATGTGTCCATGAGGACCTGAGAGTCTGGCATTATTTTCTTCAATGGGGTAGCTATTTGGCAGTCTCTCTCTCTATTTCGAGTCATGATCTGGAACTATATACAAATGCTGCAGGAAAGGTAGGCATGGGCATCTGTTGTCAAGGCTCTTGATGCTCTAAACAGTGATGGCAAACTCCAGTCCTTAAGTGCCACAAACAGGCCAGGATTTCAGGATATCTACAATGAATATGCATGAAAAAGATTTGCATGCACTGCCTCCAATGCCAGTTTGTGGCGCTCGAGGACTGGAGCTCGCCATCACTGCTCTACCATCTGGCCTGATGCATGGAAGGAGTCTAGTTACAAAAGATTACTTTCTTGGAATTGTGCCCCATCATGGTGGCATTAGCAAACTGGGAAGATAGGCTCAGAGACAAGAAAACGATCTTCTGGTGCAATAACTTAGGAGTGGTGGAAGTGATTAAAAAGCAATCCACAAAGTATATGGTGTCAGATTTGTTGCAAGAATTCACCTTCTGCTTGCAGTTGAACGTGACTGCCTGGGCAAGACATGTACCAGGAAATGTATAGTTATATTGCTGATGCTGTCTCGCTCTTAAGCTTGTTTGCTTTTGGGAGCAGGTGCCAGAAGCAGATCCCTGGGGCTCTCTTGTCCCTGATTACTTTTGCAAGTTTGGGATCCAGAAGCATGGAGCTTGTTGTGGGCAGCCCTGGCTCTGTTGACATGGTGATCCTATTGTGGTTACCAGCAGGTACTGTTCCTGAGAGGAGTTGGACCAAAGGTCCAGTACAGGATGACCTATTGACTAACTGTTGTTGGTATGTTACAAGCTGGCATGTCTAAATCCAGTGTCATTTCTCACATTACAGGTTTCCTTTGCGAGAGCACATGGGTAGGGTTTTCCTGCAGTGAGTTTTATAACGCAGGAGATGCTCGCAGATTGGGCCAGGAAAAAGGGAATGTTCCCGATTGGAGATGCCCAATTACACGCCACATGCACATATTGTCTGGTGTCTGTGTCCACATATGAGACAATGTTTAGAACAGCTTTTGTTCTTGCTTTATTCAGGACCTTGGGGATTGGAGAGTTGGTATCCACCTATCGGCAGGTTTTGGAAGAATCAGGTCTGCTTTTGATCACTTGCAGCTGAACAGTCAAGTTTTGTTTTTGTGTAGCTTTCTAAAACAGACCAGTAAGGACGGTGGATCTTGACATGTCCTCTGAATAATATGCAGTTACTTGCAGGCACAGTCTAGCAGGGTGAGGGGACTCAATATTTGGTACACTATTGTGCACCTTTTGACAAGATATATTTACAATGGTTCTTAAAGCCCTGACAGTGGTGGATTTTGATTCTGCTTTATATGGGTCAATATTTCACATTGGTACTGGCACTAGTACTGCTGAAGCTGGTCTCCCTTGTTCTGTTATTCAGAGGATTGGGCATTGACAGTGGAGGGCATTTAGCTCCTATATTAGGAATGGGTCCCTTGCTAAGAAAGATATTAATGCCTTTTAGATGTGCCATTTGTGGCAGGTTTGGTTTAGGTCAGTGGCCATTCCTACATGCATTGGGCTGCAGAGAGGGCTCTCGTATGCCCTTACCACCTTCAGTGTGGGGCTGGAACATGGAATCAGTGTGCTGGTTGAGACATCATGGGATGCGATGGATCAATTGCTGCCCCCTAATTTCAGCACAAATGGAATCCATGGCTCCTCTGGCGGTTTTGATAATACATCTTGGCGGCAACAATTTGGGTACATGGACCCATATACATCTGATTGATGTAGAGTGCAAGGATTTCACTTTGCTTCCTTATACCTCATTTTGTTGAAGTGATATGGTCACTCAGCCTAAGCTATAGGGTCATGCAATATGGGGGAAATGTCTTTAAAAGGTTAATGGGCAAATTGTTTCCTGGCTGAGTTATCAGAGTGGTTTCCATACATGATGCACTTGGGATTGGGAACCTTGCCTAGGTTTATTTCATAGGGACAGGATACATTTGTCCAATATTGGATTGGATTTAATGCCCTGCAAGAGACCCAGAGACATTCATATTAGGTCAACGCCTGCATCTTTTGGGGGGGGGCCTTATCCAGGACTTCAAATGTACTCTGCTGTTGGGGAGGGTACCTGAGCAGATTGAGAATTAGCAGGTGCGATGTGCTAAATTTGGGTTTAGACCAGAGGATAGTGGGCTCCTAGCTGGCTGTGGCAGGGACCTGGGCTTGATGGGCCTACAGGCCTTGCAAATTGGGGGTAGTCTGACTTGCTGTGCTGGTTAAGCTGCTGGGGACAGATGAGGATTGATAAATTATGTTTAATGACACACATTAAGTACCCAAACTCATTAACATAACATTTGTGATCTTTAACTTTGATTCTGATGTTCCTCTTACGTGTGAGTGGAGAAAAGGGGCATGAGAACCAAAGATGATCCTAGGTGTCTGTGTTAATCATTCCTCAATTACCAAACAGCAATATACACTTAACATGTACTCCCTCCTACACATTGTATCAAAGTGCCAGCAAGTTGCCTGCTATGATCATATATGTTAAAGCACAAGCACAATAGATTATGTGGCTTCCAGGGACATGAATGTAAGCAAAAAAAAAAAATCCTTGCTTGGAGAATGTAGTAAATTGTGATGTGAGCAGGGGTATCTCCTCCAGCCTGGGTGATAATGCCTCCAACTGCTGCTCAGAACACCATGAGTGTGTGTTTGGTCTATAGTAGGGCAGATAGGTACATCTTCAGTCTCCGGAAAATCTTTCAAGTTGTTTACTGCAGCTGACTGCCAACCGGGTACATAAAATGTTTTCCCAATTTTTGCTTCTTGGCTTTACTATAGGATACTTTACCAACTCCTGTATAACATTCATCTAACCTTCATTTATGCTCAAATGTGAGCATAGATGAAGGTGTTCACTAATGTTGAACTGGAGTAGGTTAAGAAAAAAAAAAAGTCAATTTACCCAACAGCAAGAGCTGGCTGCATGCTGAAGGTGCCCAAAGATCTGTGAAACTCCTGCACTGAATAGCAGAATGAGTAGCAGCACCGTATGCCTCTTATCGCTAGTGTCCTGGGGATTTCAAAGTCCCATAGGTGCATGCAAGCTCAAGGGAATAGAACTGAATGCACACAAGGAGGCTCAGAAGAGTAAGCCAGTATTGCACATGACCATTTGAACTACTCCCCATGCCAAAAACATTTCTTTAAAATAAAACCATCTCCAAGAGCTGCTGTTTGGCAAAACAAGTTTCTTGCTACTTCATCTGAGAGCTGTATACTAAGGGCTCAATTCGCCCATCTTGTGTGCTACCACTTACATATTTAAGGTTGTTGTATGTTTCAAGTGCTCTAACAGGGTTGCCAACGCCAATTCTCAAGAGCCACAAACAGGCAAGGTTTTCAGGATAGCCACAATGAGTACGCATGAGAGAAATTTGCATATAATGGAGGTAGTGCATACAAAAATGTATCTCCTGCATATTATGGATAACCTGAAAACCTGGCTTGTTTGTGGCTCAAGAGCCAGAGTTAAGCCACCTCCCCCATGCTATAAAAGGCAAAAAGCTCAGACTTTACATACACAGTTAGGACTCTGCATATGTGGTGGTGGGGGAAGGAACAGAAGAGATTAAAAGCACTTCTACTATACATTGCTCCAGCGTGGTTGTAATTGGAGGGACAATGGTTCAGAGTTCACATTTTACAGTTAGTGGGTTTCCTCTCAGCTGCCTGGAAGATGACTAGGGCAACCACATCCATATTGTGAAATTGTTTTTTGGGAACTCCTAAGCCAGCTGCAGGAACTGACTTGTGTGCATGGTGGACATTCACTTATAATCACTCTGGAGTTAGCCTATAGGTCACTGTATCAATAGAAATGCCAGTAAATCCAAGCCCATTAATCTTGGGTCTAAACACATTTTAATGTGTTTAGACCCAATGTATATGTAAATATACATTAAAACAGTATTCATGAGGACAAGTCATGCACAGTACATGGCCTCAATCACCTTCATCTCTTACTACTGAGAAGCAGAAACTTGACAGCATATTCCTACAGTATTAAACTCCCAGTGCCTCCTAGAACTGGTCAAGAATGGAGTATCAACAGCCCATCTTGTTTTTTTAAATTAAAAAAAAAAACAAAAAACCAGATTTAACATTTGATATTCTGCCTTTTCCTACATCGATCAAGGCAGATTTCCTATGTAATCTGCTTATTTTTTCTAATAAGTAGATTGTATCTAGTGTTAATATCAAGATGAGTGGGTGTATGTTTGGTACACTTTATAGTAATTTTATTGCTACCCAAAGTAGAATAAATGGGCATTAAGAGTACATTGAGTACAAATTGCATGGATAAATACTACTTCTGCACCAGGTGCTTAACCCATTAAGTAGAACTGTCCCATAGTGTATGACAGTGTGAAATTTCTAGTTGCCAGTTAGGAAGCAGGATCTCTTGTATCACCATTAATACAGGCCCTGTTATCCTCCAACCAGAAGATATGTTCCCCATTAGCTTTTATTCTCACTGCTCAGCCATAGAAATTCATAGCTACTATTCAGCTGTTTTGCCACTCAAGTTATGGCACCCCCCATTTTGCATGATGTGTTAGCAAATACTTGGTTTAATGAAAACTTCAGGAGGGGGTTTAAAAAAAATCCCCTCATCTCGCATTCAGCTACTAGGCAGGGAGATGCCATTTTCTTTTGAAAGCCAAAAACCTCTGTATTGTCAATGCTTGCTGATTATAGTACCCTAGTGCTATCTGTCCTAGCACTTAGAGGGTCATTTGCTATGAAGACCCTGCTTCTAGTAGAGTGGTTTTTAGGCTATTCACAGTTAAATATGCAAGAGATTTGCATACAATTGAGGTAGGGCATGCAAATGTTGCAGGCTTATTCTTAGGGGGGATACTGAGAAACCCAGATTGATCTGAAGATCCCTCTAAGAACAATGCTATACTATAAAGTGTTTTACAAAGCTTTGCTGTAGTGTGGGGCCTGCAACTTTAATACTGAAGAGAAGAAAAAAAAAAAGGAGCAGACATCCTAAACTTTAAACATTTAATAAAGCACACCAATATTTTGGTACTTCATTTGGAAACTAATCACGAGGGCGAGCACTGAAATGGTTGCTGTAATTTGATTAAGACGAGTTATTCAAAAAAGTAATTAGCAGAAAGTTAAGAACAGCAAGACTGATTTAAAAATAAAACACATTTGTGGCCTTGCATCCCAGCAGACTGCTCGTATACCTGGTATGTGAAATCTGTTTAAAAAAGGAAAAAAAAAAAAAAAAAAAAAAAAAGGATTTAAGTGCCACATACTTATTTCTTAGCTTGAGGGCCTCAGTAATTTTTACCCACTTCACCTGTTTACACAAAAAAACAAAAAAAAAAGTAATCCATGAACATAAGACAGCAGCAGACAATTCCATCGTGCCGAACCTAGAAAGCCACACGCCTCTAGAAGGTTATGGTTACAAAAAGTGCACACCTCAAGCCCTAAGCAATAAGGCTTAACAAAACCCCTAGAGAAGTAAGTGTGTGTGTGTGTGTGTGTGTGTGTGTGTGTGTGTGTGTGTGTGTGTGTGTGTAAGAGAATCTTAGAACAGAGCAGGCAAGTTTTCAATAGAAAAAAAGTTCTAGAATAAAGGGTTTCAGGAGTTGATAGAGTAACAAAAGGAAGTGGATACAAAATAATGGACTTTCAGGATTGGGGGAGAGAGGGAGAAGCGCAGAAAAATTTTCTATAGTGGGAAGTCAAAAAGTCTGCGGTATAGCAGCAGACAGAGAATACAGGCAGATCAGATGGGCCTTGTGATAGTTGTCTGCTGTGGTCGTGTTTGTGTCATCAGGTCGTATGTGTCATCCTGGGTAAGAATAATGGTCCATCAATCCCAGCAGCTTGTCTGAAAGACGCCAGACACTTGGAAGCCAATGGTGACACACATTCCTGGTTTCTTCTGGGAGCAATATGGCAGCAATCACCAAATCCACCTGGCTAAAAACTTAATGGACCTAACCTCTTAAAAAAAAAAAAAAAAAAGAAACCTTATTCAAATTTCTTATAAAAAAAATTCCAGCTACACCAGCCTCAACTATATGTGCCAAATGACTATGTTTACTGCTCAAACCCTCCCCCCACCTCTAGCAGGTATGTTTGCAATAAAAGCTAATTTCCTGTATTTAATAAAGATCTGTGAACTTCTATTGTGAGAAAATATCTGGTGAAGCCAGTCCTAGCCATGCACATGGTCCCCCCTCCCCCCCACAGGAGGAAAGCACCAGACTAGGTGTGTGCAAGACTAATGCATGCAGAAAGCCTAACATTCACCTGCTGGAACACGTTAGCATGTGTAAGGAACAAAAAGGAAGGAAAAGCTATTGTCTACTGTACATTAGTCTAAATGTTAAGACCATTTTTCATTTTGTGCTTGTAGGAAAAAGTGAGAACTGGGAGTACATAGTGCTAGATTTGGATATAAATAAAAAAATATCCATATTAATGCATTGAGCACAACTTACACTGAAAAAGAAATTTTCCCCAAATCCCCGCTCCCCACCGATACTGTTTTCTGCAGTTCCCAAATAAGCTCATGCCAGGGACAATCAGAAGTAGCATAAGGCTAGATAAGACTGCGCATCGACCGCAAGCATAGGAAAAAACAAATCCAGCATTTGACAATATTGTCAGACAATTTACAGCTACCTGTAATACTACCTCCAATGAAGAGACACGTGCTAGAGTTCCCAATTCATTTTCAGGTGCATCAATGCACTGTAGCAAATGGGAAGCGTTGCCACGTTCACTAGCTACATCAAATACCAAAAGCTTGCATCCAGCTACCACAGCCATTTGGGCCAAAAATAAAAAGAGAAAGTTGATTAATGCCGATGGTGTAACTTCCTCAATTTTTTTTTTTTTTTTTTTTTTTTTTAAAGGGAGCAAAACCAGGAGGAGATTTTGACAGACAGCTAGACTACAATAAAAAGCTCCAGAACACACATTTTTGGTTCCTGCTTCATGCTGGAGTTCTAGAAGTTCCTCACTTCCCACTGATACTGGCAATTACAGTTCACTAAGGTTAAAAATAAATAAATCAAAGATGCTCACCAGAAGCCCACTACCGCAAACAGATATGGCAAGTAGTGTCAAGCAATGGACTCATGGAGAATTTTTTTTTTTTTTTTTTAAATAGAGCATGGCCATAAAAAGGTAAAAATGTAAGCAGAAAAAAAAATAGGCTAAAACGTTTTGATTAGATTATAATCTTCTATAATCAATCAAGGTTAAACTCTCCAGACCAGAAGTTTTACAGTACATATGACCATATCCAAAGAAATGAAACAAGCTAAATGCAACCAGCCACCAGTGTAGCAGAACTGCTAGTTAGAAGTAGGAGTGGAGAGGGGACGGGGCAGCCAAAGATAGTGGCACCGGTGCAGGAAGCAAATCCAGCCAGAGCAAGCTATGTCACTTCCAATATCCGGTACAAAGTGACCAAGTGCTGAATTTCTCAAATGTACGAGACCCCTGGACTTCAAACCAGTCCCTAAGCTGCAGAGACTACACTATCCAGAGCCCGCAGAGTAAGGATAAAGCAGGTTTGACAGGGTACAAACCCTTCTCCTGGGAAAGAGTAGCAAGTTAAAGAACTGTGTGCTCCTTGCTGTGTTCTCTGTACTTAGTATATATGGGATCAAATAAATCAAGGTTTTTTTTTTGGTTTTTTTTTAATACCTTTGGTAAATGCAGTTAGGAATCTTAAGTCTCAAGGGGGGGGGGGGGGGGGGAGGGAAGATGCTTAAACCAAGCTGACCTTTTCCTGTACAGAAGCAAAGAGACCTGTGGATAAATACTTCACATTTTCAAAGTCAAAAAGCTTCTTTAACTCCATTCCCATTAAGGACCAAAATTAAAATGGAAGTTTTAGTGAAAAGAAAAATTAAGAGAACTTAGTAAATCTAGCAGGAAACAATTTATGAATCAACCCAGGACCATTCTGGCAGCAAGTTCTAATATGCTTTTGAAAAGCTAATTGCTAAAAGCTAAAAATCATAAGACAAGACAAAAAAGGATTTTTTTTTCCTGTGGAAAGACATGAAATCTTTGCTTGCTCACTGTTACAGCAAGAGTATTTGCTTTTTCTACAGAAGACTGAGCGTTAAATACAGAATTATAGACAACACACCAGTGCTTTGAAGTAGTTTAGCTACTAAGTAATCACTTGCAATTAATATGAAATTACTGTCCATGTAAAGTGTAGAAATGTCAATATTTTTGGTGATGCCACTTTAATGCATTAACATTTCTGACTTTGGGAGGGGGAGAGGGGAAGAAAACTGGACTAAGTGACCAAAATGGTCATAAAATGACAAGCATGCTGTCAATTTCCTGCAATTCATTCTTACAAAAAGGAAAAAAAAGCTAGCCCTCTTTCTGCTTAAGGAGCAGCATTTTAAGTTATCCTGTCTTAGGGCAACTATGACTATACAAGTCTGACAAAATTAAAATAATTTTAGTGTACAATAGTGTTTTACTTTATATTAAAGTAATCTAGAACTACTTCAAGCATCTAAATTTTACACAAATGCACCTTTTCAAAGCCAAATCTGGTTTATAATAGTTATTGGTCAAGCTTTTATAACAAAAATCACCACCATGCTCTAGTCAACCCAAGAACTAGCTTTTAAAGTAGTAAACCAGCTAGGTGAGGGTGATGTTTAAGAAATTTAAAACCCCACATATGCAGAACTTGTCACTACCTACAACTGAGACTTTTTAAAACAGATTCTCTTTATAGAATGCGTACAAGTTGAAAGGTTTCTGTAAAATAAAAAAAAGATATATATAGCACAAGCTTAACCTAAATGGTACTCCCGAATCAATTACTGGAAGTGACCCAAAACATGAGATACCCATTGAGGATTATACATAACAGATGTGTTATGTAGTAACGGAAGAGCACTTCTCCAGACAATAAGGTGTTTGGTCAGGGGCTATCTGCCATCCACATGTAAAAAGGTGATGGCTTAAGTGCATGTATGTCCCCACACATATGTAGCGAAAAAAAAAGAATCTAGTATAAATAAGATATCTTCTTCGGACTATAAAAAAAATTATATGTAAATAAAAGTAACTATTCTGGAACCACCAAACCAAGTTTTCCCTAAAGCTTTAAGATCTCAGCATTCCAGAGATATTGCTGCAGAGTGCCAGTAAGGTTGCAGAAGAATTTGATGGCTTCACAGATGAGAGGTTGAAGGGGCACTGCCTCTCCCCCTACCCATGCTCCCATGACAGTGGCTCTGCTTATAAGTAACAAGCAACATGTCAAAACTGGATTTCTTTGTAGAGAGCAATACCTTCTTCTGGGCCAGTGTAAGAATTGTTTTGGTTTATTTTTCTCTGCATCACAAAAAAAAAAAAAAAAAAAGAAGAAGCTTGCTGTATTTTTTTTTTTGTTTTAAGATAATTGGACCAGTGTATCACAGCCTACAAAAAACCTAGTTTCTTTCAGGACCAATACAGCTATTTGAGCTCTCGAACATTACTAGCAATGGAATTCCCCTTATCCCATTAGTGGAAATCTAGTCAGATGTGAAAGTGACTAGCAACTAAGAACCCCACCACCTCCCCCAAAACAGTTAAATGTAGTGGCAAAAAAATATTACAGGTGTACCCCAGCTGCATCCTGCACACACGCAGTAGATAAAAAGCCATTCCTATCAAGGAGGCAATACAAAAAGGAGTTCACCTTTCTGACAAGTTGAGCTCTTCAAAGCTGCACACCCAAAAAAATAGAAAATGATTATAGGACCATCTCTAAATCATGAGTCTGAAGGTCCGGATGGAGGACAGTAGTTAAAAATACACCATTAAGAGAAGATATCACAGAAGACAAGTTGTATTGTTGCCATGGGAACAATATTTTCAGTATTATTTTGATGCTACTAAGCTATCTTCTTTTCAAGGAGTGTTTTTTGTTAGTTGTTTCTACCCTCCCCCTACACACATTCCAGTTTTCATAGATGCAAATCAGATTTAGAATTTAAAAATTAAATCCGTCTCCCCACCCAACCACCTGTGCAATGCTTAAGGGTTTCAAGGAAGGGGCTGTTAGAAAGTGCATCCAGCCATGGAGATCTGCACACTGACCACCATGGCACACAACACCAACTGGGGACCTCAAACCCTCATAGCAAAAATATTTTACAAATAAATGCAAGCCACCACCTCATGAGACAAACAAAAATCAGGTTGTTTACCATTTTCAGTCCAGCCTACATGAAAACCATAGCTTAAAAATCACTCCAGCTGAGAAGTTAAATTTTGTTTGGTTTTACCAGATTTGCATAATGAAATTATAATCTATATACAGCAATGTTTTGTTGAATTCACACTTCACCTTTAGATGATAATTTAGAGCCTTTCTAAATAAAAAGATAAGTAGGTGGTCACAAAAAATACTTTTAAAGTGAAAAGAATCTCCAGACATGGAGTAGATTTAGATGACTTTTGAAACTTCCTCCCAAAGCAAGAGAAGTCCAAGCCTAGAGATAACAGCAGGTGGACTTCAAACCCCACCCCTCCCAATCTCTCTGCCCTGCAGGCACCACTTGCCCATGTAGTTTAAGCATAAAATTTTATGTAAGCACTACATTTTTCTAAAAGTTAGAGATGTGAAGAGCAGAACAGGACAGGTCAATGGACAGCACAAGTCTGAAACACTGAACCTATTAAAAAAAAAACCAAAAAAAAAAAAAACCAAACAGGCTTCAGCATCCCCAAAATTGCAAGTCTTCAAATGTGTTAAGTCTTATAAAAGTATCATTTTTATTTAATGACTTTAGTCTTTTGGGAGGTGGGGGGGGGGGGAAGCAGGAGAACTGTACTCTTTCTACAAAACAAAATAGTATGTTTTAGCAGATTATAAATAACGAATTTAGCAGAAATTTACAGTACCCCCCCCCCCCCCAAAAAAAAAAAGCCATACAGAATGTCATCGGTACTTCAACCAGCTTCAAGCTGGCACAGTATTTTGCCCAGGTGTTGCCTCACCACACCTTTCACTAAGAAAAAGATATATATTGCAACAGCTGGGTCACAATCCTCTGACTCTGTCCTTTACAGGTGCTTTTTATCTTCCAGCCCGCCCCTTTTATTGTACCTCTTATTAGATACTTCCTGCCCGTTTCTACAAGTACAGCTGCTCAGCAGCCTTGAGATTCTATTTTTATCTAAAAGTAAATGTTCAAAGAGCTTCCGAAAGTTAACATCTCCTCCCCACCAACCCAGTTAAAAAAAAAAAGCCCACTTCATCAAGATTATGAGCCATTAAGGGTAAGACTCAAAATAGACTAAGGTTTAAATCGCCGACTAGCTTTTCATTTTTCCCCCCATCTCCTGTACCTACCTATATTAACAAAATTCTCGTTTATAGATACCACCAGCCTGGGAAACCAGTCTACAGGTCATTTTTGGGGGAAAAAAAAGGTTTTAAAAAATAATTAAAATGTCACTTGAGGAGTAACTAGAGGAGTTTGAGGACATACTAATAACACGCATTTTATTGACCACTGGGAAGCCAATAGGCACGGTAACGTGCCCCCTTCCCTAGTCCACTTGTCTATTTTGTGGCATGTGGATACTAGAGCATCCTCCCAGTTTCAATATTATATATATATATATATATATATATATATATATATATATATATATATATATATATATACTTCGTAGAGCATTTAAAAAATGCTCAGTTAATTCACAAAAATACGCCCTCATTATGATCTACCGGGTATCTTACGCTTCACCAGAATGGGGGTTGTCCGTTTCGGACACAGCTATAATACCAACCCTATTTATCTAGGGCTACAATTAATTTTGGGGTTTTTTTGGTAAGGCACCAACTTGTTCGTTTCAATAAGTATAAGTGAAAAAGCCAGCATAATTATCCTGTACCAGATCACTAAGACAAAGTGAATAAATGTGATAACCCCTCTCTCTGAACTCTTAATGCGTCCGGCATGCCCCGACGGCCAAAGCGAAACCCTTCAAGGCAGGGAAAGGGACGCCACATGTCTGATGACACCGAGCAGAAGAAATCGATGCAACTACCTCGCAAGCCTTTCAAATATGATTTAAAGACGCAATTGAAAGACCACCCCAGCATACCGGGACTCAAGTCCAAGAAATACGAGAGCCCCTGCCGCTTAAGCAGGCAAATCCATACCCCCCCCCCCCCCATATTCATATTTTCCTTCTCCGGAACCTCACGCAAAAGTTAGAAAAAAAGGCGCTGAAGGGTGCAAACTTAAGATGTTTTAATTTTTAGGGGGGTTTTGTTGTCATCGTCTTAGCAGGCTGACGCCAGCCAGCCATTCATTCTGCCTTGTGCTGCTTACGTTTCCATGCTCTTGGGTAGTTACAAGAAATCTGCGATTCGTCTGCGCGCACAAACTTTGCACGTCTAGTAGTAACATCTCGCACTTACCACCTCCGGGAAGAGCGCGCCGATCAGCGCATACCGGCGACAGGCGGGCCGGGCCCCCCGAGAGAGAAATCAGACCAGACTGCACCAAGCCACTCTTCTTACAGGATGGATAGAGAAAGGAAGGGGGGGGGGGGGGAAGAAAGGGATGAAGCTCGGACAGGATTTAGATTTTTTTTTTTTTTTAAGTATTCAGCCAGTCTCTCATGCCGGTCACAAAACAAAGAAAAAAAAAGTTGGAGCGTGGGGGTGGGGGGGGGGGGGAGTGAAGAAAAAAATAAAGGAACATAAACCTTACAAGATAACAGCTTACGCAGACTTTCAAACCGCATTCTTCGCCGTTTAATAAATAATCAACGTTAAAGTGACAGTTACCGGTCGGCTACGAGACGCTCATTAAATCCAAGCCCCAAGGTAGATGCAACCGGCTGCAGCTCGCATGAATGAGCCGGGAAGAGGAGGAGGAGGAAGCGCCCCGCTCAGCGCCTTTATCGTCACATGCTGCTGAATCACTCCCCGCATAAGCCCCTCCCCCGGGGGAGCGGGAGCACGCGCACTCCCCGGGCAGGGAGCCGCCGCCGCCGTCTCGCGCTGCAGCTCCCGCGCAGCCACTTCTTATATAGCGAAGCGCCGAGTGGGCGCTGACCAATCGCGGGCCGTCACGTGACGCAGGGACTTCTTGAATTAGCCGGGGTTACACAAAGGACACTCATTCACAGGAGGAGAAAAAAAAAAAGAAAAAGAAAAAGAGTCGAGCCTGGAAACGCCCAGGCTGAGGCTGAGGCAGGGCTGGGGCTTTTAAGGCAGGAAACTTCCCTGCACCTCCCTCCCGCCCACGCACAGTCGGGCTCGCATTCAGGCTGGCACCTATTAAATCACTCCTCGTTGCCCCCACACCCTGCCCGTGTGTAGGCACACCTCATCCCCTCCCCGCCGTTGCTCTCGCACACCTCGCCCTACCCGTAGTAATTCTTTCCCGCCGTTGTAAATTATTGTTCTTTTAGGACAATGGCTTACGCTAAAGCGACAGGACCGCGTGCAAGTTTCTTCAGTCAAACAAACAAAAAAAACCCCACAACCGTTCAGACGATATGGTTTACTAAAAATATATGGCATTCCTTTGCTTCAGGTCGGGGATGAATATGTAGTTTATTTTAAAAAAATTGTATACATTTTACAGCCAACATTTGCTCAGTGGTAAAAATTCCATCTGTACTAACATCAATAAAAGGCCACTACAATAACAGTTAAGAAAACTACGGTAAACTATAAAGAAGACAATCTGCAGCAATCAGCAGGTCATAACATAATTACTCCTATGGGAAAAGGTGTGTTCTTAACTTTGCCCTGGAGGTGGCCGGGGTGGAGTAGAAGAAAAGCTTCAGAGGCGGGGCCCTGCCACGGGGAAAACTCCATCGGACATGACAAGCAGGTTCTTAGCCAGAGAAGCTTAAAGGTGAGGGGGAGAAGGGGCCAGCACTCCGAACTTCGGGCTATCAACTATAAGATAGAAACATGACGGCAGAAAAAGCCCGTATGGGCCATTCTGTCAGTGCATCCGTCCAATTTATTTAGCCTACAATATACAGAAAGGGGTAGTTACACATGGAACCTTAAAAGTACAAAAGGTGATTCACAGAAGTGAAAGTTTTCATGGAAGCGACTCGTACTGCTAATACTCGTTCACAATCAAAGCTTTCTTATGCAGAATCAAACTGGACATTTCTAGTTTAGTGTTTATATTAAGGTACTGAGGAAGCAGATGACGGATAATCATCTTAACAGGGTGTAAAAAAAACCTTTTTTCTTTGATAAAAAAACACACGAGCGCATTTGTACATTTAAATGACTAATGAAGTGGATGAAGGGAAAACAATATAAAATGCAGTGTGCTTTAATACGTGAACCTCAAAGATAAGTAATGATTTTTACTGCATGGAATATGCAAGTTAGTCTTCTCTTATTGGGATTTGTTCATAAATAGTATAAGTACTATGCTACCACTATAACACAGATATTATTTTTAGTACACTATCTTGGGTTCCCCTCTCCCACCCTGTTTTTATTCAACTTTTTCCCATAATCCAGTCATGCAGCAACAGATCTCTGGCCAGAGCCAATATCCACAACCTCCTTTAGAATCCATTACACATGCAACCTGAGTCTGTCTGTCCAGTAGGTGTCACTGTCCTGCAATGACAGATTCCTTCCCAGGCCACATGATGGCTACCGCTGCAGTGACACCAGACAAATCATTGGCAGTCATAGTGAGTTGCACTACCACAGCTCCAGCCTGAAAATGAAAGCCCACAGCTGCTGAGGCCCACCGCATCTGGTAAATTCTACATAGCATAGCACCCGAACCCATAAAGGTTTGATGTCCCTGAAATAAGGTGCGATGACAAGGAAGAGAGCGTTGACCGGGGACATATGCAGAGGTCAGGAGCAGTAAGGAAGAGGGGGAAAAAAAATAAACAAACAAAACAGAGATTGAGTAGTGCCTGCATGCCACAGCAGGCAGGAGCAACTCGGCAGACTTAGATGAGCAGAGAGATTCCTAACTGCTTATAATCACTGGAAGCAAATACATGAGAGCAGCCAAGTAAGTATTTCCACGCAGGGTCCTGCAGTTCTTGCTCACAGGCCTGCCACTTTCACTTTTTCCCCACTAGCTCCAAGGGCAAGGCTGCGAGGAGGGCAGGCCCAGACTTTGTTCCCACTTTTAATCACTCGGTGCAGGGGTTGATGGTGGTGAGGATTGTAGGGAATCTCAGCAGCACAAAGGGGAGTGCGTGGGTGGAAGAGGTGGAGAACAGGTCAATACCCTGCAGAAGAGTGAGTCAGGCAACGATCCTACACAAGTGACCTTGGCACCTTGTTAAGAGAATGAGCCCGAAAGAAAAATCAACACTTGCCAGGATTAAAACTCCAATTGGTAGTACCACTATTTTGTCGGCCATCGAGGTCTTTCTGGCCAACTTCATTTATGCAGCTCATCCGCCACCTGGATGCCTAGAGCATGCAATTTTTTTTAATCTCTTACAGAAAATGATTTTACAATTAGGCCATAAATTAAATCACATTCCAACCATGGGACAATTAATTCAATCTGATCATGAGGTAGGTGGAAAACATGCTTGTGCTCTCTCTCTCTCTCCAGTCACAAAACCATACAGCGGCACTGCAGTGGTGCCCTGCTTTTCAAACACGTTTAGCTCCATATGAAACGGGTTGTCCGACATTTTCTGTTTGGAATACAATCCAGGGTGAGGAGTGAATCAGAATATTGAAGTCCCTCTCAAACGTAAACATGTAAGACACTGACAGTAAATGACAGCAGTAGATGGGGACTTCTTGGTCCATACAGCTTGCCCAGTTATCCTCCAGTCTGGTTTTCTACCATTTGGAGTAGACAAGCACATACATTTCAGCACTTAAATCAATAGCATCTGCCTCCTCAACACCCAGGTCTTTTTTCCTGACCTTTCAGCCTTTCTCCCACCACTGTCCTTTACATCTGAACCCAGCTATGTTCACCAATGTTACGGTCCTAGCCAGGGCTGCTCCGTGCCCGTTACGCCAGCCTTCTTAGAAACCTACTGCAATAGTCGACCACCCTCTGCCCAAAGGCTGGTATTTTCTCCTTATTGGACCTCTAAAACCCTAGAAACTCTAGAACTTAACCCCCCCCCCCCCCCTTGACTTCTTCTACCTGTTACTCCTCCATCCACACCTACCCATACTGCTGTGCTCTGCATCTACCCCCAAGCATGCTTAGATTCTGGGCCAGGTGTGCTTGTGGGGCTTATCTGGGCATCATTTGCAAGTCACCTATGCTTGTAAAGGCTAGGGGCCCTGCTTTCTGTTCCTCTACTTTACTCCGATTCTGCTTCCTCTGCTCCTATTGGATCCAACCATATGAGAATCAGTGATTGTGTAGCTGCCAAAAAAAAAAACCAACACCACAGTGCTTTAATCCCCTGAGGCAAATGCACACCTCCAGTTCCTGTCATCTCAGCTGCCCTCTGAGCCTATCTGAGAGTCACAGGAGGAAGCGGGCTTTCTTTGGACTTTCTACCCTAATGGCGCCAAACCATTTCCTCATTTGGAGGAGTCTCAGGCCTACGCTGTAGTACTACACACCTGGGGTGGGGGGAGTGCAACACTCCTCTCTATACTCTGCAGTTCTACTTTAAATAAAATGTTACAGAGCATTTCATAAGTCTCCATTCGCATTGCACTGAAGGTATTAATTTCCCTTTCTAGTCCATTCCTCTGGGATTAGTCACCATTGCTCAGTGAGTCATTTGCCATTTCTCAGTAAGGAAAACTTACAATTGTATGCAGTTGACAACTTGCACAGTCTATTCTACTGTATTCTTGATGACAAACCAGCCCTATACTCTCTACATAGTCAAATGGTCCCCTCAGGACTTCAGTTTTGTTTTCTTTTTTTTTATGTAGCTAGGGATTACATAGTGGGGAAAAGTACATGCTGAGATCAATCTAAATGTACTCTGGCACCAGCACTGGTGAATTGGACACTGTGCCAGATCTCATATGTTGCATGCAGATCCTCACCTCAATTAACCTCATTAAAGGCTTGCTGCTCTATGAAGCCCAACCTTTTCTCTTATTGCTCTGGACAGATAGGTATAACAAATACTCTAATATATTTTTCTGCTTACAAGGTGTTAAGATTTGCTCTCTCTTTAGCCTTCTTCCTCTTTCTAAATAGAGATATATGTATGTGTATATCGTGTGAATATAATAAAAACATTCATGATTCTCTCCTACAGTGATGTGTTTGACACACAAAACATTCATTCTTATGGAATCAGGAGAGTGGGGAGTCCCTTGCTCCTCTCAGTCTATCTAAAATATTAACACAATTTGGATATAACGTGCAAGGAATACAGTACATGTGCCAATATCTAGAACTCCTGTCTTGCTTTTTATGATCATTCTGGAAATTCAGATTTTTTCCCCCCATTTCAAGGGCAAAATTATAGAGTGGAAGTTAGTGTTTAAAGTACCCTGTCTGTTATAGTAACCTGTCCAGAAATTGTGCTAAACAGGAGATATGTTGGTCACATAGGAAGGAGACAGGATTTTAGCAGGCACACACCACATCAGAGAATTCCCTAGAAGAGGCTTTATGGGATTAGTGGAAAAAAATACATCTCTCTTTCAGTAGCCATTAAATAAACTTCAAGGAGCCAGTCTGCATCTTTGCATTTGAACATAAAGCGCTGTTCGAGAAATGGCGTGCAGTATTACGGCAGGTTGATCACAGCCGGGCAGATGGGGACAGCTGTTTTTACAGTGAATGACTGCATCGTGGCGTCACAGAGTTGCAGCCAGAAGAAAACTTACTGAACCTATCTTCGACAAAATGCCATTTGCACACAGCAACACAGCACAAACGGCTGTCCGGAGAATACAACTTTTATTCTCATTGGTAATATGGAACAGTAGCTCATGGTCTGGCTATTTCTAAGTGGCATAAACATCTCCCTTGAGTTATGAATGGCAAGAATTAATTCTTCATGAGAGTGTGTTTGTCTGTCTGTCTGAAAGTCTGTCCTTATATGTGCTACAAAGGCTTCCTTTGCTGAAATTTGGTAGCAGGGAGTTTTGTCAAATTTCATTGAACTCCCATCAAGTGGAAGGGCACTCTGAGGTGTCCAGAGTCCAAAGCCAGAGGTTCATTACCGCTAGGCAGAGAAAACAGGGCAACAACGCGCAGGAGCTGCTAACATGCGCCATCTGTGTGTTTCACTATTAGCGTACACATTTACTACGTGTTTTTGCCATGATGGGAGATACAGTAGGACTTAGGGTCAGGGCCAAGGGCAGAGTATACACAAACAAGACACAGGAACAGGCAAGTACAAATAAAATTTAGCAGAAGGGAAAAAAAAACCCAAACCAACCAGGAGGACAAACAGAATAGAGCTTGAGGAAAAGGTAGGACCGTAGCAGAGAGGCCTACACAAGGCAAGGGCATGTAAAAGAATGGGGGTTGGGAAAATGGCACCTAGGGCCAGGGTTACTGTCTGTACTCTTCACCCCTCACACATCCATGATAATTTTCTAAAAAGAAGCAAGGTCAGAAAGGTTTCAGGTTGGTGATCTGACAGAAAATGACCATTGCTTTCCCTCTATAGCAGGCCACATGGCTTCTGTGGCCATTCCCACATTGGATCCAAAAAGCAAAGAGGAAGACGGTCTAACAAAGCCGTGAGGAATAAAGGAAGGGGATAGCCGAAAGTCCTTCAGAAAGTCATTCCTTTATTCCATTCCCACATTGGAGCAGACTGAGCCACTATTGGCCAGGCTAGGGAACATGCAGGCTTCTCCGGGGGGGAGGGGGGTCATACCGTGTGCGGTTTCCCCCTTTTAGCTCCATTCTCCTATGACCCACTACTGCAATTGTCTCTTGGCGCCTACCCCAACTTGGCCTCTCAGGCAATCTTCTGTCTTGCCCACCTTTTGTGACATCCCTGGATTGCACCTATAATGGGGAGAGGAGAAACCAGGATTGGAGGAGTAAGCCTTAAGAGGGACCCTTAGAGGCTTAGCAGGAGGGAAGGGAGAGGTCCCAACCTGCCCATGTCAGATGAAAAGTGAGGAATGGGAAGACCATGGCTGTTGGGCGAATGAACTGGAAAGCTCATTTGGAGAAAGAAAGAGGAGAAGCTGGCAGATCTCCGATGCCCTCTAAGAACCTTAAAAATCTCTTTCTATAGGTGTAGATATCACTTCAGAAAACATAGGATCATTTTAGCAAGTGAAAAAAAAACCCAAGGATTTCACAAACACAGAACGGCCATGCTTGCAAGCTTGTGGGTGAAAAGGTAGGTGGTGCTACAAGCACTATTTCCCTGCCATGTCCCTTTTGCCCTGACCACCAGCCAGTAACGCTCCCCTCTGTCATCCTTCTCCTTTAATTCACTTTGAAGTGGCTGAAAGGTGGAATATAAAATAATAATATATCCCTGGTCTCAATTTAGGTGTGGTGGTGCACTGCACCTGTACATGAGTGGTCACTCTTCTTCTCATCATTAGCGTAACCACAGCTGCACTATTTTAAGCCTTATATTCAGATATATACACACATGCACACCTATAGGGGTTCACTAAATTCACTAAAACCACACAAGTTCCAGCCTAATTTATTTCATGTGGGACAATTCCACGCAGTGGCGTAGCCAGAACTGAAATTTTTTTTTGGGGGGGGGGGCCCCAAGGTTAACATGGGTGGGCAATAGACATACAGATCTAGGCCCCACTAATTGTACTCTTATCGATAAATGTCTTAGCATGCACCCTACAATGGATTTCTGAGTAGTTTGCAACAGCCATCATGCATGAGTGACATTTTAAAATATTTTAATTCTATTACTTCAAGCACTTAACAATATTAAAAATGTCTTATCTATATTAACTTATTTTATATTTATTGCAGTTTATAAATACACAATATCATGTAAAAAATAAACAAAGAATACTTCAGAAACATCCGATCCAATCACATAACAAAACAAATATCAATATATTCTTTTATGAATCCTCGTTCCAAAAATGCATAAAATAATAAAACAGCAATAATCATAATAATCATCATAAAAAGATTTGTAAAAGGTGCAGAACCGAACTAGGACACGCAAAAAATAAATTTGAATTCCGGTGTCACCTCAACGACGGCAAAACAAATTCCCTTCACTGCCACTTTATGAAGTAACACAAACCCTGCAAATAAATAAAAAATACCTTTACCATACCATAACAGCAGCAACTCTCAGAACTCAAACAGCAACAACCTTATTTATGAAAAGGCAGCAAGGCAAACACTACACCAGGCCCTAGAACACTAATACACTACCTAATGGGCAAACAGAACAAACCAGACTGCTACAAATCCCTACAGAGAAACTACATGCTATCCAAAATACTGCATCTCTGTCACACATGCACAACACAGACAGACCCTTATCTAAGCCAGAATAAGGGACTACAAATTAGAAGCAAACAAAACTGAAATGGAAAGCCTGAGAAACCAGCCTCAGCCTCTGTGAGCACTGGAATACTGAAGAAAAGGCAAAAAACAAATACTGTATATCAGAAATGCACATTCCCAAAGATGGCATATTCCAATCGCTGAAAGGCAAAATAATTTTTTTTTAACCTTTGTTGTCTGATCTTATTTTTCTAATCAGTTGGTCCCAGTCTCTTTTCCTTTTTCAGGGTCTCTTTTATTCTGTCTTCTTTCCTTCCTTCCTCCTTCATACACATACACACACTCTCTCTCATGTGTTCTCTCACACAGAATCCCACTCTTCCATGCTCTCTCACACATACACACAGGCTCCAACTCCTACAAACACACACAAGCTCTCATTCTCACATGCTCTTACATATATGTTCCCATTCCCACAAACACAACACACAGGCTCTCACTCTCACATGCAGGTTTCTGCTCCCACTTCCATACATACGTGTACACACAGGCTCTCACTTTTATATGCAGGCTACCACTCTCACACAGGCTTCCACTCCCATATCACAAGTTTTCACTCCCACATGCTCTCTCTCTCTCACACACACACAACCCCTCAGGCAGGCTCCCATTCATACCCTCCCCCACCCCCAGGCAGGCACTCAATCACACCCCCCCACCCCCATTTCCAGGCAGGCTCCCATTCACACACACATTACCATTCACATACACACACACACAAACACAGGCACAGGTAGCAAAAAGGGGGAGCCTGTTCTGCTGCTGTTTCTGCCCGTAATATTCAAAATTCGCTCGGCGGCTAGCACTCCTCTATGCTGATCTTGTGATGCATGAGATCGGCATAGAGAACTTACTGGCCACAAGGCTTTTGAACGTGCAGGGCCGGCACAAGTGGAGGAGCAGAAGAAATGGGTGCTTCCGGTGGGGTTTTTGTTTTTTTTTTTTTTTACCACCGGTGGCGAGTCCACTGTGGCTCATTTGCATAAATAACTTCTCATTCAGCTAAGTGAGGGTTGATTGATTTTACTTGGCATGTCATTCTGTTTACACAGCAAAAGTGCCTGGGTAATGGCCTTAATGAATTGTGTGGCATTATACGTGGGTATCCACGTAAGGGACACTGTAAAGTTTAGTGGCTTGGCCCCTTAATACGTGTATATACATGACTATATGCATAAATACACGTGTGTCTATATAATCTACGTATCAAGAAAGAGGGGGAGAAGGGACGGTCATAATATTTAATCACAGACCGGTTGTTAAAACAAAAAAAAACCATGCATGTAAGAGAACATGACCCATGTCACACAGTCTGCACAAAACCTGGGACAGCAACAAATTGCTAACCTCTTCATAACTTTACCAGCTCAGAGCCCTTCCGTCCCGTATTCCCCCCCCCCCCCCCCAATTTTCTCTGTACTCCAGGGCTTCTTGTGCCCTCAAAGCCTTAACAGAGACCAGGCAGCCTCTGGGCCGTTTCAGCCACCGAACACAGATTTCAAGCTCATTGTCTGAAACCTCTCTCTCTCTCCCCCTCGCTCCTCCACTGCCAGCGATACTTCTGAGGGCCGCACGAGGTGGGGACAACTTGGCAGCGCCAGAGATGCCATAGGGATGACACAGCACACGGGACAAGTCGCTACGTGTTCACGCTAGGAGGGGCCGAAAAGGTGGAGAGGGGCGGCGAGAGGCATTTCAGAAGTCTGGCTTCCAGTGGGAAGGAAGGCAGGAAAGGGAGGGGGAGGCAAAGGCATTTGTTTGGACTTTTATGGGGGAGGAAAGGGGAAGGAGCGGAGGGGGTGGGTGGAGGGAGGGGAGGGGAAATCCATCTTTTCCTTATGCACTATATCAAACAAGTGATGGGCGTCCCCAGAGGAATTTCTACATGGGAGGTAAAAGTCAGTGTGCAGCTGTGCCGAGCTCTTGTACAACAATTCAGAGCCCTTCACCAATCACAATTTCCAGTTTTATTATTCACAATTTTGGTTTGGTATACGCTATACAAATGCCGCTCCTTTGAAAAAGTATAGTATTACCGGGATGTATTCATTTTAAATATCTATTTATTTCTACGGACATATAACAATGTATATATATATATATATATACATTAAGCATGTGTGATTATATAGAGACAGACACATGCACATGCTTTTGTGAGTTACAGTAAAATGAACAAACTACTTTACTAAGGACTTGCAGTATTTTTTATATCATCACTTTTTTTTTGGGGGGGGGGGGGGGCAACTTTTTTTTTTGTTTTAAGATGTGGCCAGCCTGCCAGCCATGGAAGGTCATGGTGTTTGGCTGTTTTTCTAGCTAAAGATCTTGCATGGACCCCAGCTTCCCCTGGGTTCTTCCGACAGTTAAGCCAGGGCAGCAAGAATACGCTAACAAAGCTCACTGTTAAAAACTGTGACCAGCCCTCGCCACGAGCTTCAGCCTGCCACGCGCAGCGACTCTCAGTCCACCCTATGCACAGTGGGGCTTGCCAAGACAACAGAGGATGGTAGAGTTTTGCCCCTTATTCCCCCTTATTTCTAATGCAGCCAGCCTTTTGAAGCTTGCTTGCAAGACATCACTCCTTGATCCTTTTATATCCATCTTCCTCCTTGCTTCTCTGCCATCCTGGATAGGCGGGCACAAACACGTTCCTTTCCCATACCCAACTCACCCAGCCCCCTTCTCCCCTCATCCTATGACCAGTGCTGCTCGACCACAGTGAGAATCCCACGCCTCTGCCACCCCTAAAGTGGTTAAATCGCTACAACGTTACGAGTTTCACTACTACATTTTAAAGAATGTTTTATTTCCTATTGCAAACGCACCGAGCATAATTGTTAAAACCCAGGTTTTTCAAAAGCAGCAAAACTGGAAAATTTAAACCAACACGGGACAAAACAAGGAGCCTGTTGAAATAAGGTGCTGAAAGCTGGGGTCTCAGCTACCCAAGGAGAAATACAACTTTTGTAAAATGAAGAATTTAAAAAAAAAAAAAAAAAAAAAAAAAGAGTCTCAGAAAATCGGTCCGTGTTCATTGTTCCAGAAAACTAAAAGAGCACAATTAAAAAAAAAATAATTTTTTTTTTTGACAGAGACAGAGCAAGAGGAAGTGGGAAGGAAGCCGTGTATCCCAAATTTCAATGGGAAATGAATGTAAATTAACAGAACCAAGCTACAATCTGGATTTAACAGATCCCTGCTGAACTGCCTTGCAGTGACAGGTGCAGAATATAAACTTTAATAACCCAGAAAGGATAAGTGTGCATAAGAAGTATACCAGCCCTTCCTATTAAAAACAAATCCATGAACTGTAGCTATGGTCACATTTTATTTTATTTTTTTTTTTTATATCCAGTACTGAAGGTGTATTCTGACTTATTTTTATTTTTCCCCTCCCTTCTCGCCTGCATCTCTCTTCCTCCCCCCAGTTACTGAGCTACTCACCAATTCAACCGAGCAGCGTACGTTCAGTTACCTGCTTACAGACATCTCTTTTAAACTATCAGGATTTTCAGAACTGCAGCAGTTTACAGGGCCCATGTAACATGTCACTGTCTCTTGGAGTTGACCAAAAACAAAGTTGTTTGCCAACTCTCTTCTGGTTCCTTAGAAAATGCTTCTAGAAAATGTGCTTGAGAAGTGCGCATAACGAGAGGAACTGAGAGATGAAGTCCTGCGTTTACCTACAGAACGGATGCCGCATGGGGGTGAGGGCTCTACGATGGGAAAATAAGGCTGGGCAGGCCCCTCTGTGCTATGTTTCAGGCTTATCAGAGAGGAATCCTTGCCTTCAAGGGCGGAGAGGGGCCATTCGTTTTCAATACAGATTAAATTCTTGGTGCCAATCGGCTCCCGCCATGACAGGGGCCACCTGGGAACCAGACAGAACCTGGACTGATTCAGAGGTCACCTCCAGCCTAACATGGGCTTTGGAATTGGTGGATCAGTTTTTATCCTTGGGACTTTTTTTTTTTTTTTTTTTTTTTACATTTTAATAATATTTCTCCTGATGATTTGCATAATGGCATGATTTCAGTCATGGCAGCAACACAATAACTGAGGCTGCATGCCTGCACTGTTCTATCATAGGGAACCTTCCTTTTTAGGTTTTATTTTCCCTAGAAATTTCAGTGTTAGAAGAAAAAATGACTTTTCCACCAATTTTTCCTCCTGTTTGTTTTAACAGTCACATTGAAATTCCCAGGAAAAAATAAAATAAAAACTGAAAATGAAAGGTCCCTATTTATCTGCAATGGAGACCAAGTATGTGTTGGGGAAAGAGGATTTGGCGAGCGCTGGGCAGCGGGATAGGCAGTGACGAGAGTATTCTAACAGACATATTGGTCCTGGAGACAACTAGCACATGACATTTAATGTGGACAAGTGCACGGTGATACACATAGGGGAAAATAACCCATGTTGTAGTTGCATGATGTTAGGTTCCATATTAGGAGTTACCACCCGGGAAAGAGATCTAGGTGTCATAGTGGACAATATATTGAAATCTTCTGCTCAGTATGCTACAGCGGTAGAAAAAAAAAAAGCAAATAATGTTAGGAATTATTAGGAAGAAAATGGTAAATAAAATCAGAATATCATAATGCCTCTGTATCATTCAATAGTGAGACTGCACCTTGAATACTGTGTACAATTCTTGTCGCCGCATCTCAAAAAAGATATAGTTGCACCTGAGATGGTACAGAGAAGGGCGACCAAAATGATAAACGGCATGGAACAGCTTCCCTATGAAGAAAGGCTGTTCAGCTGGGAGAAGATATGGCTGAGGGGGATATGACAGAAGTCTAAAATCCTGAAAATCTTAAATGGGTAAATGTGAATTGGTTATTTACTCTGCTAGATAATACAAACACTAAAGGGGCATTCCATGAAATTAGAAACGAGCACATTTAAAACAAACCGAAGAAAATTCTCATTCAACACACAAGCTCTGGAATTCACTGCAGGAGGATTTGGTTAGGGAGTTAATGTAGCTGGGTTTAAAAAAAAGTTTGATAAAGTTCCTGGCAGGGCCGGTGCAAGGGGATTGGGCGCCCTAGGCACCTTCAGCCTTGAGCCGCCGCCCCCAGCCGCAGCCCTGACTCCTCCTCTCCCCCACCAAAAGAAAACTTACACAATCGCTGGTGGTCCAGGTGGGGGCCCGGGAGCGATCTGCCACTCCCAGGGCCTCGGCTGCCACTAACCAAAATGGCGCCAATGGCCTTTAGCCCCTACCATATGACAGGGGCCAACCAATGGCACCGGTGGCCCCTGTCACATGGTAGGGGCTAAAGGCCATTGGCGCCATTTTGCTTAGTGGCAGCCGAGGCCCCGGGAGCGGCAGATCGCTCCCGGGCACTCTGCTGGACCACAAGGGGGGTGTCGGGAGGGGGGCTGGCAGAATTTTGAACGGGCACTTTTGCCCTTTCAAAATTCTGCCGCCTGCTGCAGTGACCCCTAAATCACGGCTCCCTAGGCACAGGCCTAGCTCGCCTAGTGGTTCCTCCGGCCCTGGTTCCTGGAGAAGTCCATAAACTGCTATCAATCAAACTGACTTCGGGAATAAGCCACTGCTTAGTAGCATGCGTTTATTTAATGTTTGGGTAATTGTCAGGTACTTGTATGCTGGATAGGCCACTGTTGGAAACAGGATGCTGGGCTTGATGGATTCTCGGCCTGACTTACAGGCCAATACAGTAAACTGCGCGGGAGAGCCGGCAAGCGCCCGCTCTCCCGACATGCGCCCAGGCCACTCTCCTGGGCGCGCAATTCACTAAGCCAAGCTATGCAAATTAGGCCTGCGGTAAAAAGGAGGCGCTAGGGACTCTAGCGCCTCTTTATTGACAGCCACTGGTTCGGAAAATGGACGCTGGCATAATTGAGCGTCCGTCTTCCAACCCGTGAGCCACGGGCAGATTTTCATTTTTTTTAGATTTTAATTTTTTTTAAAATTTTTGGGGCCTCCGACTTAATATCGCTATGATATTAAGTCGGAGGGTGTACAGAAAAGCATTTTTTCCTGCTTTTGTGTATACTTTCCCAGTGCCGGCCGAAATTAACTCTTGCCTTTGGGCAGGTGTTACTTTCTGAATCGTGCAGGAATAACTAATAGGCCCATTAACATGCATTTGCATGTTGCGGGCGCTATTAGTTTCGAGAGGGTTGGCCGCGCGTTTTCCAAGCGCTATTACCCCTTACTGTATAAGGGGTAAAAATAGCGCGTCGAAAACGTGCGGCCAAATGGGGGCTAAAGGTGCGCTCGGCCGAGCGCACCATAGTGAATCGGCCCGTTAGTATGGCAACTTATGTTCTTGAGGTGTGCATACCTTGAACTACCTCACCAGGAAGATGTGAATAGTCTGGATTGGCTAACCAGGAGAGTGCACATAGCCTGCCCTGGATCACGAGGAATGTGTGTATAGCTTAGAGTGGATCACCAGTACAGTGTGCATGCATGTTGATTTACACAAGCTTTCAAGAGCCTGCCAGTCCTTTCTTCTGATGTTTATTTTATTTATTTAAATATTTTTATATACCCACAGTCGTTGGGATTTTCCGAGGGTTTCTCATCTGAAAGAAGTCTGGGGTTTGGAAAACTCATGTACAGCGCCACCTTTGGGCAAGTCTCAGGCACTGTTGCTAGGCCAATGAAAGGTATCCTGCCCTGCAAAGAAAGAGGGTGAATACTGGCCTGGAACAAGGATTTACCTGAACAGGGGTTTTGCAGCTCTTTTGGATGCTAAATTCCTCTGCTAACATCACACTGGACATGCATTTAGGTGGCATAACAGGCCTAAGGATTAATATACGATGCTTAATGTGGGGGTAGCGCATGCAAAAGAACCAACCAGCCTGATACCTGGTATACCCCATTAAGGGCAGAAAAAAAACCAGCCACTGTAAACACCCCAAGGGCTTTAGTTAGGTACCGCTATATCAGTGTTTTCGTTTTTCAATTCCCAGCTATCCAGGCGCTGATTTAATGCTCCTGTGTTTAATATTAAGCTTTGTAACTATGCGGAAAACATCATCGTTTCGGCGCCTGCATGGAAGACGGGGGGGGGGGGGGGGGGGGGGGAGGGGGGCCCTACGGTGTTTGCTGAAGCAGCGTACAAAGGTGAATGCATGCGACCGGCGGAGGTCTGGCGAGGGGGTGAGGGCTTCGGACCGTCGGTGCCATTGGCGGTGGATGAGAGAGAGAGAGAGAGAGCGAGCGAGCACAGATCAGCAGCAGCAGCATCGCTTATTGGCTAAGGCAATCATCTCTGGACAGGAGAAGGCTGCACTTGCACCGCTCCCGGGTTCATTTGTCACACAAAGACACCGCATAATCCGTTTCCCCCCTCCATGTAGGTAAGCGTCGTGATTCATCAGCGACATCAGCCATGCACCGCACAAACGCTGGGCTCCTCGTTTGTTATTTCACCCCCACACTCACACCAGCGTTTTTCCTGTTTGGAATGACAGATGATGACTCTTGTTTGTTGGAGAGGATGAGGGAGGGGAGAAGGGGGGTGGCAGAAGAAGAGAGGAGGGCGGAGGAGGAGATGGATGTAGCCAGAAGCTGAATCACAGCCTCGGGGTCTGAGTAATTCTAAAGGGGGTGGGTGTAGGGTGGAGAGTGGTGGCGGCGGTGGGGGGCTGGGAGGGGAAGTGGCGGGGGGGGGGGGCGGTTGTTGATCTTTCACTTTCAAGGAGACGAGAATCAAATGAAAGTTTGTTTTGCCATGGATAAAGGAAGAAGGAACATAACAGCAATGAATCAGTGCAATTACCAAACAGCAGGGCTGTAGATCTCGGGAAGCAATTCCAGTCTCTGTCTTCCCTGGATTCTTCCGTCAGGAAACTCTAGGAATGTCAGTTTTTGATGTGTCCTCTTTCCTTTCAGCTGCTGTTTTCCCCATTAACCTAAACACTGCCCTGTCCACAATAAAGGCCACACTGCTCTCTCGTCAATCACGTAGAGACCGATGAGAACAGGGCCGGCCCAGTGACAAGCGCTGCTATTTGAAATGCCTGAAAAGAGAAATAAATACAAAAAAAAAAAATGCAGGAGCCTGGCTTTGATTCCCAGATCAGGTTTCTGCCCCCATCCTGGCTTGACCGAAGGTGGGGATAGGGTAGAGGCAGCCTTCACAATCCCTTGGAGGGGAGGGGGGAGAAGGAGACATAACCCAAGGGTGATACCTAGATGTCCATATTCAAAAGTATTTAGCTGGCTAACTGAGAAGTTAACCGGCTAAATGAATATTTTGGCTAAATTATGGGCACTATATTATTGCAATGTACACTGGTGTCCGGTATCACTTATAAAAGCTATAACCATATGTTGGTTCATGAAAAATTTGGCTTACTAAGCAATGTCTTGAACAAGGAATAAATTGTCTAAAGACCACTCTCTCCCTCACGGTCAGCCCAGTTCCCCTGTTTTTAAAAGAAGTCTCCACACTTGTCTTATTTCCACATAGGACAAAGCCATTATGGAAGTTTGGAGACTTCTTTTAAAAACAGGGGAACTGGGCTGACTGTGAGGGAGAGCGTGGTCTTCAGACAATTTATTCCTCATTGAAGACATTGCTTAATAAGCCAAAGTTTTCTCCATACTAAAACTTAAAAAAGACTTATTTGGGAGCGGGTCATCCATTGCTCCTACCATGTGACAAGGGCCGGCCAATGGCACCGATATCCCCTGTCACATGGTAAGGGCAAAGGGCCACCAGCGCCATTTTGTTTACTGGCAGCTGACCGCCCGAGAGCAGGAGATCGCTCCCAGGACCCCCGCTGGACCACCAGGGACTGTAGGCAAGTTTTTTTTTTTTTTTTTGGGGGGGAGGGTCGGGGACATCTGAAAAAAACAAAAAAAAACAGAACAGCGGGAAATGAAATTTCCCACGGTTCCAAGAAAACGGAAACTATTTCCGGTACAATACACATCTTTAGTGTACATTGCAATGATATAGCCCTCCGTTGGTGACTGTTTTGTATATAATAGGGAGGACTTGCAAGGCCACTTGGTTTGTGGTTTAAATTAGGGGCATTCCAGGTGCATAAATGGGAGGAGTTGAGCAAGCTGGCTAAGTCTGGTCGGCCCAAAGAAGTGTCCTAAAAAGTTATCCAGGCAACTTTAAAGAGAGTCAGCTACATTCCATAGTGTGGCTGCACTAATGAATATACCTCCAAAGTTAGCCAGAGAAGTTTATCCGGCTAACTTTGTTATCTGAACTGTGTCTGAATATGGACCTCCTAGTGTTCCCTCCAGAGCACAGGGTCCATGTTACTGTGCTCTGGAGGGAACCATGGTTCTTGGCTGAGGAGCGTTGCTGCGATGGCTGAGCTAAGCAAGTTGAGAGGGAAAAATAAAATAGGAGGAAACTCCCCTCCACCGGGTGGTTGCAAAAGATGGCTCAAAGTGCCATAGCCTAACAGAGCTACCAACTGGAATGAAACGTTTGGGCCAAAAATTAAAAAGACCATTGGGGATATCTGCGCATTTGCTATGAGAATAGCTGCAGTTTACGGATGAAGACACCATTTTATTTTATTTTGTGTTAAGCTTTTTCCATTGTACTTGTTGGAAAGCACTACCTAACACCACTATAAACAGCAAGAAAAAGCTGGATCTATATATACTGCTGTGGTCATTTCCTGGGTTTGCCAATGACAACCCCACGGTTTGCTACCAACCACTGGTGCTGTGAGGCCACCACCACCGCCGTTCTACATGACTTTCTGCCCTACCCCTGCCGTTTTAGCATCAAATGCTGCAGACAGAGAAGCATTTTAAGAGCAGCTTTCACCAAAGAGTGTACAATGCAGAGCTTCTCGGCGACAAAACATCTCTGACGGCTTGCCTTGGTTCAACACTGGCAAAAGGTAATCAGGCATCATCGAGTTGCTACGAAGCACATCAGACTAGTACAAAAACGGAAGGCAGAGTATTAATGGCTAATGTTCTCTGTGCAAAATAGCTACAATTTCAGGGATTTTTTTTTTCCACTTTTGGGGGCTGGTGCATGACCAATGTTCTCTTTAAGGTGTGCGGGATCTCACAGACCTTGTTCTCTCCACCAGGTGCGCTCCAGCCATCCTATGGTTTGAATATCAGGGGTGAGCGGGGTCCTGCAGATTTAAACCACTGAAGGGCTGGAGTGCACCAAGGGGAATGAGGGGAAGGGAGAAAAGGTGCTGGTGGTCTCCTGCATGCACCTTTGAGGAAGCATTGGTCATGCTCCTAAATCCAGGGGATTTCAGATTTCCTTCACTTCACTACTGCAATGCCCTAGTTTCTTTGCCTTCCAGCTGTGTGCCAAGGGCATTGCAGTTAGTTTTGAATTCAGCTGCCATATTCTTACAGGAACACCAAAGCACGAGCACCTTTCTCCTGTTCTGTATATGCTCCATTGGTTAACTATACAATAGAGAGTTAACTTTAAAGTCCTCACACTCAAACAAATTAATCTATAGTTTGGTAACTCTGCCCCACCAGGATTCATTCCATCTTGAGAATTTATGTCAATTCATTCATTACACTCAGCTAACAAGGGTCTATTGAATACCCTTACCAACATTGGCTCACTCAAGACTGGGTATTTTTGGTCACCGGACCATCTCTCTGGAACACGTTCCCTGAATGCCTTTGACTTATTCTGGACTTAAAGCAGTTTAGAAAGGATTTTAACACACTTATTTTATGAAGCTTTTGCTGAGTAGAGATTGGCTATTGTTAATGTTTTGTTTAAGTACTGCTCTTCTGCTGCTACTGTTTTATGCTTCGCTTAGTGTTATTGCTAGGGAATGCATTTCCTTTCTAGTTATCTGTCTTGTTTTGGATGTGTTTTTATTTCGATTGTGCAGTAGTTTGCTTTTTTGTAGGTTATTGGGATCAGCTCTTGCTGTATTTATTTTATTGTACCCCACCTCGATCATTGAGAGTGCAGGTAATAAATCATTTAAACAAGGTACCTGTGGATTAGGCAGTACTTGTCCTCAATGCCTTATGGGCTTAAAAACCCTCTGCCCACACTCAAGAAGAATTGCAGGTGACCTGCCAGGGGGATTCCTGTACCCAGCCGGGAAGAAGATGAAGATGAGCAGGTGATGGGATGGGCAGGTGAGTCACATGGAAGGTAAGGGGATGAATGACAAAGGGAAGGGAAGGCAAGGGGGACATGAGTGAGAAGAAGGAAGGGGAATGAGTGAAAGAAGTGGGAAGTGAAAGAAAGTAAGCTGCGAATGAGAGGAAAAGGAGGTGAAAGAATGGGCTGGGTGACAGAAGGGAAGGGAGATAAAGTGAGTGAGAGGGAAGGGAAAGAAAGGATGTGAGTGAGAGGGGATGGAAGAAAAGTGAATGAGAGGAAAGGGAGGTCAGTGGGAAGGAAGATGAGTTGGGGAGAGGAAAGAGGTAAGTGGGAAGGGAAGGAAATGGGAGTGTGAGAAAGGAGGCAGAGGGAAAAAGGTGAGTGAGTGAGAAGAAAAGGAGGTGAGTGACTGGAAGGGGAGTGTGAGTGAGAGGGGAGCTAAGGAAAGAGGGAAGGGGGTGTGAGTGAGGTGGAGACAGGTGAGAAGAGGGGGAAAAGGTGCATAAGAAGGCATGTGTGAGAGAATCAGCGTATGTGTGTGTGTAGAGGAATGACTGTGTGTAAGAGGCTAGAAAGTTTGTGCATCCTCTCTTCTCCTCATACTAATCCATGATAATCTCAGAGTGACCACATATCAAAATTTCCCAGGTATGGAGAGCAGGACTTACTTTATTTATTTATTTATTTATTTATTTGTATGGTTTACCATTATGACTGATATTTATTTCTTCATTTTATTTTACGAGGAATGGTGATGTTTCTGTTTTTGCACTGTTACACGGCATACAGAGTCTGGCTTGTAGTGGTTTCCAGTTCAGTTTTTATCTGCATGTATCTATTTATATTTTATGATCTTTTATTCTGTATTTGGTGAGGGTCTATATGTGATCTGCATTTGCGACAGAGGTGAGGTAGTCTGCTAGCATATGGTTTCTGTGTTTGGGATCTATAGCATCCTGGCTTGTTTTCTTTTCTTAACAGGAGGTGTTTTAGGGCCTGGTTTGCAGTGTTGCCTTTTCATAGGTAAGGTTGTTACTGTTTGAGTGCTGGTAGTTAGTGCTGTTTTAGCATGGAAAGTTTACTATATTGTAATTCGTTTACTCATGGCTTTCTGAGGCCAAAGCTTACACAAAAACATGCTTTACAACAGGCCTAATACCATATGGCTTCAAAGAGTCTTTTTTGCAGGGTTTTCCGACTGGCACCATAGCGGTACATGTAAATATAATATACGTGTTGTATATGGTATTTTTATGTCAGAAGACTGTACTCTGAATGTCCTTTTCATATAAAGTCTCTCTTTTGGGTTGTAGAAGTGGTTAATAAATTATAAAATAAATTAATAATTTTTAATTGGGTGTAGGGAGGGTAGGAGGCCGGTGTCTCACAAGGCTGTAAGGTTTGCCTAGGCCCTGAGAGAGCACACCATACACAGACTCTTACCATTCACCCATCTCTCAAATCCCCGGGGGAGGGGGGGGGGGGGAAGATGCTGGGTATAGGTTGGTGGCAGGCAGTAGGATTTGCAGGCGTGTGAAGGATTGCCTGCACCCTAGAAATATCATCACTGATACTCTTTCACTGCTCTGGGAACACGACTCCTCCGACCCCCTAAGTAATTTGACCTGTGCCGTGCCTTTGAGTGGGGGACAGGTAGGTGCCATCTCATCCCTCACCTCAGGCAGCAGATTGTCTTGCACTGCCTCTGAGGAGGGAACACCTAACTGGCACTTGTGAGTTTTAATCCCGCTTTTCCACTTGCTCCCGTGGCGGGCCAGTTTACCTCATCTGTACATCAGTTTATACAGCTTTAATCCGCTGATAAAAGCATTCTTCCATCTTCCCTTTGGAAGCCAGGGCAGTACGACGGGTTACCAGACTCCCCACACCAGAGGTGGCTGCATCTGCTTTTTGTAAATATTAAATGATGTATGCTTTTTTTGGTTGAAAAGGACTGTAGATATCTACGTTGCACAAATTTTATTTCCTTAACTCATTTTGGCAAGCTGCTCCCTCAAAAAGGATTGGTGGGGAAAAAAAACCCTGTCTGTCACAGTCTTTGATAAAATGAATCTCATTTGCTAGAATGTGCTACAGGATCTCTTTAGTTCTACATTTGTTTGAAATACATATTGTAATGTTTGCTTTTCTGTACACAGTTTTTATGTTATAATGCTCGTTTTATAGCATATATTATTTCTGACAGAGTTGATTTATAGTGGTGGTGGTATTGTGACTGCACTGTTGTGTTAGCAATATGCTTTATGTCGTACCACGCTCACAGTGCCTATGGTGATACAGCCTGCCATAAACAGTTTTAAATAAGTCAATAGCCCTCTCAGATCCCGGAATGGAGGACAGAACATGAGTCTGTACAAGCATCTTGTGAACCCACCACTGATAAGTGTTTACACAGTTTACGTCCACTTCAAAAGATATTCCATGCGAGCAAACATCCAGGACGCACTGGCACATGTACAGCAACCCTGTACAGCCAAAGCAGGTTTTGGGTTTCCGGTTATTTCATCAGAGAAAAAGAGAATATGATGGCAGATAAAGGAATCCATTCCTCCTGAAGTGCCACAGATCCCCAGCTGCTCTTGGTGGCTTTCCTGTTCACAACCAGGAATCCTCTCTGCCTGCTCTGGGCTTTCCTGTTTTCTTTCCCCGTTTCTGTCTGAGCCAAATCACATTTCCAATTCGGTCCTGGCACGGGAAATTTAAATTTGGCTGGCTTGCTCACCCACACCGACCTGAGCTCTTTAGCAAACTGGCTCCCAAGCTTGTCGAGATTCCTGGAGTTAATAGTCAAGGAGTCACAGGGCAGGGTAAAGGGTATGTCCCAA
This sequence comes from Rhinatrema bivittatum, assembly GCF_901001135.1. Lineage (NCBI taxonomy): Eukaryota > Metazoa > Chordata > Amphibia > Gymnophiona > Rhinatrematidae > Rhinatrema > Rhinatrema bivittatum. Next base: position 230,458,736 of record NC_042619.1, read on the forward strand.
GCATTTAATGAATTCAGTGCAAGCTTCCTACTGCTTTCATCTCCCATGGAGGCGGTTCCTTGTCATTTATCCTGCTAATGCCATATAACAAAAGACAGGCACTGAGACATGGGTTTAGGAGGCTGTGCCAGGCTGCTGGCCCCTGCAAGGATCGCTGTAGCTTTCGGGCTCAAGGATTCCAAAGGGGTCTTTATTCAGGTATAGACTCCACAGCAACACAAAGAAAGCTGGGATTACACGCTGCAGGAATAAACAGCTCACGCAGTGCAACATTCATTTTCAGCTTCAGGGGACTCCTCCCAGTTCCTTCAGCTTGTGCTTCTAGCCTCAGATTTCCGGGAACACCTCGCTGGGAGTCCCACCACTCCCCTTGGAAGCCCAGGGGCCCAGTCAGGAGTGCTGATATCGGCTTTAGATCTTTTGTTAACACATTCTGGGTTGCTCAACTATCTATCTATTAGGGTCACTTTGAGGCTGACCAGCACCCTTTTTGCCCTAACAGGCTGTACCACAGTTGGCAGCACGACTCCCAAAGAGGTGCTGCACTGAGCTACCCATTTAATTCTGTATATCTCCTGCCTTCCAGCTGCAAAAAGCCAACACACACACACACACACCACACACCAGACAACATCAACCAATAATACAATAATTAAGAATGCTGGCAGATACAGGGAATAAACTGTCAATGATCCTGTGTCCTAATAAAAAAGAGAGGACAGGTCAAAGTGTACAGAGTTCCAGGTTCCTGTAAACTAGGGCCACACACCTGTGCAAGTGGGCAAGTGACGTTGCTTCACCACGTGCCCAACGGCAAAGCAAAAACTAATTCTGTTTAGTCACTGGGGGAAAAGCATTTGGAAACACGTAGCAAGGGGAAGGGCAAGAGAAGCAGCCTGGCACATGAGCTGGGATTTGCTGAGAATTTCAGCACTCACTGGGCATCTTTACCACAGTGCTCACATCACAGCCAAGTTCTGGAGTTAGGGAATTGTTGCTGATGTGGCAAAAAGTTTGGCCAAGTTATCTTATGTAGTTGCTTGTCCCACTGGTCAAGCACGAACAGGGGTTGTGTGTCGTATCTTCTCATTAACATTCTCTCTCTCACTTAAAAGTGTTCTTTGTAGGTGATTTGATGGACATTACTCATTTTAATCAAACTGCTTCAGCTCACATGAGAAGCTCTTCCTGTCAAAATACAATTTAGTCCTAAACTGGGAACCACCAAAACAGAGAGGGGGGAGGGATGTATGCTGTTGGATAGGCAGGTGGGAAGAGTCACTTAGAGGAGGGAGAAGTGAAGCGCAAGCATATTGTACTGAGGGTGCCGGAACTCATCAGTTACCCTTTCTTTGCTTTCCAGGTGTGGTTGGATCCCTGATAATGCAATTAATGGACACCGGTTCCAAACATTGTACCAGAGCATTTCTCTGGCTAGGCCAGGGGTAGGCAAACTCCAGTCTTCAAGAGCCAGAACTGTTTTCAGGATATCCACAATGAATATGCATGAGATTCATTTGCATACATTGAGGACCATTCATGCAAATGCATCTCATGAATATTCAGTGGGGATATCCTAGGGCTTGCCTACTCTAGAGGTAATAGTGATAATAGCCCATGTTGCATCATCCCTATGTACTCTTAACATCTCTACGAAAACATCAACCAATAGTACAATAATTAGGAGCACTGGCAGGCATAACAAGTACTGATACATGCCTCCCTAAGAAGCCTCCACATTTTCTGTGCATTTCCTTGGTAACTGTATACTACAATAAAAAAAAAAAAAAAAAAAGCATAGGTCACTTCTCCAGACTGAAAGTGTTGTAACCAACCCAACCAAGCCACTGGTACCCTCAAGTCCAACACACCGCAGCAAGCTGTGCCTAGCATTTGACACCAGATTGCACTCTGTGCTGGCAAAGAGTTTACGCGAATCTGCATTCCTCTCGTCTCCTGTTAGCACAAGCCCTACAGCCCAGCACTCTGACTCGGGATGCGTCTGCTGAGAAACTGGGTCTGCCTGTTGGCCGGCGGCCTTCTACCACAGTATTAAAGGGCCCCCAATAGGTTATCCTCAGCTCCACGCAACTATGTAGGGACGCTCCCAAAAAAAAAAAAAAAAGTCAGCCTAGAAACAGAAACACTGTGTTTGTGTTTATGCCACCCAGACGGATTCTGTGGCCATACATTGAAATATTTGGCAAAAGTCAAACCTCAGGCATGCAGCGGCACTGCAAGTAATGAAGTAAAATGTTTGCACTGTGTTTACGTGGAGCCTGAATGAACACAATATGCTCTCAGTCAAGGGCATCAATACCAAGCAATATCAAAAACAGCCAAGGAAGACTTTTGCAGACGGCAGGCAGGGACCGCCCAATATATGTACAGTTATGCCCAACACTGCTTAAGATCTGCAACAAAATGCCAAGGACCAGGGGCATATTTTGAAACTGATTATCTTCTGCATTTAGGACAGGCCTGAGAGGGACTAGGGAGCACAGAGCTGGAATTATTTTTATAAATCATTTTTAGGGTTTTCAATGTATTTGTGGTTTTGGTTTTTTAAAGTCCACCACAAATGCTATATTCTGCTGGCAGTTTTCTTGCACAGCACTGGGAGAACTCTGACCAGGGAACCTGAGGGCACGTCGAGGCAGTTTATCCGAAGGTGCAGAATACTTTGGGGGCTCACCTGTTCTTCACATTGCACCTCTCTGCTCCACAGACAGAGGTTTAGAAACTGCTGAAAGAGTTCATACTGGGGCTTAACAAGCTGGAAACCAGCGTGCTACCTGCAGGACGGAAATTAAGCACGCTCCAGTGGCACATGCCTGGTACATACAGGCATGCGGGCAGCAGGACAGGGCACTGCTGCTAGGTGTGTTTTGCTCTATTATGAAAGAATGCCATGAGCTCGCTGAGCCACTCTTTCTCTGGGCTTTAAAGGAGGAGTACAGGGAAGGAAGACGAGGCCATCGCTCAACAGCAACGCCTACTGGTTGGTCAAGAGCACCTTTGCGCCCTGGGATTTGGAGGGTACCAGAGTATAGGCTCTCAAGCAATAAGACTGTCATTGCAATGGCTAGGCAAAGGAAGAGGGATTAAAAATACAGTATACGGATCCTTTCCATCTCCATCCTCCACAGGTATCTGAGAATGAAGGCGCATGGCACTAAAGCCCCAGCTGGGACAAGTTATCACTGTGCTGGAAACTCAAAATCAAGGAAATAGATTCTGTTCTTTTATTGCTTTTAACACCTTTGATCACCAGTCACTAATGCACAAAGGATTAAAATGGCATTTTTATTCCCATCTCAGACCATCATTTGTCCTAATGACTACTTGTGCGGCGTTACATTAATTTTGCACGTTAGCAGATTGACCTCATCAAGGACCTCCTGGCAGGCACTTGAAATATTTCCAGTGAAAGAAATCCTTCCCACATAAAGAGGAGCTAAAAGCAACTTCCATGTGCTTGACATCATCAAACTACTTTTAAAAAGAAAGTTCATCTAAATCGTAACATTGCTCTAGTTACCTCTCTTTAAAAGCAGCAACCCACAGAAATTCTTTAAAAATAAATTCCACCAGAAACACAGTTTGCTTTCTGAACGATAAAAAAAATATATTCAGCCCTGCTGATTTAGTGCTTCCACAAGGCAACATCCCAGTCCTCCTTCACCAAGTATCTACGCTTTGAACCCTTGCTCTTCTGTTAGGCTGAACTGTGACCTTGTCAAGCTCCAGTTCCCTGTGTAGCAGCCAGTGGGGCAGGCACCTCCTGCTAGCATTTCATCTGCTGAGACACTTTAGATGTCTTATCCAAATCCCAACACATCTTTACCTTAGGTATGCAAGGACCTTCTCACAGCTACAGAACCCTAACATATTAATGCAACAAAAGAAACAGAAATACATTATAGTAGGACCAATGAGGAAGGGGGCCTGGGCATAAGACCCGACCAGGAAGAAACTGCATCAAGAAACAGATAAGGATGATGCTCTAAGTAAGGAGTTTCGCTCAGCAGCATTCAAATACCGATAAAAAAAAAAAGAAGAAAAGATAAAGCAATGTAACTTGGGACAGTGCTCAGTTTAGGTGTAGCAATCCCAAAAGACGAGGGAAGTCACTGTTGTGTTCGATCGCTCTCCGCCAACTAAAAAGATTGATCTGTTTACCCAAATCTGAGTTGAATAAAAGCCTGCAAAGCACCGATGCCACAGGGGCACAGACACAGAAAAGCAGAGACTGTTGGGGGCTCCGGTGCAGAGTCAAGGGGGCTCAAGGGAGAGGTACGAAGGTCAGATCCACCCGTGTGCCCGCATGAACAAGATGGTGTCACAACACAGGAGAAAAGACGGGAGGGGGGGGGGGGGGGTGTCACCCGGGTTGCAATATTCCCGAAAATTTAAAAAAAAAAAAAAAAAAAGGCAAAGAACGGGATCTAAACTTGTTGACCGCTGCATATTACTGGAGCCACGATGAAACAAAGTAAGAAAAGATGTGAGAAGTGCAGACGAAGACTTTAATCCGAGACATGTTTTAGTGAAAGAAGTGACCCCCTTCTTTCGGAACTTTACATTTTCACTAGCTGCCAAGAGAAACCCAAAGGGTGAAAAAGTCCGAATCTGAATTAATAGTTGCAAGCAATTCCCAGAAAGAAAAAAAGAAAAAAAAAACCCCGAAACCCCGAAGATGAGCAGATGCACTGCCTCATGGCAAGTTTAAAACCAGCAAACATCCCATCCCCAAAAGGCTTGCAGAGCCAGGCGGGATGTCTGGCTGACGTTTTAGGACATCCTAATGGAGATTACCGAAATAGCAGAGAGCAGAGAACCAAATGGAAAATCGTGCAGAAAGAGCCATGGCTGAAAATGTCAGGGGCTCCTGCAAAATGGAGAAGGAAGGTGCTGAAAACGTTAAAGCCAAATGAAGTAGACTTGAAGGATACAAAAAAAAAAAAAAAAAAAATGCCATCCTAGGAGGAAAATGTGACTTTTGGTAAGGCCTGCATTTGCCAAGCACTGCACCCTGTTCTCGCTACAGCATATCACAGCCCTGCCCTCTCTCTTTCACTCATTAACTCCGATTTAAAAGCCGGGAGAGTTGGCACCCAGTAGGAACACAAGTTATTTATCTATTTATTTTTACATTGTACTATATCTGTGTTCTTTGAACTTCAAACAGAATTACAGCATTCTTTACGCCGAAAGTGGGGAAGCAAATTTAACCCTCTCGGTGCTGCAGGATGAAGCGAGATTGGTATCCAGCATGGGGCACCCGTGATGAACCGAACAGATGTGAAGTTTGTAACCCTCTGATATTTTTACAGTCAGTTGGGTCTTACTTAGTTGACTGTAGGGGGAAATCTCTAAAGATTTCTGAGAGACCAGAAGGCAGGGCCACTATAATAATTCCTCAGGTGCATTTCCTGAGGAGTCAGCTTGAGAAACAGTCTGAATGTTCTTTAGTAAGCTTTTTTGGCACGTTTTATGAAATAACACAGCACTTGTGTTTTCGGTTTGTCTGTCTGTGACACAGATACCACGGGGAGTCGGGGGGAGTAGCAGGGGGCAGGTGCACAAACTGAAAACCTAAATGCTGGTGGGGGAGCCGCTATTAGCCAGGCCAGTAGGGCTGCTGGAGTACCACAGAACCTGTCAGTTGAAGACAAGCAGGAACACCCCCCCCTCCAAGGGAGGAGGGGGGAGGCTGGAGCAGCACGACTGTGGGGGGTTTCCCCAAATCTGCCATTTGAAGGAGGAGCAACCACTCCCACAGGGCCTAGGAGGACTCCACCATCACCAGCAATGCAGACTCTGCCTACCCAAATCCCTCTATACCCACAATCACCTCCCACCATACACTCCCATCTTCACACACTTTCACCCCCCACACATTCCCCATCCCTCTCTAAAATTCTCCCCACACCCCTCTGATCCACTCCTCCTACATACATATACCTACTTCACTCACACACACAAACCTACTCTCCCACCCCTTAGAGCCCCTGTAAAACACACACACACACTGACTACTCATCATTTTATTCATGGCATGCTTTTCCAACAGGAGAGTTCAAAGCAAGTTACAGTGATATAGTAGTAATCAGATATACATTTTCTCTCTCTCATACACACACACACACGCAAACACCTGTGGTCACGAAGTCATAAAATGCACTCTCAAGTTGCCATGCAATTCTAGACTTCATTTTAATTGAAAATGCGCAGGTTATAAGATATGCTTTACACACATACAGCCAACATCCCATCTTTTATGACATTTTATCTTGGAGGGTGACATTCAAACATGCTATTTCTAATATACACTTTGCAAACTTTTCTTGTAGGTAAATTCCTGATCTTAATAAATCCTTTAAGACTAACATCTATTAAACTGAAATGTGACCGTTCCTTGTATAAAGAAGTCCATTAAATGGAACGATGCATAGCATGAGCTGTGGGGCTGATAGAATCCAAGCGAGGTCTGCACTTTTTCAAAATGTGGAAATGGGATGCTTTGACCGCAGGATCCACAGAACAGACAGCTCGCTAAGCTGACATACTACCTGACAAGTGTGCAAGAGGACTGCTATTAATTGCATCAGTAGCATGGGATCTTCTTAGTATTTGGATAATTGCCAGGTTCTTGTGGCCTGGTTTGGCCTCTGTTGGAAACAGGATGCTGGGCTTGATGGACCCTTGGTCTGACCCAGCATGGCAATTTCTTATGTTCTTATTTCTTTTCCAGTTATTCGACCATAGTACAAACACTTAGGAGGGAGAAAGGACAACTTTCACACGTCTATGTAAAGACAAACCTTGTGTCTAGCTATGTTTAGGTCTTCCCGACTGGATATCAATGCTGAGGAGCTCAGCTTTAGAATCAAGCTTCCTGGTTCGGTCCAGGAAACTAAGGCAGTGGTGCTCAGACCGGTCTTTGCCCCATCCCACCCAATCAGGGTTGCAGGCTATCCCTAATAAATCAGCATGATATATATCTGTATACATTGCAAGTCCATGCAAATATATTTTATGTGTATTCTTTAGGGATAGCTTGAGACCATGACATGCTGGCGAGTAGGTCTCTTCTTCCTCCCCCCCCCCCCCCAAGGACTGCTTTAAGCCCCAGTAGGCCAGGCAATGGGCCAAAACCATGCACTGCTCCTACTGGAGAGCATGAGATATTCTCTCATTTTTGAATGGTGTCCTATTGGGAAGGGACTGGCACCTGTCCGAATGTTAGGGCTGCCCTTCAACAAAGATACATCAATGTCAGTTGCCTCCATCTTTGGGGGCCCATCCTCCCACCTGCCCTCCAAATCCCAGGGAGGGCCATAAAATCGAGCAACAGCTCTGGGTCCAGGCACCTTGTAGTTTCCCCAAATAGAAAGAAAATAATGTTTCACTGCATCAGTGTACGCACACTATACAATAAATCAGCTCTGCATACGGAGCAAGAGACCATTTCACCAATGCCTGCCTTTTTAACTTGGGCCACCTTGAATTGCAACTTTGACTGAACATCCGAACTGTTTCTGGCATCCGATGTAGGAAGACTTGTTTGTAATCCAGCCTCCAACTAGGGTGAGGATTCCCAAAATCTCAAGCCCTGCCCCTCCCACACCCCCTCATCCTGGCATGCTCACAACCAACCTCTCCACTTTATTTCCCGATTGGCAGCGTTTTGTTCTATGTTGAAAGTCTGCTCACCTGAGCATGGATACAGGGTTGGGGGGGGGGGGGGGGGAAAGAGTTGTATAAAAGCTGCCACATGTCTGGGGTAACGAGACTGCTCATAAACTGGTCCCTTTCTATACTGAACTGGTGGAGAACCATCTGGCAAGGGTACAGAACTGGGGTTGGTTTGGCAAACACTGCTCACCAGGGTTACTTTCAGGGATAGGACTTCAGTTTGTTGCCCAGAAAAATGGGTAATATTAATAAGAGTAATATTTAAACAAGGGTAGAAAGATATTTAGAAAAGTCAGGTGGGGCCAGGGTAAATATTCTTTCCTTTATAATACATTCTGTGTTTGCTCACTTGTTTCTTTATTTGTTCTATTGTTGTGGGCCTTTTTGTTGAATTAGTGGTTTACATTTTTGCAGGGGCGGGAGGGGACGAGAAGGGAATAAGTTTACTTTTTGCCTCTTCTCCTCGTCTCAGGCCAGAAGCATCCCTGCCTTTAGCGATCAGTGAGCGGGACAAGGCGCCATCATCATCGCATCCCTCCTCCCCACAGCCCAGTTGGGCTTCACCGAGCCCTCGGCTCTTCCTTGCTGCAGCCCCTGCCAGGGCTGCGTGAGCAATAGTCTTTTTCCCCTTTGGGCTGGCTGGAGCAGTCGTGATAAATTCCATCTCTTGGGAGGCACAGAGGGTTAAAATTTTAGTTGCCCAGATGAGCAAGTGCCTGGGAATTTTCCAGCCATGGTTCAAAATAAGGCTCTGCGTTTACATTCTCTCCCCATCTCATTTCCAGTTACCCTGAACCCCCCCCCCCCCCACAACAGACACCCCCTAAATTATCTGAATGTTTATACCTTCCATAATTTTACATCCTCTGAACAGGAGTGATGGAAAGTGATAGCACAGAAGTAAGAGGGAGAGTAGCAGTTGCTGAGCAGAGCCATAGTCGCTCATCTGTGCAAGCAAAATCTCACACCACGATTAAGTGCTTCCATGCTTCACTATACAACATTTTGTACATTATGTTCCTGGGAACTTTATTTTTTTTTTCTGTTTTTTCCCTGCTGTGCTAATATCTCACACAAATAGAATCCCATTTTCTCTCTTGCACACTTGCTCTATTTAACACCCAGCGGTTTTGATTGCTCATGAAATCCTTAGAAATAAGTAGTGCCCTACATGGTGTCTGTGACTAACCTGTTAGCCAGACACAGCCTACAAGAACGATATTTGTTAGTCATGGAGCAGAATCTGTCTGCGGGATGCTGATTCTCAGGGTGGGATTGCGGCTTCTCCAGAAGAGTCCAAGTTAGGGCAGAAGGAGGTCGGGGAACGTGCTTGAGGTCACAGAGAGTGAAGGAGATAGGCATGACATTGTGGTCTCGCGGGTCACAACTCTATGCATCAACCACTACTGCAACACTGACTACCCAAGAAAAAAAATTCTCATTGACACACAGATACTTTCAGCTCAAAGGAAAGTACCATGAAATAATAAAACTAGAATTCCAAGGGTGGCAGAGATTTAGAAAAATATAATGCACACAAATAGGCTGCCCGACACACATAAGAGAAACATATTTCTCTCTCATTGCCAAGAACTTAAAGGCAGAGCACGAGTTAATTCTCCCTGCTCTGCGTCTTCCATGCCCCCATTCCAAGGGAGTCTCAGATTTCAGTCAGAACTTCCCATCTTGTCAAGATGACTGACTGGTTCCACACTGAACAATACTCCCTGGTAGGAAAGTGGTTTTCCTTTGCCATACCCCCAAGCCCCCCCGCCTCCCACAACCCATCGCTGAGTTATCCCAGGTCAACCGAGCAGTAGGGAACTCACAGAAACCAAAGTACCCACGAGACAGCCATGAAAACATCTCAAGTTATAGAAACGCCTTACAACTTCAACCTCCCAGGACTAGGCAAAGATGAAATTCAACAAAGCAGTGGGAGTGCATTATATATATATATACATACATACATACACAGTGTGCAAGAGACCTCCATACATATCACAGTTCTGTCTGATATCACTATGTCACACAGGCAGTCCCATCAGAAAGCCGGTAACCACAACCCTAGTCCCATGCTGGGAAAAAAAAAAAAAGCTAACGAAGGAAGACTCAGTACTGGCTTTTAAGGGTGTGCGACCCGTGTAGCTGCATGGAGCGCCATCACCCCCGGTGGCGCAGCTGCCACTGAGTGCAGCACTCTGGGGAAAGCGGGAACGCCCGGCTCTGCGGAGGGTGCCACTGGCACTAAAAAAAGGCTGGCCCTGGGAAAGGACCATTATTTTCTAAAGACCGGTATGGTTTCCAGAATCACAGCCTTCTGCAGCGAGCGCTGACCGGGTTCTATTATAATTTTGGGGAAAGAAACTAAATATAAAAAAAAAAAAAAAAAGAGGGGAGAGTCCTGCTTTATGGTTTTTGTTTTTTTTGAAAGCTCGTCCTACTTAGCCACTGCCACCATTATGAATCTATGTAAAGCGGAGAGAGGGGGGTGGGGAGGCTTGGTGTTGGCAGGACAGCTATCGATACAGACAGGGAGTGGGAACCAAAGTAAAAGAAAACTAACAACAGACTGTAAGCAGAAAAGAAGAGAGACCTAGGAGTAAGACCACAAAGAAAGCTATATTGACAAAGATCCAGCTGATATTCTGAAGACGCCATTACTACTAACGCTGTGGAAAATGCACTGTAGCTGGCACCGAAATGCACAGAAAGAGTGCAACCAAAAATAAGCCATAACCAACACTAACGTAATCTGTGAATCACTCGTCTATTCAGGCAACATCATCTTTTCCCTTGACCTGAAAGCTAGTGAAGGAATGAATTAGTCCAATAAAAAGATATCACCCAATATATTTCTGGTTGACCTTTAATTCAGCGTCTAGGTGGTGTGTGTGTGTGTGTAGGGGAGGGAAGTTTAGTAAATCTGGCCCAAAATACTGACTAGTCTGAAATGATGTTAGTATACCGCTAAAATGTAGTGCTGAGTAACTGCAAACACAGATTTTCAATTTAAGGGCTTTCTTCCAAGATCTCTTTCCCATGGAACATCTCTCATGGCATCACCTACCAAAATACCACGTGAACACGTCTGAATCCATGGTGCTTTGGAAGAAGGCGTTACACCTCATTGAGCAAAACAATCAAAGTCACAGTTGGCCAATCAGGCAATTAAGTTGAGAAGGTTGCAAAATCGTCTTTCAAATAAATTTAGGGAGCATCAGGTAATGAGTCTGGGGTGGGCTGGGAGGTCAAGTTGCGGATGTAGTGCTGGATTGAGGCACAAGCTGTCTAAACTACAGTTTATGCCCTCATATGATGAAGGGGATTTTAAATCCCCAAAAAAATTCCGAAAAGCTGGATATAGTTTAGGGCCTCAGCCTGCCTTAACCCCAGCCCTGTGCGGACATGTCCGGTTTGTAGCGTTAGCGGGTCCCTCCTCCTGTCGGATCCGGTGCAGTACAGGTTGCGCCCTGGAGGACGTAGGAAGCACACGCGCTAATCCTACGAGCTGGGCGGGTCCCGCAGTAACGGCAGCCAGGGACCAGAGACCCGCCCGACGCTCTGGTTGCTGCTGGCGGCTTCATTTCAGATAAGAACAGCTATCTTGTATTTTGAAAACCAGTGAAGGAGAGCGTGGGGTCCAGCGGGAGAGAGAAGCCGTTATTAATGAAGTAAGGAACCTGGGCAAGTGATCAAAACCCACCAATTAAAAAAAAAAAATTAAAAATGAAAGGCAGAGTGGGAGGGATGTAAATAAGGGATGGAGCACCCTACAACACACGCCCTGTTCTTTACATATCTCCAAGAAGGTCCTGCTACTAGGCAGGAGAGAGAGAGGATGCTGGGCTAGAGAGGCCTTTGGCTTGCACCAGTGTGGCAGCCTTTATAGTTCCTTGTTAAACAACATGAAATGTCTCCGTCAACGCCAACACGTCTGCATTAATACGGAGCATAGAAGAGCAACACATAACAAGAGCACTCAGACCTTCGGAAAGCAGTAGACCTGCAAACAAGTCAGGAGGGAGCTGGATAATCGTTCCTCTATAGGCCTCAATGCTACCACAGCCCCTTTCAAAAGTGCTTTTTCACAGTTCAGCCTGAAAAAGGCATCTGCCGGCTGGAAAGGGACAGCGTGCATTTCAAATCAGTCTTTCCTGCTGTCGGCAACAGAGAAAAAGCAAAAAGATCTTTCTAAGCATGTTTGCACCAAGCCCTAACCCAGAGCCTGGGGTCTGCACCGACATTTCCTTCCAGTGACGAGGTGCAGGTCTGAAGATTGGGTGCCAGGGTTTGCCACCCACCCACAGACCTCCCCACCTCCGAGCGGGGCACCGTGGGCCGTATCTTTCAAAGGTGTCCGAGGAAAGCCAGCTACATGGCAGCAATCTCCACCCACGGCTGGTTGAGAGCAGCCTACGTGCCCCCCACCCTCGAGCATCCTGCGGGGGCCGCCCTTCTCTGAAAAGCCGTGCCAGCAGGCAATGGAAAGTCAGCCTGCACGACCACAGTGGCCCCCGGGAGTCGCTGGCCAGCCCACCAGGCAGCAGTTCTGTGAACTCTGCCCACTTGCTCACGCTCCCCCCCCCCCCCCCCCCGCATCCTGTGAGTAGGCGGGAGGAGGGGGGAGGGGGTGCTAATGGAGTCAGTGCTTCCCACAGCAGCCGCCCTCATCCTGCAAGCTCCAAACGCCCCCCCCCCCCCACCACCCCCACACACATTCCATTCTCCTCTCACACCAATGGGGTTTCCTGCGCCCCCTCCCAAACCACACAGCTCTCAATAATCCTCCTCCCCTGCTAACACCTTTAACCATTTAAGCTGCTCAGCGCCGGAGCCTCAGCCTCCCTGCTTCCTATAAAAGACCCTCCTGAAAATGCTTCTCAAGTAACCAGTGAAGCAAAAGAATCTTTCAGACGGGCAAAGCTTCTCTCCCCCATCCCCGAGCCAGGGAGAAAGGCCCCCCCCCCATTCTCTGGCAGCACTCTGACTGCCTAGGGCTCCTGCGCCCAGGGGCGGCGTTTTATTTTGTCTGTGCCCTGGAAGCACTGCCTTGCAGAGAACGGCTACTGGTGCAGATGTGACAGCAGAGGGAAAGAGGGTCGCAAACCTCTGTCGTTATAACTGTCTAATGCGATGGGTTTTGCAGAGAACCGAAAGGACACCCCCCCCCCCCCCCTCTTTGCAATATGATCGTAACCTAATTGAACTTTCACAGGATGACCCAGGAATACTTTCCTAATTGACTAACACACACACACATTGCCACGGGGTGGCTCATATTCAAAGGGTTTGTCTGGGTAATTGTTCGAGTTACCGGGACAAAACCTGGAGACTTGAATTTCCCACCCTGCTCAGTGGTTACATTTTAACTGGGTAAGTCATGACCTGGGGAAAAGGGCATGGCTTAATGTTACTTGACTATATTCAGCTGATATTCAGTGCTATCCCAGCTGAAGTTAGCTGGTTACATCTGGTTGGAGAAACCAGTCCTCAGGCAACTGTAACCAAGTATACTCTGCAGGACTTAACCGGGTTATGTGCTCTACTGACTTACCCGGGTTACATTCCTGCTCACCAGGCCGCTGAATAATGACGACAGAAAAAGATCACTTGGTCTCACCTAGTCTGCCCAGTTATTCCTGTCCACACTGCTAAGGATAGATCACAACTGACAGCCACAGAAGCTGGAGTACTTGCAGGATATTGCAGCTTATCCCAGTCAGATTTTGCTATTTTGCTGTTTGCTTCTCTCTCGCTCTCATCTTGGGCAGATGATGTGCAAGTTCTCATACTTAATTTAATCCCCTCCCATCTTACTACCAATTTTTTTGCAATCATCTAAATAGATGTCAAACTAGTGAGGCTGTTGCCCAAATATCTAGCCACCTAGGTCCCTGTGATCATTCTGCCCGGTACCCGGCCACCAACAACCTGCAAGCATTGACCCTGCTGGCTTTAGGGGACTGGTCACTTGCTAGGGCCAGAGGTTGCATTTTCCTCATCATCTTCCCCTAGTTATCGCCCTATCACCTTGCTTGTGGAGAACCTGGCCACCCCCCATCTGCTGGCACTGACCCGGTTGGTTTCTGGGCAATTGTAGCCTGCTGGTAGCAACCCTGTTACTCCATGGGCTGTCGCATCACTAAGCTGTGTTTTCTTTATCTGCCCTTTGTCTTCTCTTTAAGCTGAGGATAGGGTACCAGAAGTGGCAAGATCTTGATGACTGAAATTACAGTAAGAAGGAAGGGCAAGGGGGAAGAGACCACAGCATTAAAAGGAAGCAGTTTTCACAATAAGGCGACACCTGACTTCACAGCCTTATGGAGGGAGGGGGGGGGGGGAGAAGCAAGCACTTTCAGAGGGTGAAGGACAGTGACAGATGGCGGGAAGGGCAGGGAAAGAGATGACCGGACATGTAGGAGGGGGTGGGCAATAAGATTGATCCTTACTGTGAAATTTCCTTTTTTTTGGGGTGGGGGGGGGAGGGAGAGGGAGATCCTCGCATTTCCTCCTGGCTCCTTTGAGCTTCCAGCTCAGTCAGAACGGTGGCTGGGATCTGCCACCTTGAGCCTTTGCTGGCAACCTCTTGAGAATGCATTTCTACACCCCTTTCCAACCCCTCTCTAGCCCCGTCATCGCCGCAATCCTCCGCCAGCGGCCAGGCACCTGTGCTCTTTTCTGCAATCACGGGACCGATATGGCTGCTACGTGTTGCGGCTGGGTAATGACCTGGGGTTCCCTCCCCAAGGGGCTGCAAACGCCGTCTCCACAGCATCAGCCCCGAACCCCTGCCAATCTGGAGAGCAGAAGACTTCAGCCGGGCAATTTCCTCTCTTTCAATGCCCCTTCTCCCGTGACTCTTTTTGAGATGTTGCTGCTTGAATCAATCATAGGTTTCCGATAGACATATAAACACCTCAAAGGCTAGCGAGCTAGTCTTCGTGACGCGTGTGTCTGTCTTCCAATTTTTCATCACAAATCTCAAGGAAAAGAGCAAACGGCATCTCCCACCTCCCTTTCTATTTAGCCGGGCCTCATGTCACCAAGTTCCTTAATAGTCTTCTCTACCATTTCAACAGCGAAACCCTGGACAGGGACAAAATGTGTGCTTTACAACAGCGAGGGAGGCGATAAAGAGTCCAGTGTGTGTGCAATCAAGGGAACTGATGCCGTCAGAAAGAAAAAAGTGACAGCATTGTATTATCATGCCACTATTCCCCTTAGGATTGTAATGAGAACTAGACGGAGCAAGCTACGCTGTTTTCCCAACACACCAGACTACAGGCTGTGAGCCTTGCAGAGATCCAGAGGGAAGTGGCCTTCAACAACATGGCGTACAAATAAAAAAAATCCTTACCCTCTGGTTTTAGATTGCTTGGATATTTTGATAATCTTCTGAATGATGTTGTGAGTGAAAAAAAAAAAAAGTAACACTCAAAGAGCAATGAAATGGTGACAGCAAGCATGGTGGACAACTGAATGACCTAAATGAGGTGGCAACCTTAACAGGCTAGCTCAGTCCCGGTTGTGCCCCTTTGCCTGCCGCTAGTTGTAGCTCTGTGCTCCCTATAAAAAGTAAGACTATGCATGCCCGAATGCAATGGGGGGCAAGCCCAGCCCTGTTCAGACTGACTTGAGGGTGAGATAGCAATCCAACAGCCTTCTCAGGTCCCCAGAGCCTTAGACTCCCATCGAGGGTGACGTGACTGTGTTTTAAGCCGTAGGAGGCATAGTCGAACACAGTAAGACAGCATTGAAAATACACAGTAAATGAAATTAAAAAAAAAAAAGAGTCAATTGTGACTGCCTATTGAGATTGCAAAATATGATACCAGCATAGTTTTTACCAGAGGTAGATCTTATCAGACATATCCGAATCATCTCTTTGACTGGGTGACCAGAGAGTTGGATCAAGGGAGAGCACTAGATGTAGTGTACTTGAATTTCAGTAAGATCTTGGATATGGTTCCACACAGGAGACTTATAAATAAATTGAGTGCCCTTGATAAGGGACCTAGAGTGACTGAATGGGTTAGAAACTGGTTGAGTAGGAGGTGACAAAGGGCAGTGGGAGCTCACTCAGAGGAGGGTGGCATTACGGGATTGGTTCTTTTCACATTTTCGAGAGTGACACTGTGGAAGGATTGTTGGGAAAGGTTTGTCTGACTATACCAAAATCTAACAGGTTGGACTTTCCGGAAGGTGTGGAAAATATAAGGAGGATCTAATGAAACTCAAGGAATGATCTAGGGTCTCTGTGGTTGGTGAAGGCAATCTCTGTGATTTTTAATTAAATGTTTGTGATTTGTGTTGGGAAGAAGTTTTTTTTGGCCACTCTTCCTGAACAAAGAGGAGTGGGGAAGAAGGATATTTTCCTGTATTTTTTGGACCTTCAGCTCCAAAAGATCCCTGTGCCATGTAAGAGAACCGTGAAGAAAGGGATTGGATTCCAACTGGAATCCAGAGCTAAGAGACAGGAGGAAACTGGGACCCTCACACCACAGTTTCAACCAGGAGAACAGGAGAGGTATGGAGAAGAATCAAGCAGTGAAGCCCCAGGTATTGTACAAGGAATAGGAGAACTGTGTCCAGTGAAACCCAAGCGGCCTACATTCTATCTATGGAAACCCTGGGAAAAGATGAAGGGACCACAGACACCGAGCATTCTAGACTTGAGTTATTGCTATGACTAGGGATGTGATGAGGAGCAAATTATACCTGGTGCCAAATTAATTTCCACTGAACAAGTTGAATGGTAAAGTTTTGTTTTGGAACACCCTGCTTATGTATCCAGCCTTGTTTCTTGGCACTGGAAAGTTACAAAAACACAGAGTTTGAGCTTGCACCCTTAGAAAGAGCAAGTTACACTATGCTTTGGAGACTTATCCTCCCCTGCTCTGACCCCCCTTTGAAGAGTCCATGCCAGGGTTTGGTGGGACTGTGCATGGACTGAGCCCTGGTACTGAGAGTGCCTCCTGCATTCACAGGTATCACTAGAAGAGGGCTACATTTTCTACGGTGAGTAATAAGGGGAAATATCCTCATTCAGCCCAGCCAGCCAATTCAGACGTTGCCTTCAGACTTTGCAGTATGGATTTCTTTTAATTTATAAATGTATTTCTTGATTTATTTTTGCAGTATACACCCAAAAATCACAGTTAACACATTCATCCGAAGCTGTGCTTGATTTATGAAACATATATTATATATATATATATGAAAAAAATATTTAAAAGTATGATGTGCAATCAATTACATGTTTTACAGGATTGTTCTGGGAAAGATAGGGTTGGGGTCATAACTGAGTTTAATTATCAAAATCTCAGGGGGTGCAAGGCTGAAGGCTCACTTAGGTGCCTCATACCCTTGCCACCAACCCTGCCCATAGTACAAAGTCCTTAACACTGCATTTGTGCCAGCCCACACACACCAGAAGTAGATAGAGGCGTGCTCAAGTCATCCCATGGAGGTCTGAGGGAGGAAGCAGTGGTGACATGTGGGTACCCTCCCAATCATCCAAGCACAGAAGAGGAAAGCTACAGCTGGAGTCCAGCAGCATCAGATTAAACAGGATGAGGGGAGGGAAGGGAAGGAGAGGAGAGGAGAGGAGAGGGAGGGTAGCAGTTAATATGGAAAAATAAAAAGGGGGCTCATCCAAAAGAGTTAAGTTCAGGGCCCCTTGAGTGGTTAAAGCAGCCTTGGGAATCATAAGAAATTGCCATACTGGGTCAGACCAAGGGTCCATCAAGCCCAGCATCCTGTTTCCAACAGTGGCCAAGCCAGGCTACAAGAACCTGGCAAGTACCCAAAAACTAATAAGATCCCATGCTACTGATGCCAGTAGTAGCAGCAGAGGCTATTCCCCAAGTCAACTTGATTAATAGCAGTTTATTGGACTTCTCCTCCAGGAATTTGACCAAACTATTTTTTTAAACCCAGCTATGCCAACTGCCTTAATCACATGCTCTAGTAATGATTTCCACAGCTTAATTGTACATTGAGTGAAAATCTTTCCTCCGATTGTTTTAAATGTGTTACTTGCTAATTTATGGAGTGCTCCTTAGTCCTTGTATTATCTGAAAGAGTACTTAACAGATTCACATTTACCTGTTTCATGATTTTGTTGATCTTTATCATATCCCCCCCTCAGCCGTCTCTTCTCCAAGCTGAACAGCCCTAACCTCTTCAGCCTTTCTTCATAGGGGAGCTTTCCATCCCCTTTATCATTTTGGTTGCCCTTCTCTGTACCTTCTCCAGTGCACTAATCTTTTTGAGATGCGGCAGCCAGAATTGTACACAGTATTGAGGTGTGGTCTCACCATGGAGTGATACAGAGGCATTAGGACATTCTCCGTTTTATTCACCATTCCTTCCTATAATTCCTAACATTCTGTTGCTTTTGTTGACAGATGCAGTACACTGAGCCAATGATTTTCAATGTTTTATTCACTATGAATGCCCAGATCTTTTTCCTGAGCGGTAACTTCTAAAATGGAACCTAACGTGCAACCACGGCTGGAATCCTGGTGCCACAAGCTTTAATTTGCAATCTTCAGGGATCTTTCCCCTATTTTATCTCTCTCTCACCCCCTCACCCTATGTATGTAGCCTGGTTATTCCAGTTCAGGTTCTGGGCCAAGGACCATGCACCAGGCTTCTTCTGGTACCCTGCAATCATGGGCCATGACTCAGACCAAACAGGTCTCAACCCGTGAGTGATACCCACAATTCCCTCCCCTCCATCAGAGCTGTTGAAACATTGCCTACGTAACATTTCCAGCCCCAGCCATTGTGGGAGAAAACCAGGGACCAAGGACCTTCTGCACGGGAGTGCACATTACAACCAGTAAGCCATGTTGGGCCCAAAACAATATTGCATTACTTTCTTGGGGTTTGATACATCTATTCTTCTATACGTGGACTGTTTGTACCTGCCATTACCATCACCCTTCTAAAAATGTGTACTGTACAGAAACCTGCTGTAGGTGCGATATCACACTCATTTTAGACTCTGGAAGAGTTATTTTTCAATCCAAGATGACCTGTTCTACTTTACTTTGTACATGGAAATTTAATTTTGCATGGGATCCTCAAAGAATTTAGAAAACATGGAACTGCATAACCAAGTTAGATGTAAAAAAAGTAATTAAACAGGCCAAGAGTATGAAAAGAAGCATGCCACAGAGGTAAACACAAGTAATAACTTTTTCAAGTACCCTCAAAGGAAAAGCCTGACTGAATCAGATAGGCCACTAGATGACTGAGGGGCAAAAGGAGTGATCAGGAGTGGGGTGGGGGGATGTAACCAAAAAGCAGAAGAACTGGATTTATTATTTGCCTCTGTTATTACTGAGGAGGATGTTGGGCTCATACCCACACCAGAAACATTTTTTGATGATGATGACTGTGTGACTAAAGAAAATCACTATGAAACTGGAAGATGTAATATATCAGCTTGACAGACTAAAGGAGTAACAAATCACCAGGACCGGATGGTATTCACTCAAATATGAAATTGCACACCTGTTTCTGGTGATTTTCAACCTATAAATTTAAAACAGTCATGGTACCAGAAGACTGGAGGGTGGCCAATGTGATGCTAACTTTTAAAAGGGCTCCAGAGCGAAAATTACAGGCGATGAGCCTGATGTTGGTGCCAGGCAAAATGGGAGGAGCTTTCTAAAAACAAAACTACTAACCACAAAGATGGGAGAGAGTCAATACGGTTTTGCAATGGAAGTCCTTGCCTTAACCAGATTTTTTGAAGGTGTAAATAAACATGCAGATAAAGGTGAGTCGGTTGATATAGTGTATTTGGATTTTCAGAAGACATTTGACAAAGTCCCTCATGAAATACTCCTCAGAAAATTGGGGAGCTCAATGGGGACTCAGAGGCAGTGTACTATTGTGGATTGGGTACTAGATAAAGAGAGAAGAAACAAATGGAGAAAGATCAATAGTGGAGTGCCCCAGGGGTCTGAACTGGAAACCTGTTATTTAGCACATTCATAAATAATTTGGAGAAAACAACAAGCAAAATGACCAAATTTTCATATGACACAAATGGTGTAGAGTCATAACAGCAGTGGATTGTGAGGAACTACAGAAGGAATTTGTGACACCAGGAGACTAGACATCTGAATGCAGATGCTATTTAATGTGGACAAGTACAAAAGTAATGAATGCAGAGACAACAATCTCAACTACAGGTACAGTGCTGGGTTCTGCTTAGGCAGGAAAAAGGACTTTGGAGTCCTTGTGGACAATACCTTGAAATCTTAGGCTCAGTGCGTGGTGGCAGTCAAAAAGGACAACAGAATGATAGGAATTATTTGGAACGGAACAGAGAATAAAACGGAGAATGTCATAAATACTTTGTACCTTGAGGACTGTGTGCAATTCTGTTGCCCTATCTCAAAAGAGAAAGCAGACAGAGAAAAAGTACAGAGAAGGGCAACCAAAATGGAATAGAAAAGGCTAAACAGATTTGGGCTCTTTAGCATGGAAAAGTGATGACAGAGGAGATATGATTGAGATGATAAAAATAATGAACATGGTGGAACAGGTAGATAGGGAAGGAACGGTTTATTTACCCTTTCAAACACCACTAGGACTAGTGGGAACACTCTATGAACTAGAAAATAGCCAATTAAAACAAAGCGCATGAAGAAATTTTTTCACTCAGCGCACAATCAATCTATGGGAATCTATTGCTGGAGAACATGAGACAAGGCCACTGACGAAGTGGAGTTCAAAAGAGGACTGGACAAAAGAAAAGTCCATAAACAGTTATTGGCCAGGCAGAGGGAAAGCCAGCGCTTGTCCCTGGGAGTGAGTACAAGAAATAGATCAACTATTGGGGATCTGCGGGTACTTTGTGACCTGAACTGGTCACTGTCGGGGACAGCATTCTGGGCTCGCAGAGAAGCGTCTTACCAAAGTCAGATAATATATACAGCTCGATGAATCTTGGGGCTGACTTGCGCTTCTGTTCTGTAATACTTTTGGAGATCAGAATCCTGTTTTTTTGGGGAACAGTGGTCTCTCATTTTACTGAACTATTTTATACTGTCATATTGTACTATGGGTTTTTTTTTTTCTCTGACTTTTTTTGATTTGCTATTAGGTTTGTATTATGCTTTCACAATTTGTAAGTGACTTGGCCTGTGTGAATGAAAGACGAGAGCTATGAGAAAAGACATAAAATAAAACTTAGAAATCATAGCACACTATCATCTAAACGTCTGCTGGCTTTCCTGAGCTTCGTAATCTCAACACATGCACCGAAGGGATAAGTTTAAAGCCACAACCACCAAAGCTGTGAAAAAGGTCCCGTCTCATGCCAGGAAAAACTTTCCTGTAGTCCCTTACTTCCAAAAAACTTGTTTACCACCACCTTACAAGGTTTGCTTGCTTTTTGTAACCTCTTCCTAGTGAGCGGCAGTTAGAAAGAGGGGTGGCCGCACCACTCGGCCTGTCCAGTGCTATCACTGTAATGCCAGATCCTTCTTCTCCAACTGCTGCTCAGCTCCCAGTTTAGGATGCCAAGCTGCTAGCCTCCCAGGAATATTCGTTATTATTGTGTTCCACGGCTTGTTACCAGCATCAGTAGCTTGGGATCTATTTCATGTTTGGGTACTTGCCAGGTACTTATGATTTGGATTGGCCACTGTTGGAAACAGGATAATGGGCTTGAAGGACCCTTGGTCTGACCCCGGATGGCATATCTTATGTTCTTATTTACTGCAGGGCCTTCTATTCCCAGGACCCACAGGAGCAAGGAGATCCTCTGAAAGGCGTGAGGTCATAGACTGTGTCAGTCAAATGTGAGCATGCATCCTCATAATTTCAGTTTCTTCTGGGTGCTGCACGGCCACTTGCCCTATGGCCCTTCTTCTGAGACCACTAGAGAGCAGCTTACCCAGCGTATGCTCCCGATACAGCACCTGATTGAAAGGAGGCGGCCAAAATCTTCCTGGAAAAGAAGTACTACTAATATGCTCTAACCCTGAAAATACACAAGAATTGAGTGCATTTAAAGTTATTTTGCCTCTGAAGGCTAAATGATGCTATAAAAGCAGGCTATTTACTCCTGGGAGAAGCATGAGCACACTGCCCAAATGGTGCTTTGAGTCACTATCCAATGCGTCCATATGATGCAATAATGCAGATCCTCCACTAGAGGGCATCCTATTGACTTGAATGTGGCAGCTTGACAAGCAGCAGTAGTTAAAAGATAGGAACGCCGCTCCCTTACAGGTCTACAAGAACAGGCCTAGAACACGGAAGACGACCTTTAAGTTAAACCATTGTTCAAGCACCAAACAGTACTGTTCAGGTCCATCAAAGTTGCATGCTGCTCCAGGGCTAAGGACTGTTGAAGCTGAGCGATTCAGTTTAGCTTGTGGATCCTCTCTTGCGCTTCTATCTTGATGCTATTACTACATCTCATCACTACTTATTTCCTATAGCTAGATACCCAGCATGGCCTATGCACCTATGCTTGACTATGGTGTGACCATGAGCAAATCCCGTAACCTGCCTGTGCTCTTAGGGCCAGATTCACTAAGGCTGTGTGTCTATTGGAGAAAAACTTAGTGAACTGGGCCCTTAGAATCAAAGCAGTTTAGGGCAGAAGCATTTCCCCCCATGTGTACAATCTGGTACAGCTATACATGGAGGCCAGGGGCGGATTGGCCTATCGGGGGATCGGGCATCCCCCGGTGGGCCGGTCGCTCCAGTCATGTGGTCTGCCGTACGCGGCCGTGACAGAGCCGCGCTCGGCAGACCACGTGATATGTCCTGGGCCAGCCTGGGCAGCAAATCCCTGGGCCGGGAATTCCTCAGGAATCCGTCGCTGATGGAGGCTGAATATTTACAATATTGTTTTCATTTATTTCTCTGTGCTTAGCAGAGATACACCAATGTTTTTTTGAGGCTGTAATCTTAATACTGAAAGGTGAGTGCATAAGAACATAAGTAATTGCCATACTAGGTCAGACTAAGGGTCCATCATGCCCAGCCATCCTGTTTCCAACAGCGGCCAATCCAGGCTACAAGAAACCTGGCAATTACTCAAACACTAAGTAGATTTGATGCTACTGATGCCAGTAATAGCAGTGGCTATTCTCTAAGACAACTTGATTAATAGCAGTTAATGGACTTCTGCTTCCTGAACTCATGCAAACCTTTTTTTACACCCAGCTACACTAATTGCACTAACCACATCCTCTGGCAAATTCCACAGTTTAATTGTGCATTGAGTGAAAAATAATTTTCTCTGATTAGTTTTAAATGTGCTACTTGCTAACTTCATGGACTGCCCCCTAGTCCTTCTATTATCCAAAACGAGTAAATAACCGATTCACATTTACCTGTTCTAGATCTCTCATGATTTTAAACACCTCTATCATATTCTCCCTCAGCCATCTCTTCTCAAAGCTGAAACAGCCCTAACCTCTTTAGCCTTTCCTCGCAGGGGAGCTGTTCCATCCCCTTTATCATTTTGGTCGCCCGTCTCTGTACCTTCTCCATCGCAACTATATCTTTTTTGAGATGCAGCGATCAGAATTGTACACAGTACTCCAGGTGCGGTCTCACCATGGAGTGATACAGAGGCATTATGACATTTTCCATTTTATTAACCATTCCCTTCCTAATAATTCCTAACATTTCGTTTGCTTTTTTGACTGCTGCAGCACACTGAGCCGACGATTTTAAAGTATTATCCACTATGATGCCTAGATCTTTTCCTTGGGTGGTAGCTCCTAATATGGAATCTAACATTGTGTAACTGCAGCAAGGGTTACTTTTCCCTTTATGCAACACCTTGCACTTATCCACATTAAATTTCATCTGCCATTTGAATGCCCAATCTTCCAGTCCTGCAAGGTCCTCCTGCAATTTCACAATCCGCTTGTGATTTAACTACTCTGAATAATTTTGTATCGTCTGCAAATTTGATTTCCTCCCGCGTCGTATTCCTTTCCAGATCCTTTATAAACCATACTGAAAAGCACCGGTCCAAGTACAGATCCCTGAGGCACTCCACTGTTTACCTTTTCCACTGAGAAAATTGACCTTTTAATCCTGCTTTCTGTTTCCTGCCTTCAATCACTTTGCAATCCACAAAAGGACATCGCCTCCTATCCCTTGACTTTTTAGTTTCCTTAGAAGCCTCTTAAGTTTGTTAGGGACCTTCATTTTTTGTTTTTATTTATTTATTATTTTTTTCCTGGTGAAAGTGGGAGAAAAATCAGTGGAAAAATGTAATCATTTTCTGGGTGAATATTGGAGCCTCAGTTTGCTGGACAGAAAAGCGAGGACAGGGAAATGGAGAAGAAAGGGAAGATGGGGAAAGAGATGCAGGTTACTGAAGAGGGACATGGGAAGAGAGATGAGATGAGAAAGAGGAGAGGTCTGGGGTCCAGGAAGAAAGGTCTGTCCCTGAGAAAAGCAATGAACGTTCTGTGGCCTCAACATAATTTACAGTATTATGAGTGACCTACGGGGCCCTTTGTGGTTTTGTCTTTGGTGGGCAGAGGTATGGGTACAGATAGGAGTAGTGGGGAGCTCCCCAATAAAAAACAGTGACCAGGCCTCTCTTCTCAGCCCCCCCTCCTTTCTTCCTACCCCCAGCACCCTCTCCAGCAGCCCAGCTCTCCCCCACCAAACTTGCTCTCTTCCCTTGCCTCCATCTCCCTTTCCCCCCCACCCTCGCTCACACCTCCACAATTCCCTCATCTCTTAACTCTGACTCCCCCACCCATTTTTACTTCTACTCCCATAATCTCTTCACTCCCTCCTCCCCACATCCTTCTCACCCAATCACCCCCGCTCCAGGTGCTGCCGTAATGCCGTCACCCACCTCCTAAAGAACCACAGCCTTGCAAGGCCTCGGGTCTCTTCCTGATGATGTCATTCAGGCGCCGACCAGGGCCATGGAGCAGAGAGAGGGACCGAGGCTCTGCAAGGTCAGCACCGGGAGTGGCCAGGATCAGGGGAGGGGCAGGGGCAGCGGCAACAGTCGCCAGGGGGACATGAGGTTGCGATAGGGTCAAAGGCTTCGATTTTGCTGCGCCTGTTACCCAGAGCCCCTGGAAACGCCCTGCTTCCCGCGCCTGCCAATTAGGGTGAACATCGGTTTAAACTGAAAATGAAGGTTCCCCAGCTATAGTGCCCTTTGTATATGGATTTCTTGAGGGGGGGGGATGTAACCCCCACCCCTGTCTTCTCCTGTCCTTGAGGCGCCATCATAGTTACCCAGGATTACTGTTGGGAAAATGCTGTTTCAGGCTCGGTTTGCTGTAGGTGCTTTCCCCGCCCCGCCCCCAGCTTTATTTGCCCTGACTGGCTAGCTGCATGCTTTCCATGGCTGCCCCCACATTTGGGCTCTAGGCTTCTTAGTAACTTCTCTTGGGAACTGCTGGCCTTTATTTATTTGCTTGAGAAATATTAAAAAAAACAACAAAACAACAAATTCTCCGCTTTTGAGCTCTCAGAGTGAATGAATGATAAGACCGGGTTTTACAGGGCGCACTGTCTGGCTTGCTGACACCCCTAATCTCTCTATTTTCTGCCAAAACAATTGCGCAGAACCCTAGGTTTATTGATTGGATTAATTTTTCCCTGTTTTTGATTGTTTACGCTCCCGGGATTTTTGCAGCTCTTTTGTTAGTTATAATTGCTCCCGCATTAGAACATAAGACTTGCCATACTGGGTCAGACCTAAAGTCCAATCAAGCCCAGTATCCTGTTTCCAGCAGTGGCCAATCCAGGTCACAAGTACCTGGCAGGATCCCAAAGGATAGGTAGATTCCATGTTGCTTATCCCAAGGACAAGCAGTGGATTTCCACAAATCCACCTTAATAATTAGCATATGGACTTTTCCTCCAGGAATCTGTCCAAACCTTTTTTAAACCCAGCTACACCAATAGCTTTCACCACATCCTCTGGCAATGAATTCCACAGCTCAATTATACATTGAGTAAAAAAAATTTTGTTTTGAAAGAGTAAACAATTGGTTTGCATTTATCCGTTGCATTTCCCTCATTATTTTATAGACCTCTATCATATCTCCCCTCAGCTGTCTCTTCTCCAAGCTGAGGAGCCCTAACCTCTTTAGCCTTTCCTCATAGGGGAATCATTCCATCCCTTTTATCATTTTGCTTGCCCTTCTCTGTACCTTTTCTAATTCTGCTGTATCTTTCTTGAGATACAGTGACTAGAACTGCACACAATACTCAAGATGTGGTCACACCATGGAGCGATACAGAGGCATTATGATATCTATTTTATTCTCCATTCCTTTCCTAATAATTCCTAGCATTCTATTTACTTTCTTGGCTACTGCTGCAAACCAAGCAGAGGATTTCAACATATTATCCATGATGATGTCTAGATCCTTTTCCTGATTGGAGACTCCTAATATAGAATAGGGGTGTGCATTCATTTTCGCCGTATTGGCGATCCGCAACGTATATTACACTATTCGTAGTATTCATGGGGAAGCGAAACGTATCACGATTCCCCACGAATACACAAATCTTCGCCGAATTATACGGCCACCTAAATAAAAATTTAAACAAAACCCCCCACCCTCCTGACTTACCAAAACTCCCTGGTGGTCCAGCGGGGGGTCCGGGAGCCATCCCCTGCACTCTCACCCTCGGTGCCGGTTTCATCATGGCGCCGATAGCCTTTGTCACAGGGGCTACCGGTGCCATTGGTCAGCCCCTGTCACATGGTCATCGGTGCCATCTTGTGCTCCTACCATGTGACAGGGGCTGACCAATGGCACCGGTAGCCCCCCTATGACATAGTATGGGCAAAGGCTATCGGCGCCATTTTGAGTCCTGGCATTGGACGGCCGGCGTGCAGGAGGTTGCTCCCGGACCCCCGCTGGACTTTTGGCAAGTCTTGTGGGGGTCAGGAGGCCCCCCAAGCTGGCCAAAAGTCCCTGGGGGTCCAACGGGTGTCCTGGAGCAACCTCCTGCACGCTGGCCGTCCGATGCCAGTACCCAAAATGACACAGATAGCCTTTGCCCATACTATGTCACAGGGGCATGGTAGGAGCACAAGATGGCACCGATGCCCATATGACAGGGGCCTGACCAATGGCACCGGTAGCCCCTGTGACAAAGGCTATCGGTGCCATGATGAAACTGGCACAGAGGGTGTGAGAGTGCAGGGGATGGCTCCCGGACTCCCGCTGGACCACCAGGGAGTTTTGGTAAGTCTTGGGGGGGGTCAGGAGGGTAGGGGGGTAGTAGTTAATTTTAATTTTAGCTGGGACACGAATAGAAATCGCCGTATTAATGCATCGGGACGTCATACGGCCGAATGCAACGTATCTGCTCCCCGCCAAATCCGAATCACGAATGCCAACGTATGGCGTCCCTCTGCACATCCCTAATGTAGAATATTGCATTGTGTAGCTATAATTTAGATTGGTCTTCCCTAAGAGCATCACTTTGCAGTTGTCCATATTAAATGTCATCTGCCATTTGCATGCCAAGCCTCCCAGTCTTGTGAGGTCTTCTTGTAATTTGTACAATCTTGTGATTTAATAACTGTGAATAATTTTGCATCATCTGCAAATTTGATCATCTCACTCATTTTTCCTATTTCCAAGTCATTCATAAATATGTTAAAAGCAGTGGTTCCAGAGCAGATCCCTAGGGTACGCCAGTATTTATCTTTCTCCATTGAAACAATTGACCATTTAGCCCTTCTCTGTTTTCTATCTTTTAACCAGTTCACAATCCACAATAAGACATTGCCTTCTGTCCCATGACTTTTTTATTTCTTCAGAAGTGTCTCATGGGGGACTTTGTCAAATGTTTTCTGGAAATCCAGATGCACTATATCAACCTTTATCCACATGTTTGTTTATGCCTTCAAAAACGTACTTCTCTGGGCTAAATCCATGTTGGCTTTGTCCCATTAAATGACTATATGTTCAGTAATTTTTGCAGTCCTGGCCGTGAGCACCGTAGCCAGGCCCTTACCTCTTGATTCCCAGACCTGCTCCCGCCTCCGGAGTCCTGGCCTGCAGCCTGTTTGGCGGCGCTGCCCCGCTGGGGCAGCGCCGCCGTGAAGCTGCCAGTGGATGCCCTGCTCTAGGCGCACGTGCGCGCCACTTGGGCGCCTTTGTAACCCTTTTCCCGCCAGTGCTGACTCCGCCCAATACCTGACATCAGATGCCGCGGCCATCCAGCCTTTGCCTTGCAACAGGTTAGCATTCTGGTTTCCTGTTGCGTTGTGCCCCGGAGTGACCCGTTTGGCTACATCACTCCGTTCCTGCTTCAGTACCTGCTTGGTTCCTGCCTGCTTGCTACAGTTCCTGCCTGGTTCCAGAACCCGAGCCCAGTTACAGTATCTCTACTGTTCTAGTCTGGTTCCAGTTACCCGTCCTGATCCACAACCGCCTAAATCCCAGCAGCCGGGCCCCTACAGGCTCCTCCCGGGGGGGCTTCGGCTTCCAAGGGTGAAGTCACCTAAGTCCCAGTGGCCGGGCCCCTACGGGCTCCTCCCGGGGGAGCACCAGCTTGCAGGTTGAAGAGCATCTATGTCCTGCCTGAACATCTGCCTCCCGGCCTGCTGTTTATCAGAGGCATTGTCCATCCCTTCCTAGTCTCCAGCAGGTTGGCCCAAGGGTCCACTAAACTGAGACTCCCACAACAGTAATTTTGTTCTTTATGATAGTTACTACCATTTTGCCCGGCACTGATAGGTCTGTAGTTTCCTAGATCACCCCTAGAACCCTTCTTAAAAACTGGCATTACATTGGAAACCCTCCAACCTTCAGATACCATAGATAATTCTAAAGCTAGTTTACAAATTACTAATAGTATGCTTGCAATTTCATTTTTCAATTCTTTCAATACTCTGGGATGCATACCATCTGGTCTAGATGATTTGCTACTTTTTAGTTTGTCAGTTTGCCTTAAAACATCTTGCAGATTTCACTGAGATTTGTTTCAGCTCCTCTGTGTTGTCACTTTTAAATATCACTTCTGACATGGGTATCTTCCTTTGATGTAGGCTTGGCCACTACTGGCCAGCCTGAGGAGTGTGCAGACATGTGGTATATTAAATCAGAACAGAAAAACTTGGGGGTGGGGGGGGGGGGGGGGGAGTAGTATAAAGAATGTGGTATATGGCTTGCCCTCTTGCCGCCATCCTCCTGCACCTCCTCCTGACTTGGCACCCCAGGCAGGCACCTGCCTGCAGTGACTGCTCTGCTGTTACCTGCAGTCAGAAGCCCAAGACATATTTTAATATCTTGTCCTTGCACTCCAGAGGAATAATGATAATGATTATCAACTAACTCTCTTGGGGCACTCAAATGTCCTCAGCATGTAATCTGGGTTATCAATACTACTCTGATCTCTGACCCTTCGAGAGAATACAACTGGTGGAAAATACTATCTACACTATAACTCTCACTAATGCCTTCTAGCTCACAGTCAGCTTCTTCAAGAAAAGCATGGCTTTCCCAAGTCTTGGTCATTCCCACAATGTTACCAGAGCCAAATGGTGCCTTAATTTAGGCCTCAACTGAATGCTTTCCTTTAGTTACGCAATGGACCCCATGTGTGCGAGTGAGACCAATCTCTTTTCCAGCAGAAATTATAGGTCTCGGCGTATCTTGACGTTGCTCAGAGTACTGCAGATGGGAAGGTCTTGATGCACACGAGGTAGGTGCTTCCAGGTCTAGGCAGGAGGAGTAATTCCCAGCTGAGGGTCCTCTCACACTAGAGGAAGAGGTTGTAAAGGGTACAACCCGAGTCTCAGCTGTGTAAGTTGTTAGCTCAAATGCCTGCTCCAAGGCCACAAACGTGTTCTCCATTTTAAGAGTAACCTGTTTGAATCTGGCTGCTTCTGTGGAGACTTCTTAGAGCAGCCACGGATAGCTATGGGGAGTCTGCGGTAGTAGCAACAGCAACAGGAGAAAAGGTCCTGCAGCAGCACAAAGGAGAACAGAGGAAGAGGATGTAGTAGCATCGGTATCACTGAGGTTGGGCTGCACCCAGGACTAAAGCAATGAAAGGCAGTGTAGAAACAGAAGTGCTGCAGTGGGTGAAGATGGCTGCAATACCCTTTCAATTCCACTTCTGATTCTTCTTTCCCTTGTTTTTACAGGCAGAGAGTAGCAAAACCCGTAGAACATAAGAACTGCTAAATTGGATCAGACCAAGGGCCCATCATCATGCCTTTGACAGTGGCAAGAAGGTGCCTACGAAGAAGCAAAACTGTCCATCTGCCACCATACTATTCCCTCCCCAATTTCACTGCTCCTTCCCTGCTCTGGGCTGCCGACTAAGCTGGCCGGGGCTGCACCTCCCAGCAAGCTCTGCTCCTCTAGGAACCAGGAGAGACACCTGAGAGCTATGTCAGATCGCCAAGTATCATCAGCAGCAATGTCTGCAGCCCAGGGATGCTAAGGGGAGGAACTGGCTCTCTTTCCATTTCCTTCTGCGTCTTCCTTCTTGCAGTGCCTCTCGCTCACTTCCGTTACCTTCTTTACAGTATCAATACTCTTCTTCTTTACCCTCCCCTTGCTGGTTAGTGTGGTTTTCCACCTCCAGTTTCACTTTGTTCTTACCTAGATGATCCTGGTATCTTTTTTTTTACTTCTCTTCTCAAACTATTAATTCTTACTATTAGATTTGGTGACTTTAATATACACTGGATACCTCAGACAGCACCACATCTTTTCAGTCCCTCTGTCTTCCTATTCCTCCAACTCATAATGCCGGTGGTCCCTATCTCGATCTCGTCCTCTTTAGATCATGCTCGCTATCTCTCCGTCTCTCCTACCCCCCCTGTCCATTCACTCTGTCATCTACTTTGATGTTTTCTTCTGTGTTTAAGCCACTCCTTCTGTTCCACTGTCATCTCATCTGGGACTTGGGTCAACTCACTTTTCACCTTCATGCTCTACTCCTTCTGAATTTCAGCTATGTGACTAACTTAGCTTTGTCTTTTCTCTTTGGATCCCCTGCGTACATTTATCCTCTCAGCTGTAACAGACCCAATTCCCCAACCCTGACTGAACTCCTCCCTCCAGCTCCAAGGGAGCCGACTCAGTCAGGCTGAATCATGGTGAAAGAAAACTTAGGAACTGCCAAGACTATTGTGCATTCAACTCCCCTCGATCTCCTCTTTGTCTCTGCCTTGGCACATGCTAAAAAGGATATATACTACCAAACCCTAATCCTTTCCTCTGACAACCATCCTAGGCACTTCCTTTCTTTTCCCGCTGCTCCCTGACATCCAATGCCTGTTGCCTCCTCTTAAAAGCTTGCCTTCTTTTGAGATACATGACTACGGAAACCGCTTCCTAGCTGGCCTTCCCAAATATCCTCTCTGCCATCTACAACAACGCCACCAGAACTCTGCAGCTAGGCCTCTCTCTCTGTCACCTTCCTTGATACTCGCACACGTCTTCTTCTTGCTTCCCTCCACTGGCTCCCTGTCAGATGCCGCTCTCTTGTAAACATCTGGTTCTCACGAAGAAGTGCAGTCTTGGCTCACATCGTCCTCACCTTTCTCTTTTGGCTCACCGATAGTTTGCTCCTCTTTGGTCAGTATGAGGGGGTTGCTGAAGGGTGCTGTGAACAGGCTTTTCTCCCTTCCACTGGAACCAACGGCCTTTCTGATATCCAAGAGGCTCCCACTCTGGGTTCCGGTCTTGGTTAAAGATGAGACTTTTTTTTTTTTGACCCGGCGCCTTCGTCTTTTATTTTCGGCTCCCAGGTCAATTGGAAGCAGGGCTGGGATCCAGGAACTTGAGCCTCCCTCTGCAACTAACCAGGGATTCCCTGCCCCCCCCCCCCCAGTTTTTATATCCCGTTCCCAAACTCAAGTAGCCCGTTCATTGCAGCGACACTCCTCTGCCAGGGAACATAGACCAGGGCTCCCTCTGGAGCCCTGCATTTGTGGGGCCTAAGTCCAGCAATGAGATGCTACCCCTGTGCAAGGGCTGGGACCCCTGGGGTAGCATCTCCGGCCCTGGTGGATGTGGGGAATGGGAGATCTGGCTTGAGAATCGAAGTCAGGGTCTTCATAGGGCAGTGCACGGCTTCACTGCTGGGCCAGCGGGCTGGCCCCCAGGACCACTTCTTCAGTCTTGCCTTTCACAATCCCTAAACTGCTCTGCTCCATAGCCACTTGGTTAATCTGTTCTCTCTTTTTATCAGTTTGTAAATTTCCTTGACCTTTCACCTTGAAGTGTTGGAAATAAAAATAATAAATAAACCGCCTCCCAATTTCCAGCAGTCATTGTTAAAGGATGCCCTGAACCCAGGGTGACCTCCCTGACCATTATGTTAAATAATCGGTTATGGATATAGCCTCCATTAATTTGTCTAATACCTCTTTGAATCCAGTTAAATTATTTGCCTCCAGAACATTTTTATGGGAAATGAATTCCACCAGTTACCTCCGAGTCATGTGAAGGTGGTCTTCCTTGGGTTTGTTTTAAACCTGCTATCTGGTAGCTTCATTGCGTTTCCCCCCCCCCCCCCCACGACCCTTTCACCCCCAGATTCATGCATTATGAGTATTCTCCGGAACTTTCTGGGTTAGGCCAGTTAGCTTAGTTGGGTCTAAAAAAGGTTTGGACAAGTTCCTGGAGAAGTCCATAAACTATTAGTCACGCTGATTTAGGGAATAGCAAACAGCTTATTATCAGATTAGGGCTAAATATCAGATTAGTATCTTGGGGATCTAATGTTTGGGTACTTGCCAGGTTCTTATGGCCTGGATTGGCCACTGCTGGAGACAGGATGCTGGGCTTGATGGACCCTTGGTCTGACCCAGCATGGCAACTTCTTATGTTCTTACCTGGAAACTCCAGGACTTTGCATAAATAGCAGGGTCTCTGGGTGGGATTTCACTGTTTATTGCTCCAGCTCCTCCTCTTCAAGCAGCGTGCAGGGAACAGGAGGAGAGGGGCTGAAGAAGAGAGCAGAGCAATCTTTTTCTGCTCTCCTCAGTCAGCTCCGGCCTCAACCCCTCCAGTCAACAGGTAAGGAAGTGAGGAGAAACAGAAAGGGATGGGGCTGAAGCAGACAGAGCAGCCTGCAGCTCTCTGTGATCCTAGGACTTTGGACGCAGCAGAGAACAGAGTGGAGGGGAAGGAAGAAGACAGCCCCTCAGAGCACAAGTCAGGGAGCTGTGAGTGATTTATGGCAGAGAGACTGCTGGGGGGTCATCCTTTGAGGGAGGAGAGTGGAAAAAGAGAGAGAGAGAGAGAGAAAGAGTGTGTGGGGGAGGGAGTGTAGATTAGCTGGGGTGGGATGGAAAAAGGAGAAGGATGTGCAAAGCTCTCTGTCCCTCCCACCCTTCAATGAACACCAATCTCAGGGTGACCACATCTCTAAAGTTCCCAGATATGATAATGAGATATGGGTGCCAAATTCACTGAGCATTTTCCCCACAGACAACACGGGGAAAGCCCTTTAGTACACCAACCCCCACAGTGAATATATAATAGGGAACTATTTACTGTCTCTGCAGCACCTTTCATCTCTCTCCCTTCAGTCCTCTCTTTTCCAAGCTCCTTGTTCCATACACCTCACTACCTCTCCTAAGCGTGCTCCGCCCCTGTTTGAGAGGCTGCGACCAGAACGGCACGCCGCACTCCAGAGGTGGGCAGCACGCCACGGATTTGGGAAGTGGCAGAATTAACGCTCTCTGTTCATCTGGTAAACCCTGTCTCAATCATTCCTTAGCCTTCTCTGAGCCTTTTTGACTTCTGTTTTGAAAAAGGAATTGACATTTGCTCCTCCCGTAGCTTTAACCACGTCGTATATTAATCAATGGAATCACTTGTTTTGCCGAGTACTCTTAATCCACAATATTACACACACACACATTTAAATAATAGATAATCAAACTACCCACAGCCCAGGCATGCCCTGCAGGTATTTTAACCTGGGGGGGGGGTTTGATGAAATAGTTGATTTAATTTTTGCCCACACAAATTTGTGCCCATTTTTGGAGTGGGCACTTTATTTATTCTTTTTTAGGAAAAACCATGTGGGTCGCTTTTATTATTGAATAGTACCTGTGTAAGTGCCTCTCCCAACCTAATCCCACCCCGGGGGGGAAATCTCCAAAGATGCGTGGGTAAAGCTGTCACTGGGTGGGAGATCATGAGAAAGCCCCTTTCCGTAAGGAAATCAGAAAGAGCCTGTCATTTTTGCCCCCCACCCCTCCCCAATCTTGTGGACAATTTTGTGGAACTGTAACAGAGCAAAAGGAAGCCGTGGAAAGTGAGTTAGCAAGAGATTAATGCACAGGGCTGAGCATGGAATAGTCTGGGGCAAGTCTCACAAACTCTTTTCTGTTACATTTACAACACAGATTTGGTCAGAGAAGTTCAAGGAGCACAAGCATCGCTTTCTTTTAAGGTAACTGAAGCGATTCGGTTAGAAACAAGCCACTATATCTCTCAGCCTCCTCCTGTGGCTTAGTAGCAGCTCAGGGAAAAACCCCTCTTATCCACAGTGACCTGGAGAAGGCTCGACTCCTCGCACACCTTAAATCAGGAATGGCAGGAAAAAGCGCCTGGAGGGGCCAAGATGATGCAGGCGAGCCCCCGCCCGCCTAACAATCTGTGCTTTTTAAATCCTTCATGGCCTTCTCACCCTTCCCTCCCCATCCCCTCTGCCTTAGCTAAAGCCTGAGCAGTTCCGCCTAACTCCCCCCCCCCCCCCCCACCCATGGGTCTGATGTACTAAGGCATCCCCCATTCCATCTCTATGGGGAAAAACTTTAGTCAATCAGGCTCGTAGGCTCCATGGGAAACTCTCCCCCCCTCCCCACCATTTTTTTTTTTTTGCACCGTGCCTCCAGGGGGACTTATCTCCATCCCCCCCTAAGACCACCCTGCAGGAGCTCCCGGAAGCGCGCCATCCATTAAGAAGGCATGCTCCATCAGGGTCAACCCAGAAAGACCCAGTACTTGGCTTAAAGGAGGGGGCAGGACTTTTTTGGGGGGGGGGGGGGATAAAGTTGATATCAAGTTTTTTTTTTGTTTTTTTTAAATTTATGTATTTATAACAAATGAGTCAACATTAAAATGTCATCTGTCTGCAAGGGAATTCCCCGGCACTTCTGACTTCCTCTGCACAGAGCTGTGTCACCGGGCTTAACGTCGCTTAGCACTCTCGCGCGGTACCTAGAAAGCTGGAAGGGTTTTGTGTAGAGCGCTCCGGCTGGCCCGAAATCATATCAAGAGATTATTACAAAATTATGAGAGAGTTCTTAAAACAGAGTTACAGCATTAGCCCTGAGGATAAACTATAAAGGCTCCAACAGATGACTCTGAGGTTCTGAATGCCTGCTTCCTCGGGGCAGATGGCTCCCCCTCCTACCTGTGTTCTGTATATCGCCACAGTGGGCTGAATGATTTAGTCAACATCAGCTGATCACCTGACTAATGAAAGAAAAAAAAAAAAATCAGCTGACCACCCTTGCTAGCTGGCTTCAGTTTAATTGCTTGTCTCCATAGCACTTTATCATGTGAGCCAGGACTGAAGCAGCTGTCATTGCTTCAGAAAAAAAAAAAAAAAAAAAAAAAAGAGGGGGAACTGGGCCCCTCGTTCCCACCCCTTCCTTCTCTCTCTCCCCCCCCCCCCCCTCATTTTCCTCTCTCTCTTAACTGTTTAGAGACTGAGGGGGTCCCGGCAGGGAACTCAACGTGCAAAAAAAAAAAAAAAAAAAAAGCATCTCCGTGCCTTGCAACAGGCTGCCTGGCCCCCACTTCTCCTTCCAAAGCGGGGGTTTCTTTAAGGGGGAGGGAGGCAGAAAGGACAGAAGAGGGAGACGGAGAGAAAAAGCAGCGCATTCCTCAGCTCTCAGTCAGTCCTGGCAGGCTGTCAGGCATTCCCCAGTTCACAGAACAGAGATGCATTAGTCAGAGCTGGGAGGACCACACACTTTGTACCACTTCCAGGCTCACTCCGGCTGAGCCGTGGCAAGAAAGGGGGCCGCAACACCCCCCCCCCCCTTTTCACCCCAGCCACCCTCGGCCACCATGAAATAAAAGCCACCACTTACCCGAAGCGGCAGCTTAGTCAGAGAAGGGTCCAGCTAATCAGAAGAGCAGGTTGATCCAGTCCTAGGCTCACCCCCCCCCCTCCCATCCCACCCCCCACTGCACGCAAGGACCTGTAGCTCTAATTTACCCATTGACTTGGCTCAAGGTAAGCAGGCGAACTACAATTCCATGCATGCAACGGGATAAAAACCAGGCGTGGATCAGGCCTGTCCCGAGCAAATAGGGAGCCAGTTAGGAAGGAACTCTTATGTTAGAAAGTGAAATAAACCACAGCTTAAAACAGGTGCTGGCTCGGGACTCCCAGGAAGCCCCGAGGTCTGGGGAAGCAATCCCGTGCCCCTAAAGGACATTATCCTCCTTCCCCTCTTCTAACCTTGCAGTGAGTGCCTCCGGCAGCGCCGCACTTAGATCCCACTTCAGCTTGCCTTTTCGGCACCGGGAGTAACTCGACGGCTCGGGAGCTGGAAGAAACGAAATAAAAAAATAGACAAGATTTAAAAGAACAACAACAAAAAAAAATGCACAAAATAAAGACAATATTTCAACATAAAACCTGGCTCCTGATCCAGATGACCTCATCCCTCCCTCCACCTAAGCCCCGGGTTCGCCCTACTTATCCCCCCTCCCAATCAGTGGCCAACAGACATTTCAGTGGCGCCCGTACCCGGAGTCAGTGGATGCCAGCTCCTCCGAGACGACTTCTGCCGCACATGCCGTGGTCCATTCACTATAGCCACAGGCACACAACTCTCCCTCCTCCTCCCCTCCCAGTCTCCTCCCCTCCACCAGCGGCCGGCCTGGCCCTGAATTCCCCGCTCCGCAGAGGGACCGTCCCCGAGGGCACCCTCCCTGCTACCCGGGCAGATCTGCGGCTCTAGCCGGGAAAGTCCTGGCTTTGACTTCGAAAGCCTGACATTACATAGAAGAGAACCACTTTTCCGCCTGCTGCATGATTCCTGTGCAGCTTCTCTGTGGGTTCTGCGGTTAAGCTTAAAGTGTGTTTCATCACAACCCCAAAAAAAAAAAGTAGTTAATGCCCTCCTTTGAAGTCTACACCTAGTCAAGTACATAGGAGGGGGGTGGGGAGCCTTCATATATGCCCGCACGCTTGCGACGTCCTTCTTTATTTGTACCCGTGGATTCTGCACGCGTGCTCGGCTTTCAAAACTCGTCCCGGGTCAAAGGAGCCACCCAGATTTCCACTGCTTTCCCGGCGGGGGTTACCTTTTCCGCGTCCACACGCGTGCGCTACCGACAGAGCGTTATTAGCTCCGCCCCGGGAACACCTCCGCGCAAAGCGGGTAATACGTACGTACGTGGGTTGAGGAGGGCGAGCAAAAAAAAAAAAAAAAAAGTTGTTTTTTTTTCCTCCCAGGTAAATCGGGATTTACCCAGGCAGATGGCTTTGGGAAAATTCTTGTGGCACGGTACAGAAACAATTTTAGCCGGAAAATTCTATATAATATGACCGAGGTCTGAAACCCGGGGAGGAGGAGCACTCTTGCTCTATATCCCATGATTGTAAAAGAACCATGTGCCCTTTAACTTTAAAAAACGGCGTGCGTGGAGGACGTCAAGGGGAAAATGACGATGCCCGTGCCGAGCAGCAAAGCGCCCGCATGCTCGTAGTACCTGAAGGTGTAAGTATCTCCACACTTCGCTCTCGCTGGTCGTGGGGCTGAGTTTCCGGGGAAGCAACTGCAGGCGCCCAGGTGATAAGAACATAAGAAATTTGCCATGCTGGGTCAGACCAAGGGTCCATCAAGCCCAGCAGAGGCCAAACCAGGCCACAAGAACCTGGCAATTACCCAAACACTAAGAAGATCCCATGCTACTGATGAAATTGGTGTATGTTGTAGACTGATGCAATTAATAGCAGTGGCTATTCCCTAAGTAAATTTGATTAATAGCCATTAATGGATTTCTCCTCCAAGAACTTATCCAAACCTTTTTTGAACCCAGCTACACTAACTGCACTAACCACATCCTCTGGCAACAAATTCCAGAGCTTTATTGTGCATTGAGTGAAAAAGAATTTTCTCCGATTAGTCTTAAATGTGCTACTTGCTAACTTCATGGAATGCCCCCTAGTCCTTCTATTATTCATTTTTATTCTACATGCATATTTTTCTCTCCCCGTTCCCCCCCCCCCCCCCC
The DNA here is from genome assembly GCF_901001135.1 of Rhinatrema bivittatum. Taxonomy (NCBI): domain Eukaryota; kingdom Metazoa; phylum Chordata; class Amphibia; order Gymnophiona; family Rhinatrematidae; genus Rhinatrema; species Rhinatrema bivittatum. The sequence continues at coordinate 230,496,673 of NC_042619.1, forward strand.
CCGGGAATGCCTACCTGTAAAGCAGCTAAACGTCAGGGCTTTATTTAGTCCATGTTCACATGAGGGATCCAGCCGTCTGACTCTGTGGTTAGTGGCCTAGAACCTGTCTGAAAACTGCAGGGTGCAGCCTGGGGTATGCTTTATGCAGGTTACCCCCAATGCCTTCTGTTTTGCATAGTAACTGCCACTCCATGCAGGTTACCCCAGTTAACCTAGGTTACCCGTTTTCTTCAGTTCCATCCTTTAGCTACTAGGGATTCTCCATGTTTATCCCATGCCTTTTTGAACTGCAACAGAGTGGACACGCCTGAAGGAGCAGAGAGAATGAAAAGTGATTTAAGAAAGCTTGAAGAGTGGTTGAAGATTTGGCAGCTGGGATTCAATGCCAAGAAATGCAGAGTCACGGCATCTGGGGTGCGGTAATCCAAAAGTGTTGTATATGATAGAGGGTGAAAGACTGATGTGCATGGACCAAGAGAGAGACCTTGAGGTAATAGTGTCTGGCGATCTGAAGACGGTGAAGCAATGTGACAAAGCAGTAGCTAAAGCCAGAAGAATGCTGGGCTGCATAGAGAGGGAAATAACCAGCAGGAAAAAGGAGGTGATAATCCCCTTGTACAAGTCATTGATGAGGCCTCACCTGGAGTACTGTGATCAGTTCTGGACCCGTATTGTTTGATGTTTAATGAGGAACGGTGATGTTTCTGTTTTTCCATTTTTGTACTGCATATGGAGTCTGTCTCGTTACAGTTTCCAATTCAGCTTTTGTCTGCATGTTTCTAGTTATACTTTGTGTCTTTATTCTGTATTTGGTTACGGTCTCTCTGTGTTCTGCATGTGTGACTGAGGTGAGGTATTTTGCTAGCATGTAGTCTCTGTGTAAGGATCTATAACAGCTTGGCTTGTTCTGTCTTCCTAATATCAGGTGTATTCATGTTTTAGGGCCTGGTGTAATAGTTGCAGTGTTGCCTTTTCATAGTTAGGTTGTTACTATTTGAGTGCTGGCAGTTAGTGCTGTTTTCATATGAGAGGTTTACTATATTGTAATTAAGTTTACTTAAAGCTTTCTGATGGCCGACATGCTTTACAATAGTCCCAATACAATATGGCTGCAGGTGCCTTTTATGGCATTTTCTGGTTGGTACCGCAGCAGTGCATGTAATCACACAAGTTATAAGTGATATTTTTAACTTAAAACACAGAATATTCTTTTTCATGTAAAATCTGTTACTATAAATGGATATTTTAAAATTATTTGTGGGAAGGGTGGGGCCAGGAGTGTGTGAAAGGCTGTAAGGGTCACTTCTGACACCAAATACCCTTGCACCAGCTCTGGCTGCACTGACTCCACAAGAGAAAGCAGGATTCCATCTGGAGCTGTGCTACTTTGGGTTAGTGGCTCTCCCCAGTCTCAGCCAACGGTTAATTTTCTCTTTTTATAAACCCAGGGAACAGTATTGGTCACTTCTGGTACCCCTCCCCTGGAGTTGGTAGGCAGAGCAGAGCCTGGGGAACCATGAAAGCAGCAGCCCATGTAGCCTGAAGTCGGTAGGGAATGCACTGGAGTGGTGGGAGGGTTGCAGAGAAGTGGAGGCAACCTACAGGCACAGGAGGGAAGGAGTTAAGCCAGGAGGGAAGTGCCTGTGCAGTGTTGGGGAAGCTTCTGTCTGAGGTGACTGTACTGAGCTCTGAGAGAAGCAACTGGCTGAAGAACAAGTGAGCTCCCTAGAGAATGAGATTGGGAAAGGGAGGGGACTGCTACAGAATGGGGAAGGGCTGACGGCAAGCAAGAACTTTACACCATGATGTAGCAATGCTGGACGGGGGGCCCTTGCTGTGTGAACACATAAGCAAAAGTACTGTGTCAAAGAGAGTGAGAGAGACACACACACCCACACACACTTTGTCTGTGAGAGAGAGTGTGTGTGTGTGGGTATCTGTCTCTGACACAGACACACACTCTCTGTGTGTGGGTGTGTCTTTGTGTCTGAGAAAGAGTATGTGTTTTGTGGGTGTTAGTGTGTATGTGCCAATAAAGTTTCTGCAATCTAAAAAATCTGTTTGTGACTGAGTGTGTGTGTGTGTGTGTGTCTGGCATTGGCTGGCAGTGTCATTTATTTGCAACTGGTTCAAGAACCAGACCTGGAATCTAGGATACATCTCTATAAAAGATATAAGCAGATGTGCAGGGGGGCCCAACCAATTTGCATGGATGGAACGGGGGCTGCAGCTCTGCTCACCCCTGGTCTAGAATGTGTTTAACTTCTTAGTTATTTAGGAAAGATGAAGTTTATTTTGGCTCAATTCTACTGGGTTCCAGGGTTGACTTAGTGTGCTTTTGGGAGCTGTTGACACATGTGCCGCAGGGAACGTGCATGAGGGTGCCAGATACTCCATGGGCCGGTTTTGAAAAAATCCCCTAGGCCAAAAGTTTCCTGCAATCCACCTCTGCTTGCTCCTAACCCATGGTAGCTCTTGAGGTCAGGTAGATAACTGCTGTGGGACCTTGAATGGCCCCACTATGCGAGAAAACTTCCTCCATCTTGGACAGGAGAGGTTTCAATCAGCCTCTCTGATCTCAATGGCTTAAGAAAGCAAATACGTTCTTCATTAGCTCTGATAGCTATGCTCCCAAAGCCTAGGAGACTTTCTGTGCCGGAGTTGGAGGAAATTCTTCCTCGTCAGAAATCCAGATCAACTTATCCTTACTAAGGGCTGCCCGCAAAGCCAAGGGAAAACTCGGCACTGTAGCAGTTGCATCTACTGCATCTTCCATTGAACAACACTTTGGTCCATGGATGGTGCTGGCACGGTCTCCTTCCACACCACAGCGGGACTCTTGGGCTTATGTGCCAAAGCACCCTGGCATGCTGTGCCAAATGTGACGACTGCACCCTAGAATGCAAGCTTCACACTAATGCCATGGATGGTGTCCATGTCGGCCCTAAGTTAAAATAAATGGCTCACTACCAAGGGGATCTTCCACATCCTGAAAGATGATGGAACTTGTAACAATGAGGCTATCTCCAGCCTGGGCACTGAGGAGGGGCCCGCTATGGGGGAGCCCTGTGCCAATGAAACCAATCTTTCCTTTGGCTCCAAGGGTAATGGTCCCAATGAGGGTCCTTCACGTCGTTTAGGCGCTCTTTTCGGTGTCATGAGCTTCCACACCACACCCAACCCCTGACCCGAGATGGATCCAGGAACTGGCACCATGGGACGGAGAGAGCTTTCCCCTGCTTGTGGGAATGAAAGGGGAAGATTCCCACCTTGACGTCCTATGCCAAAGGTCCAACTTGACACCTCCCTCCTGGATAAGGAGTAGCTGCACTTCTCAGCCTTGCACCCAAATGTTGGGCTTTTACCTGCCAGTGATTTCCTTAGAGCCTTCATCTTCCCGGTGCAGTCTGGCTGTGCCCCAGGGGGCATCCAACCACAGCTGAGGCAGTTGAAGGCGTCATGGTCCTGGCCCAAGCAGTGATAGCAGACGGAGTGTGTATCCATGATGGACATCCAGAGCCCCCTGATGCAGGCCTTGAGGCTGCTGACCAGGGGCTTCTTGGCCTTGGGCTTTTCCATGCTCATCTAAATAATCTTTTTATTTTTGTTTTAAGAACAAAGCTCTGGAATTTGTTGCCAGAGGATGTGGTTAGTGCAGTTAGTGTAGCTGGGTTCAAAAAAGGTTTGGATAACTTCTTGGAGGAGAAGTCCATTAATGGCTATTAATCAAGTTTACTTAGGGAATAGCCACTGCTATTAATTGCATCAGTAGCTTGGGATCTTCTTAGTGTTTGGGTAATTGCCAGGTTCTTGTGGCCTGGTTTGGCCTCTGTTGGAAACAGGATGCTGGGCTTGATGGACCCTTGGTCTGACCCAGCAGGGCAATTTCTTATGTTCTTAAAACTTCTCTTTTGAGGGGCGGCAGTTGCAGAAAAAATAGAAGACGCAATGAGGGAGTAAAAGTAACACTAAGGCCAGAAACCAAAATATTTTAAGAAAGAGACTGGGATATGTCGATGCAGTAGCTCAGATGACGAAAGACTGTAGGGGCTTATGCGGAAGTGTGTGCATGTGGGAACTCCTGCACATGCTCAGTAAGGAGGTATTTTCAAAGAAGTTGCATGTGTAGATGTAACACATCATACCAATTTTCAAAAGCCCATTTAAGTGCTTAAAATTACACTTCTGATTGTAAAACCATTGGCATATATTCAATGGCATATATTGTAGCAATTTTACAAAGCCCACATACATGCGTAAAGTGCATTTACATGTGTAAAACCTAATTTTAAGCATGTCAATCCTTTCAAAAATGAACCCCATGGTTTTAATGAGCTTTGCACGCTAGGCTGTGTTGGATGACATCACCTTGGGTGTTATGCCTGCATCATCTAAGAGAATTGAGAAGGAGCGGAGTGGATACCAACTGGACTCCAGAGCTGGAAGGAGAAAGGAGGAAACTGGGACCCACTATAGGAGTTTCAGCCAGGAGAAGAGATTTGGAGAAAGAATGATCAGCAGTGGACCACAGGTATTGTGCAAGGGAGATCGTTAGGGGATAGGAGAACCTTTTCCAGTGCAAACCACACAGCCTTATGTTCCACTAACAGGTAGAAAAGAGACCCTGGGAAAAGATCAAGGGACTACTGACACAGATTATTTGGGATTTGATTTATTGCTGCGATTATGGATGTGACCAGGAGCAAATATACTTGGTGCCAATTTATTTCCACTGTACCAGCTGAACAGTAAACTTTTTAGTTTTTTGGAACACCACATATGTGTCCAGACTGTTTCTTGGCACTGGGAAATGGCAGAGATACAAAGTTTGAACTTATACCCACAGAAAAAAGATTTATAAGGGCCTAGAGTCTTGGAGATTCATTCTCCTCCTCTTTCGGAGAATCCAGGCCAGGCTTTAGCGGGACTGTGTATGAGGAAAGTCCTGGTACTGAGGTTGCTTCCTGCTTTCACGGTCACAAAGAGACGAAGGGCTACGTAACTAAAACGGTGAAGGGGTGGTTTGATTTTTTTCAGACTCATCTGCAGGAAATACGGATCAGACCCAGAGATTCTCTCCTTTCCACCCATTGCCTAAAAGCTGGCGTGAGATCACGCAGAGCTGAAACGCTCAGTGGAGCACAGGACTTGGTGAGAGAGGTAACGGTGGTGGGGCCGCTTGGCAATAGTGATCATAATATGATCAAATTTGATTTAATGGCTGGAAAAGGAACAGTGTACAAATCCAAGGCTCTCGTGCTAAACTTTCAAAAGGGAAACTTTGATAAAATGAGAAAAATTGTTAGAAAAAAACTGAAAGGAGCAGCTACAAAAGTAAAAAATGTCCAAGAGGCGTGGTCATTGTTAAAAAATACCATTCTAGAAGCACAGTCCAGATGTATTCCACACATTAAGGAAGGTGGAAAGAAGGCAAAACGATTACCGGCATGGTTAAAAGGGGAGGTGAAAGAAGCTATTTTAGCCAAAAGATCTTCATTCAAAAATTGGAAGAAGGATCCAACAGAAGAAAATAGGATAAAGCATAAACACTGGCAAGTTAAATGTAAGACATTGATAAGACAGGCTAAGAGAGAATTTGAAAAGAAGTTGGCTGTAGAGGCAAAAACTCACAGTAAAAACTTTTTAAAATATATCCGAAGCAGAAAGCCTGTGAGGGAGTCAGTTGGACCGTTAGATGATCGAGGGGTTAAAGGGGCACTTAGAGAAGATAAGGCCATCGCAGAAAGATTAAATGATTTCTTTGCTTCGGTGTTTACTGAAGAGGATGTTGGGGAGGTACCCATAATGGAGAAGGTTTTCATGGGTAATGATTCAGATGGACTGATTCAAATCACGGTGAACCTAGAAGATGTGGTAGGCCTGATTGACAAACTGAAGAGTAGTAAATCACCCGGACCGGATGGTATACACCCCAGAGTTCTGAAGGAACTAAAAAATGAAATTTCAGACCTATTAGTAAAAATTTGTAACTTATCATTAAAATCATCCATTGTACCTGAAGACTGGAGGATAGCAAATGTAACCCCAATATTTAAAAAGGGCTCCAGGGGCGATCCGGGAAACTACAGACCGGTTAGCCTGACTTCAGTGCCAGGAAAAATAGTGGAAAGTGTTCTAAACATCAAAATCACAGAACATATAGAAAGACATGGTTTAATGGAACAAAGTCAGCTTGGCTTTACCCAGGGCAAGTCTTGCCTCACAAATCTGCTTCACTTTTTTGAAGGAGTTAATAAACATGTGGATAAAGGTGAACCGGTAGATGTAGTATACTTGGATTTTCAGAAGGCATTTGACAAAGGTCCTCATGAGAGGTTTCTAGGAAAAGTAAAAAGTCATGGGATAGGTGGCGATGTCCTTTTGTGGATTACAAACTGGCTAAAAGACAGGAAACGGAGAGTAGGATTAAATGGGCAATTTTCTCAGTGGAAGGGAGTGGACAGTGGAGTGCCTCAGGGATCTGTATTGGGACCCTTACTGTTCAATATATTTATAAATAATCTGGAAAGAAATACGACGAGTAAGATAATCAAATTTGCAGATGACACAAAATTGTTCAGAGTAGTTAAATCACAAGCAGATTGTGATAAATTGCAGGAAGACCTTGTGAGACTGGAAAATTGGGCATCCAAATGACAGATGAAATTTAATGTGGATAAGTGCAAGGTGATGCATATAGGGAAAAATAACCCATGCTATAATTACACAATGTTGGGTTCCATATTAGGTGCTACAACCCAAGAAAGAGATCTAGGTGTCATAGTGGATAACACATTGAAATCGTCGGTACAGTGTGCTGCGGCAGTCAAAAAAGCAAACAGAATGTTGGGAATTATTAGAAAAGGAATGGTGAATAAAACAGAAAATGTCATAATGCCTCTATCGCTCCATGGTGAGACCGCACCTTGAATACTGTGTACAATTCTGGTCGCCGCATCTCAAAAAAGATATAATTGCGATGGAGAAGGTACAGAGAAGGGCTACCAAAATGATAAGGGGAATGGAACAACTCCCCTATGAGGAAAGACTAAAGAGGTTAGGACTTTTCAGCTTGGAGAAGAGACGGCTGAGGAGGGATATGATAGAGGTGTTTAAAATCATGAGAGGTCTAGAACGGGTAGATGTGAATCGGTTATTTACTCTTTCGGATAGTAGAAAGACTAGGGGGCACTCCATGAAGTTAGCATGGGGCACATTTAAAACTAATCGGAGAAAGTTCTTTTTTACTCAACGCACAATTAAACTCTGGAATTTGTTGCCAGAGAATGTGGTTAGTGCAGTTAGTATAGCTGTGTTTAAAAAAGGATTGGATAAGTTCTTGGAGGAAAAGTCCATTACCTGCTATTAAGTTCACTTAGAGAATAGCCACTGCCATTAGCAATGGTATCATGGAATAGACTTAGTTTTTGGGTACTTGCCAGGTTCTTTTGGCCTGGATTGGCCACTGTTGGAAACAGAATGCTGGGCTTGATGGACCTTGGTCTGACCCAGTATGGCATTTTCTTATGTTCTTATGTTCTTAAAAGATTCTGTAACGGATGGTCTAGCGGTAGTCCATGGAGGTAAGCCAGTGGCCCCTCTAGTAGGTCATTCGTGTTTCTGCCTTCAGGTTCCATTGATCTAGCCATAAGATTTTTCATTGAGCTGATGACTGGAGCACAGAGCCCAAAAGTTAGTCAGAGATTAAAAGGTTACCAACTACATCTTGTTGACCCTTATTTCTATGTGTGTTAAGTTTAAAGTCTTTCAAGCTGATACAGTAAAGGTTGCGGGAGAGCGGGCGAGCGCCTGCTCTCCTGGTACACGCACAGGCCACTCTCCTGTGCGCGTGATTTAGTATTCAAATGAGGGTCCCGCGGTAAAAAGAGGCTCTAGGGACACTAGTGCTTCCCTAGCGCCTCTTTTTTGACAAGAACGGCTGTTGTCAGCGGGTTTGACAGCCGACGCTCAATTTTGCTGGCGTCTGTTCTCAAACCCGCTGTCAGCCACGGGTTCAGAAACCGGACGCCGGCAAAATTGAGTGTCCGGTTTTCAACCCGTGGGCTGATTTTAAATTTTTTTTTTTAAATTTTTTACTTTTGGGACCTCCAACTTAATATCGCCATGATATTAAGTCAGAGAGTGCACAGAAAAGCAGTTTTTACTGCTTTTCTGTACACTTTCCCGGTGCTGGCAGAAATTAACGCCTACCTTTTGGTAGGCGCTAATTTCTGAAAGTAAAATGTGCAGCTTGGCTGCACATTTTACTTTCTGAATCGTGCAGGAATAACTAATAGGGCCATCAACATGCATTTGCATGTTGCGGGTGCTATTAGTTTCGGGGGGGTTGGCAGCGCATTTTCGACGCGCTATTACCCCTTACTGAATAAGGGGTAAAGCTAGCGTGTCGAAAACGCGCGTCTAAACGCGGGTTAACAGTGCGCTCCACTGGAGCGCACTGTTCTGTAGCGGTGATATCTGTGACAGAGACCAACAAAAAATATATTGCGCTTTCGAGACCTCACTTTCAGACGTGACTGAGAGCTTGGGAAGAACATGTTTTATATCTAGGGGAATGTTGTGGATGGGAGGGCACAGGGTGAGGTGTGCCGAGGAAATTGGAAGTAGCACCGGTTAGAGACAAATAGGGGTTAGTTTTCTTGTGAACGGGGTGTTAAGGTTAAGGCCTCATCAGGACTCAGGGCCAGATTCAAGTCGGATGTACCCACAGACAATATTGGGGGGGGGGGCAAAAGGCAGGGTGACAACCCTTCCCCCTGATTGCACCTGCTCAAATCCTCTCGTCTTAGGGCAGGCTTCCTCGTCTCCCCTCCTCACCTCTAAGATCTGGCGTTGACCCCGCAACAGCAACCACAGAAATTCCGTGCAGGCAGGGGTGGCTCAGGGACACCCCCCCCCCCCCCCCCGTCCCTAAACCTGGCTGGACCACTTTGGTTGGATGGAAAGGCACTCTGTGCTTGCCCACTCTGAAATTCATCATGCCCTGTCTATGCCCTCCTCCCCTCCCCCTCCCCCCATGTAAGAATTTTGGGAACCGCCGTTGAGTGCAGGGACTCCTATAACTGTTACATGCGTGCAGGCCCAGCCGCGCCCTGCCCCCTCCTCCTTCGCCAGTTTTCTGTTACCATGGAAACCCATGCAAGGGGTGGGGCACTACAGGGCCCATGGGGGGAGGGGGGACAAAGGCTATAGGAGACACCGTGCTGAGTTTCTCCGATTTTGCTACTGCAGGGCCAGCGGCACGGTGGCTGGGCTGGGCACCAGCATGGCAGCCTCAGTGATGCCCCAGTGCCTATAGAAAAAAAATAAATTTTGGTGCCGGAGGGCAGTTGCTTGTGTCTAAATCCAGGCCTATCAGGACTGAGAGCAGAAGATATTATTGCCTCCCACATTGACACTCAGACCCGGAAGGTCAATTTTTAAAACTATTCAACAGGTTAAGAGCAGATTTACCCCAGGGTATAACAGCTTGCTTGGACCCTCCCTTCCTCCACCGGGCAAAAAGTATGCATGAGGTTCTACAAGGTGTGTGCCTTCAGCCGCGTTAGGAGGAGGTGTTTCCAGGGGAGAGGGGTGTCTAGGTCGGGGGTGGGCATGGCGTACATGGAATTTTCAAAAGAGGCACTACCCAGGCGTTTTCTCTTTGATAATTATCCACAGGTACATACAATGAATGCACCCACCTCCCTTGCAACCACGTGAGCCGTGTGAAAACTGCATCCCCCCTCAAGTACCTTAGATGGTAACTTTCAAACGAGTGCGTGGATGCCCGTATATAAGTGTATATGGTCACGCGGCAACATGTGCTGATATCTTATATCCCGCGTGCAAGTACACACACGTTATAAAATAGGCTTAGGGCGGGTACGTGTGCTCCTCATTTTAAGCATTTACACGTACAGTAGGGAATAGTCAACATTTACACGCACGAGTGAGGACATTTTAAAACATGCGAGTGTGAAGGAAAGAGCCAGCTTAACCAGCTCATCCACCAATTTGCCCAGTCTATATCTAGGTCATCAAGACCCCCCTGGTTCTTTAGCCTGTACTCTCCCCAGTTTACCCAGACCCCTCACACACTTCATACATGGCTAGAAATACTTTTATTCAGGCTTAAACCTGATCTAGAGCAGGACTACATTTTGCACAGAAATGAACTGGACGCTCGCTGCATCTGCTGCACTACATACGCGCATATCTCTTGGTTCCGCCCCATTCTTACTCGATGCGAGATATTCGTGCACCGGTGCTTGTGTGCGTATGTGGCAGGTTTATAAAATTGGGCGGAGATGCACATGTGCTTAGATGTGCACGCCTCTCTTTTAAAATTCACCTTTTAGGGTTAAGTTGCTTGTTGCTTTAATCTCAGAGGTGAATGTATTTTGGTTCCCAAGCATTTTTTTTCACCATGCTCTTGTAGCCCAGTGTGGGTGAGTTGGCAACCGAGCGCCCCGGCTGGGAGAAGTGCTGTGCTGGTATGTAAGGACCCAATTCTTCTGCGGAAAAGCTTCAAAGGTTTTTGTAACCCAGCGTTGAAAATTCCTCAACCTAAAATGATGTTTTTAAAACTTTCGTTTGTTCTGTTTTTTTGGGGGATTAGTTTCTAATTTTGGTATTTTTTTTTATTTATTATTTTTGCTTTTTTTTTTTTTCTTGTTTGCAAACTTCTTCCCTCCCCTCCAGTCATCCTAACGTCTTCTCTTTCTAGATTTTCACCTTCCAGCTTCACTCTCACCACTACATATTTCCTCTGGGCCGGGTCAGGGGCAGGAGACAGTTGTGGAGTCTTTCCCTGGGCTGGAAGCAGTGGCAGCGAGCATGGACTCAAGCAAAAAAAGGCAGCAGAGGAGGCTTTTTTCTGAGCCCAGCAGCAGTGAGTAGCGGACTCTTTTCATGAGCTGGACCAGGCTGAGAGGCACTGGTGGAATCTTTCCCTGGCCAGACCCAGAGCAGGAGGCAGCAACAGAGCCTTTCTCTGGGGCCAGACCGAAATAGGAGGCAATTTATGGACTTTTTTTTTTTCCCCAGAGGGGGAATCTTTCACGGGCAGGGCCACGCAGGGTGGGAAGCAGCGTCAGAGAATTTCTCCAGGGCAGGCACAGGGCGGGAGGTGGTGGTGGTCGTGTCTTTCCCTGGGCTGGGCATTAGAAACAGAGATTCTGCAGGGAGAGGGGATTTCTGCTGGAAAACTGCATATTACTATCCCACGTTTCACTCGAGGCCAAGGATATAATGAAAGGGTTCATCCTAGTCTGGAGGGCCTATTTGGTCTCTCCCACTATCCTTTGCTGGGTTATTTCTTGCACTGGAGGAGGTGCAGCCCATTGCTGGAGCTGCAGGTGACTGATCTCTACACTTTTAGGGGTTTGTGGAATGCAGTGGGGTTGGTATTCATAAAACTTTGAATGGTCTTCGGCATAGCCCCCGGGTTTGTGCAGCAGCTCAGAGATTGATTCTGCAGGAAGAATTAGAATATTTCATGCAAAGCTTCTACAAGTCAGTGACAATGCTGTGGCATATTAGCAGAAATTTGCATAGATTGGCATTCCATGTAATGTAAAATTTTTATTTTTACTGTATAAAAGTAAAGTTATTTTCTGGACTTCTCATGTATCTAGGTAATTTATTTATTTTTTTTTCAGGTTATTTTTGGGTGTGGAAAAGAAGGAAGAGGGACCAGCATAGGGATGGGAGGAGAAGGGGATGAGGGAGAGAGAGTATAGAGTCAGACATGGAGAGGAGGAGGGGAAGGATTGGAGATAGGAAATGGAGGATCAGAGTGGGAAAGGAAAGGGGGGGATCTGGGATTGGGGGAAGGAAGATTCCCTCTCTTTTCCCCTCCCACACAAACACACACCCTGGCACTGACCCATCCCCTATCTCATACACCACTTGTCGCCTATACCCTTCCTCAGCAGCCTCCTCCCACCTATTCTCCCAGCATTTTTCTACACTTGCAGTTCTTCTCCCTCCTGATTTTCCTAATTCTCACCCTCCCTGAGATCGGCGGGGGCCAGGAGGAGGAGGAGCATGGTGGTGCCTCAAGTTACGTCCTGTTCCTCCTGGTGGCCGGCTTGCAGGTTAAAGTGTCCCGGGCCATTCCTTCTATGCATTGCTTACTGGCTGATCAGTGCAGGGAGAGTGGGTGGGGAATGTGGATGCGTGGATTTGTTACAAAACTTGGTGGTAAGACATTGGAGAGAGGGCCTTGGTGTTGGATTAAGTATTGATTTTGTAAGAAAAAGAGGAAGATGACAAGGCAGGTGGAGGACAGAATTTGGACATGCTTGGGACAGGTATAGAGGAGCAGTGGTAAAAAAAAAACAGGGTTGAGAGGTCGAGGAAAAGACAGGGCGGTGGGTGGAGCTGGAAACATAAGCATGGGAGTTACATGCTCATCTTCAGGACCATAAGGGTTAGAAGGTTGTGGAGGGAGATCCCCCCCCTCTCAGATGTCGTATCCGTCTGGGTTCCTATTGCTCTGCTAATGGCACGGCGTGCAGCAATGCCACTGTGCCACAGCTCAGTCTGCTGGCACCCCCCCTCCCCCTCCCGGCCTGGTGCCCTGGGCAGCCGCCTGCCATGCTCACCCTTTCCAGCGAGCCCGCTCATCTTCCCAAAGTGGTAGAGAACCGGAGAGGAGGAATCTGGAGTGAGCAGATTTTGCTAGGTCAAATGTTCTTTATCTGCCAACATTCACTATGTTATTGCGTCACTGCCCACACGGCTGTTTAAAAGTTATCAGCATTATACTCGGGTAATTGGCTGAGTACTCACATACATTCACTTGCCTAAAGTTACGCTCCCTATTTGAAGGGTGTAACTTAAACACATCCGTTTAGGTGCATGCCATTTTTAAATAATAATAAAAAAAAAAAGCGTGCGTGTGAATGCTGACTCTGCTCCCCGGAAAACCTGTCGCTCACTGCATGGAAAAGTACGCTTGTGACCAGGTCACATACACTCAGTCCTGGGGAGGTTCAGTGCAGTCCTTTACATACATGAAAACAGGTTTTAAGCACATGAACGGATTTGACGAATGCCTCCCAAACTGGTTAAATTTGCACAAATGTGAAACTTGTCAGCAGCTTGTAACTTGAGCTAATTCATCCCCTTGTTGGTGGATGCGACCAACAGGCCGATGCAATATTGGGTGCTTGGGCCAGCGCACTGGTTGAACTCAGTATTGGACGTGTGTTTTGGACGCATAAGCTAATACCCAATGTAATAATGGGATTAGCGTGTCCAAACCACACGTCCAATCGAGCGTTTTAGCTAATAGCGCTTATCACATGTAAATTTACGTAGATGAGGCTATTAGCCATTACCCCGGGATGCAAAAAACCTTTTAAACTGAACCAGACACTACCAACCAATCACTACAACGTTTACTTCTTGTTAAACTTTTATCTTTCCTCTTACTCTACTCCCAGTTAGAATAACCCCTGTTTTATTGTAACTTTTTCTTCCATGCACTTGTTATTATTATGTAATGTATACTCTTATGTTTTAGTTATGTACGTTATAATGTATTGCTCACCCCTTGTTTTATGTAAACCGACATGATACGAACTTCCGTGAATGCCGGTATAGAAAAACACAAATAAATAAATAAAATAAATTCGCCCTGTTTAACATGGGGAAAAAAAATGCTTTCTGTGATCCCTCCTACAAAGTATCATCATGATGTGAAGTAGGAGGAACCATAGAGAAAAAAAAAAGGCTTGACCAGGAAAACAAAAGCTTTCAGGGCACACAATATACATGAACAATATACAAGGTCCCGGCTGTGTATATTGCACCGGTAGCGGGAGAAAACGAACGCTCGTATCGAGAGTCTGTTTTTGTAACCCACACTTATAGCCACCTCTCCCGGGCGCCCGTCGCCGAGGAGGCGATAGGGACGCACAATTTCCCCTAGCGCCTCCTTTTTAACGCGGCAGCTAACTTCCCTGTTACATCACGCACCCAGGAGTGGTGGATGGGTGCGCGTTAGCAAAATGGGCGCTCAATATGAGCACTCGTTTTTAGCGTGCCCATATTGCATGGGCCTGCAAATGTCCGACACACGCGTACATAGTTTTCTATTTTGGCCAAATTATTACTGATTTGTCTTTGGTCTGCTGCTTTGAGCTATTTCTTCCTTGAATGCATTTCAGTGGCAGCAGTGGGAACCTCTCCTGCTTTCTCTCACGCCTTTCGGCATCCAAGTGCTAGCCTTTGTTCTACTACCTCCCAGAAAGACAAGAAGATTCAGTGTGACCCTGACTTCACAACGCCGGAGGTCAAAGAGAACTGGGATATGAGGGTCTGCACTGGGTAAAGTTTATGTAGCTCAGTCTTGACATTTTTTTCCGGTGAGAAATTGAGGGTGGGGGGTGGGGGGAGGGGTTTGCATCTGGAAACCCAGAGTTTCATGGTTCCTTTTTCAGTTGGGCCTAACCATAACCCTTCCTGGCTCAATGCGCTCATTATAAAACTTTAGCTTTCGTCACCGACACCTTGGCGATCTCAGCTTTTATGTAAAGTTACTCAAGACTGAAATTTGCATGCGGTAACCAATTAGAAATCTACTCACTGCGGAGATCTCACGATTAAAATATTTTGCAGCATTCCATGAGCCATCACCTTGATACCTCGCTGCATAAGCCATTTTATACAATCAGAAATACAAGTCCATGCACGCAGATGAGTAAAACCAAGGCTGGGCTAGCATATCCTAAAAAAAAACCCAAACTAAAGCCATTTGGTAACCCAAATTCAGCAGGTCATGATTTTAAATTATAAAAATGAAGAGAATATTAGATCCCAAGCAGTGTGATTGGTTGGAATGCACTGTATCAATCCCTTTTGAATTATTCGCCTTGACGGTGGTGATTTTCTGAAAAAAAAAAAAAAGAAAGAAATGTTGGGTCAGGGCCAGCGGTGGCAGCCTCTGCCTTCCAGTCCAGCAGCAGTGGGGGGAAAAGGAAGTAATTTGCTGCAGTTCACAAAGCTTCCAAGTCAGTGACCTGGCGTGACCTGGCAGAAAATCCGCTCTGCCCCTTGGAATGTTTGTGTCTTCAGTCTTTCTTTTCAAAATGTCAGCTCCATTGTGACCCTTCTCCCCTCTCCCCCCCCCCCCCCCCCCCCACACACATACACTCGGTCCTCCAAACAGATTTCATCTTACAAAAGCAAGAATCCTTCCTAGAAAAGCTATTTAGTCTATTCACCGAAGGGTGAAAATGTTTTGAGGGGAGGGAGGGGGTTGGGTTTAAACGTGAGTTTCGAACAAAACCAGCATCATCCTCTTCACTAACAGAGAAGTCAAAAATATTGCATGACAAGTCGTATTTTAGTCGGAACTGCCAATTTTACGTGTGATATTTAAAATTTCATTGAAATGACTGGCAATACATTTCACTGTACTGTCAAACTAAGTATTCTGCACCCATTCACTAAACAGGTGTAGGAGTTTGTGATCATTTACCATTAATTCTAGGCACGATTGTTTTTTTGCCACTTCAAGGTGGTGAAAAAGGGTCTGGGTGGTCTTTTCTCAAAAGGACCTGTAAGAAATATGCAGTGTGTTCAGCCCTGAAAGCAAGGGTGTCGCTCAATAGTTTTTATGCAGACTAGAATCACATATTACTTGATGAGGGGTTTCAAAAAGGAGCTAGGAGGTTGAAACGATTATCTCACACATTAAACACTGACTCTTATTTTATTTTATAAAAACCATGGAAAAAAGGGTGAAAAAAAAAATAAATGTGGTATGAATCAATAAATCAATTCCCATTCCTGCACCCCATGTTCTGATGGAAGACAGAGTATCTGCATCAAGGGGAATTCTTACAACTAGAATATTTCTCTATGATAATAGTAAAACCTTCTGAAGTTGCACCTTTTCACTATTTTTGGCATCAAGAAGGTCAGTGGTGAAAGGACAGGGTTTCAGTACTTTAAAAAAAAAATGGCCTCTAGAGTTACATGATCATGCTAAACCAATAACCATCCCAAAATGTCAAGCCATCATATTGCAAGAGCAATCACGAATCAGAAGATATTCTGTCTGCAATGAGGTGTATGAAGTCTGTTTACTAACTGGATCAGAGATTATCCTGTTTCATTTACCTCTGCTGTACTGTCCAATACACAAAAATACATACAACAAAACTAAATCTATAAATTACACTGTACAGAAAGATTTCCTTACAGGAAAAACATTAAAATCTTGTTCTGCATTCAAATCCATTGGCTTCACTGTATTCAAACAATAGATTAATTGTTGATCTAACTGACCTGATTCATGCTGTCCATCTCCTCCTCTTGACTAAAGAATGTTCCAGCATTGAAAGGATAATACAGTGTACTTGTTTCACAAATGTAAAATACTGTCACATGCATGTCCGTTTAGAATCAATATTGGATAAATGTGTGCAGTCTCATATCCTTGCACAAAGAAAGGGTGCTTTTATATGCTCTCTTTACACATTTCTGAGGATATCCTCTTCTTTCACATCTCTTGGATATTACTAATGCCTGCTGTTTAAATTCCAATTTTGCCGTATTCTTCGGTTCTATTATATTTTTTAATTCATTCAATAGCAGCGCCTCCTCTGCCCAAGGCCTTGATCACAAGAGCATCGTCTTTCTTCAGAGCCTTCAACGTCTATGTATACAGATTCCCAAAACATGGATGCCTATTTCCTTACAGTTGTGTACCACTTCTTGATTATATGCAACAATTAAAGGATCATCTCAGCCTGATGGATGGTTGAAGATTGATTAGAAACCAAAAATGGTATAAACTCTCCATTTTTAGAAAACAAAAAACATATTTGTTTTAACTTCTGCATTAATGTTTTGCAAATTTTTAAGGGTAGGATGCTAGACCCTTTCTGTGATGTGATGGAGAAGGAACAGAGAAGGGCAACCAAATGATAAAGGGGATGGAACAGCTCCCCTATAAGGAAAGGCTGAAGAGGTTAGGGCTGTTCAGCTTGGAGAAGAGACGGCTGAGGGGGGATATGATAGAGGTCTTTAAGATCATGAGAGGTCTTGAACGAGTAGATGTGAATCTGTTATTTACACTTTCGAATAATAGAAGGACTAGGGGGCATTCCATGAAGTTAGTAAGTAGCACATTTAAGACTAATCGGAGAAAATTCTTTTTCACTCATTGCACAATAAAGCTCTGGAATTTGTTGCCAGAGGATGTGGTTAGTGCAGTTAGTGTAGCTGGGTTCAAAAAAGGTTTGGATAAGTTCTTGGAGAAGTCCATTAACGGCTATTAATCAAGTTTACTTAGGGAATAGCCACTGCTATTAATTGCATCAGTAGCATGGGATCTTCTTAGTGTTTGGGTACTTGCCAGGTTCTTGTGGCCTGGTTTGGCCTCTGTTGGAAACAGGATGCTGGGCTTGATGGACCCTTGGTCTGACCCAGCATGGCAATTTCTTATGTTCTTATGTTCCAAATGGAAAGGAAAAAGGTTTTTTTGGGGGTTTTTTTTTTAAACAGATTTACTACTATTGTGGATGGTTGGATGGTGACCCAACCGTACATTTTCAGGATTAAATTCTAGTTACTATTGAATTTTGACCTAGAATCCTTGTTCACTGATATTCCACAATTACAAACTCAGTAGGACTACTTTGACAAAGAGTAGTTACAAATTATATCCATCTTAATTCATTTTTGTATGAACTGACATCCCTGGGTTTAACTAATATTTTTTATGTTTGAAATTAAGGGGTGTTTCTTTGCAAGCTAAAGGCTTTGTTATTGGATCACCATGATTTCTGACATAATGAGTCATTATGCAAGCCAATCAGTGGCATCTTTTCTTCAAGAATATAAATAAAAATGGTCTGCTCTAGTGCAGTACTTTTCAACCCAGTCCTCAGGGTACACCTAGTCAGTCAGATTTTCGGAATATGCATGAGAGAGATTTGCATGCACCACCTCTGTTGTATTCAGATCTCTCTCATGCATATTCATTATGGATATTCTGAAAACCTGACTAGGTAGGTATCCCCAAGGAATGGTTTGAGAAGGCCTGAACTAGTGGAAAGGATACATAGATTTTATTTTGCAGTAGTACTAAAGAGCAGTTACAACATCTCCTGGACTGGTCTAATTCTAGAGATCCTAATTTAAAATTCACAATATGTATTGCAAGACTTTGTGTCTCCTTTTCTGCTCTTACAATTCTGATCACTTCATGTGCTTTAGAAACTGTCATATATCCATGGTCTGATTACTTACACAGGAACCCGAGACTTCTGGGGTGGGGTGAGTAGAAGCTTATGGCGAAGGCCTCAAGAGGCAGGGGTGGGATCCAGGAAGGGTAGTTTGGGCCAGTTTTAGTGTGTTATTTTATTTCAGTTCAGTAAACGAAACGAATTGAAACAAGAAGGGAAAAAAAGTCCCACATATTCCTTTCACACTCCTATTCAGATTTCCCTGTTCCCTCCATTACAGTGAACTGTCCTAGGTTCTGATGTGGAAGGAAGATAACTACTAGAAGAGTCCATTACTACATTTTTGAATCAAAGTACAAACGCTTATTATAGAAATAGAGAGCTGTTACAACTCATTGTTTCCTGTGGAATGCAACCCGCTTAACTATTGCCTTGTAAATAATCTCAGACCAGTTTGGAACCACTCCTGCTGAGTAGCTACTATTCTTTGGATTTACTAGTAGTCGCAGAAATCAAAGTCTCCTTTGTTTAGTTTGATCTATCTGAAATCCATTACACCATCCAACAGACCATCTCATTAAAGGTTCAGGCATTCCCTTGAGTAATTGACTACAAGGGCAATTTTTAAAGTCATTTTGTGGGTAACTAGCAATTTCCGCAAGTAAACTGAAAACTGCCCTAATACGGTTACGGTATAGCTAAAAGTGCATGCACTGTTCCCCGCAATGTGTGAAAGTACATGCATTGTTGCACAACGTGTATATTTTTAGCTGCGGGTTAGCAATGTTCCTGAGGAAGGAAAATCATGCATGTAGATTGTATTTTCAACTCTACATACATTATTATCAAGGATTAGACTAAGCTACTGCCTGCTCTCATTTAGTATCACTAAACATAATGGAAGCAATTTTCAAAGGAGTTGCGGGCATAAAAGTAGCAATTTTAAAAAGCCCATTTACGTGCCTCAAGCCTTTCGACCAGTCAGCATAATGGAGTGAATTTCAGAGAGTTTATGTGCCTAAAAGTAGCAATTTTCAAAAGTCCTTTTGCATGTGTAAAAAAAAAAAGTCAGCAAAAACACGTGTAATTCATACCAATTGTCCAAGCCGACTTCTCTGCTTTTAAAGTCAGCTCACCAAATCTGCTCACACATGCTGCACTTGCTAAAACATCTACACAAATGAACTGGGAACACTTACGTGCAGGCCTTTTAAAATCCAAAAGTATGTGTGTAAATCCAAACCCTTCCCCAATCCCATTCCCAGGAATGCCTCTGATCTGTCTGGGTAAAGTAACATGCGAATGCGTCATATGTATGGAAGTTTACCCTAACATTGGGCAGGCAATCTTACTGTTTTACCCACGAAGGTCCTCTTGAAAATTAAATTCACCGTATTCCGAATGCCTGCTACCAAGAACCTGACTGTAAGAACCCAATCCAGCAACAAATAAGGAAAATGTATAACCTTGCCATATGACTGGAGAAATGTAGGGAGCTCTTCAATTACAGACTTGCCACATTTAGTGCAACTTCAAAGAAATTGGTTGAAAAATGGTTAAAGGAAGCATGCAAAATAAGCCGTGTCCTAACTTAACTTAAATAGGTCAACTGCCACATTTATTTAATTTCAGGACTTGCATAGGATCATTTTGCAGAATTCATAAAAAGGTAGATTTAAAAAAAAAAATATGCTTGCGGTTCCCAGCACACGAACACAGCTATTTTATAACATGCATGCAGCAGCACACACGTGTGCGCTGGATGTGGCCTGCTCCACGTGCGGGGGGGGGGGGGGGGTTTAGAAAAATACACACAGCCACGCAATTGGGCCTCCCCCCCCCCGTTCCCTCCCAGTCCGCTCTAATTAAGGAGCAGACTGGGAGGGAACTTTCCTAGCTCTAAACTTACTCTTCCTACCTCTTCCCCTTTCCTCCCCGACCCCTAAACCTACCCTAACTAATCTATTTTTTTTTTTATTTTTGAACTAACCTGCTCCTTTGAGCAGTAGTAATTTCCGCGCGCCAGCCAGCTACCAGCGTGCGCTGCCCCAGGAAAATACACACAGCCACGCAATTGGGCCCCCCCCCCCCCCGTTCCCTCCCAGTCCGCTCTAATTAAGGAGCAGACTGGGAGGGAACTTTCCTAGCTCTAAACTTACTCTTCCTACCTCTTCCCCTTTCCTCCCCGACCCCTAAACCTACCCTAACTAATCTATTTTTTTTTTATTTTTGAACTAACCTGCTCCTTTGAGCAGTAGTAATTTCCGCGCGCCAGCCAGCTACCAGCGTGCGCTGCCCCAGGAAAGTGGCTACTGGCGCTGTCCCAGCCTGCCCTTTTGCAAGGCCTGGCACTTCTGTGCATAACGGGGGTTACGTGCATGGCTGGGCCCGTTCTGAAACGCACGCAGCGTGCACAAGGCCCAGCCACACGAATAACCCCCAGTTTTGACATGTGTGGCCCTTTTGGCCCGATTTTTAAAAGTGTTTGTAGGAAATATGGGTGAGGTATTCAAATGCTGCGTGCTGCTGTAAAACTGCCTTGCATTTCACAAAGAATGCATTGATTGAATGGCATTCCATGAATTATGATTGATACTTTGTCTAAAATTTAAAACAGTGTTCTCCATTTGTTAATCGTAGCTCTTTTAGGTCTAATCAATTAGATTTGTACTTGTCACTCCTTCCTCTGCAGGCTCCAGTCATATAGTGGCATCTGGTGACATATTGTTTTATGGCCATAAACAAACATTAAACAAAGGAAAATCCCCCCCCCCCCCAAAAAAAAACCAAAAAACCCCAAAACAAAAACAAAATATTTTGTGTGAGCATCCCAAGTAATTAGTGTCTACTACCCTGTAGGGATATGTATGGAAAAAATGTTTGGTTTGCTATTTTGATCCAGTTGTCATTTTATTTTGTTTCGGTTTCCAAGTTCATTTGTTACGTTTCATTTGTTTCCACTAAAGTCAATGGGAGTAGCAATGTGTCCTGTTTTGTACATTAACATTGGGGTTTTCTATCAAGTTTAATAAAACATGCAGGCAAACATCAACTGCAAAGTGAACTGCACTCCAAGAGTGGGGAAAAAGTGGCACCAGCAGTGGCATGATCAGCCCAAGCCACCAAAAACGTGGCAGAGGGCATAACATCAATGGCATGAACAACACCCAAGGCACCATGGGATGGGTAAAAGGCATCAGTAGTGGCATGAAGACCCCAAGGCATACAAGGAGGGGTATAGCAACAAGCACAGTGGCATCTACACCCTGACACTGAGAGAGGGGTAAGGCATCAAGAGACATGGCATCAGCACCCCCCAGGCTCTGCATGCAGTAAGGCAGTAAGAGGACAGGCATCAGTACAGTCAGGCAATGAACCAAGCGAGAGGCAGAGCAGAAGGAATAGGCTGGGCAGCAGCAACAAGACTCCAAGATCCCAAGGAAGCCAGAGAAGGGCAGGATAGGAGAAGACTTATAGAGGATTTTTGTGGGGTGAGCAAAATGCCCTAGTATAAACCAGGAGACAGGCACCATGGGGGAACAGGCTGGACAGGAACAGGTGATCCAACACCACAGCAAGGCGTTGACCCACACAAAGAGGCAAAGTATGAAGAGCAGGCCCAGGTAGCAGTGGTAGGAGCAGCAAATGACAACAATAAAGATGGCAAGACTGAAAAGTATAGGCATCAGTTTAGTGTCGCTGTGCATGCAGTCCTCCTGCCACTTGCATGCAAATTCAGGGAAATCTAGCAGGAGGAGGAGGAGTGTCTTAAGGAAGACCAACTTTTACATCAACTCTGGTGCCAAGGGTAAAAGATGTCCCTAGCCATTGAGAATGCCCGTTCACTAGATGTGCTGGTTGGAGGGTAGGAAAATAAATGCTGGGCCAGCGTGGTGAAGTGTGACCAGACCACAACCTTGTTTGCCAAGTAAGACAACAGGTCGTTGTGTCCATGATGGCTCTCCAAGATACCAATTTTTACAGAGGTCTCTGCTGCTAGGGTGGGGTGAGGTGTGGGGAAAAATAGCGGTCTCCGTTTTCAGCTGCTGAAGCTATAATCTGTGGCAGGAGAGCTTTTCATGTGGTGGTCACAGGGGAGTGGCGGATAAAGGTTGGGGAAGAAGTGATGTCTTTCAGGTTACTGCTGATGCCACCGCATGGGGAGCCCACTCCTTCTTTCGTCTCCACCCGCACAGTCCCTCTCTGTCTTTGGCGCTGACATTCTTAAACCCTAGCCACCAGTTTCTCCTTCCAGTAAAGTCAGACTGTTGGACTGCAGGGCAATGCTTCCTTTTGCCTGTGGGTCACACAGAGTGGCCAGCATGTAAATGTCCGGCTGGGCGAGGAGTTTGAGCCGATTTGGCATTGCAGCTGCGTAAGGAGTCCACAAGCACCACCACTTCTGGTGGTGGAGTCTGTTCCTGCTAGGAATCCTGTGTCTTCTCTACCAGGATACAGTTTATGAGGCATGATCTCACCCAAGGTGGCTGTTGTTGAACCCAAATTCTCCGTGGCATCCTCGTTCTACCTCTCTATTATGTATGACCAATCCTGATGCCATAGGTGGCAATCCACTTCAGTCTTGGCATCCAAGACAACTCATGAAGGGGTGCCTGTTGCTCCATTAACCCCTACATCATCAGATAGGTGGAAGTTCACCTAGTGCCTGCCTATATCCTGAACAAACTGGTGAACAGGTGCCCCAACTGCTTCTTGCTTCGCACGGATCTGTTGCCCCACTCTTCATGCTCTGATTAAAAGGCCCCCACTGTTTCCCTGACCTTTTCTATCAGTTCCTACAGCACAAATCTCCCACCTTCCTTGGCTCTCTAGGGAATCCCTTACTGCCAGCTGCAGCAAGGGTGCCAAATGGTCAGCTTAGGTGAATTTCCCCCTTTGCTTTGCTTTCCTGCTCCTTTAAGTGGATGGCGGGATCCCGAAATTAGTACCAGCCTTCCTTGAAACTGACACTGACAGGAGTTTTTGCAAATGACGGCAAACGCCATTCTTTGAAAGCTGGACCAGTACCTTCCTTCGACTGATAGTCTTTTGAAAGTGAACGCATTCTGCAAAATGCTGATCCTCCATGAGTGTAAAGTGCCTCCACACCTCCAATGTCAGGCGGGATCCCCTCTCTGGATCCCTGGCTGCTGCTGCTGCTGCTGCTGCTGCTGGAGCTGGGGTAGGGGTTGAGGGATGGACCAGCAGATAAAAGGACAGTGATCTCCAAACCTACATTAAGGGGCCTGTTTATAAAAAAGCATTTAACGTGCAGCAGATGGCCGCGTTAATGTGTTAATAGTAAGGCACTCACTTGTGTTACTGCTAAAGCAGAAAATAAAATCACTTTATGCATCGCATGCAAATTCACGCAAAGCAACTCGGTAATGTTAAAATAAGTTAATGCAAATCTCCTCAGCACTGATGCTTTGTGTTAAGCCTATTTGTTAAGCCACACCTCTGCCCTGCGAGGCAAAAGAGGGCATGAAATCCCCCGGCACCATTTTGTCCATCAGTGCCAGCAGGGGAAGTCAGAGGAATGTTCTCTCCTACCCCCATCGTTTGCTTCCTGAATCTTAGAGGCGGGGGGGAAGATGGATGGGGAGAGGGTAATGGGAGGCTTCATCCCACTTTTTGCCCTTCAGTGAATCTCACAGGGAGGATAATTTTCAAGGGCATTTCCAAGGTACAAAATGGTGCTTTAGCTGCAGAAATACAAAGAAATGAAGGCAGACAATGACCAAACGGCCCATCCAGTCTGCTCAGCAAGCTCCCACACTTATCTGTTTCACCGACCACCAAGTTCAGGGCCCTTGTTGGTAACTGTTTGATCTGAATTTCCTGCCATCCTCTGCCGTTGATGCAGAGAGTAACGTTGGAGTTGCACCATATGCAGGTAAGAGACCACCCACACAGAGTCTCTGGGCATCTACTTCTATCCGCAGCAGGAGGAGGTGTTCCAGGGGGCGACACTGGAGCAAAATCTGCATTTTTTTTTTTTTACACATGCACGTTGGATTTTCCAAAAGCATGCATGCAATTCTTTTTTCGGGCAAGGGCTTAGCTTAGTTGATTGAATTTTCTTGATCACTCTTCTGTAGCACAAATCAAGGTGATTTACAAATGAAATTATAAAATACCAATAAAAATTTAAACTATACAAAGAATAATAAAAGAACACTCAAAACAAACTACCCATCACTTGTACAATTTATAAAACAGTGAGAAATTCCAGAAGAATAAAATATAGAAATAGATTGAGAAAATATTTTGAGAAAAAAAGCAAGCCTTCAAGCATTTTCTAGCAGGTGTAAACATGTATGGTTAGTTTTTCTGGAATCATTTTCAAAGGGGGAAATGTGCAGCATACTTTCCTTTTGAAAATTTAGTGGACGGTTCAAGGGTAAAAAGTACCTGCAAACTTTGCACCGGTGAGGACAGCGAGAAATTTTATCTCCTCAGAGGGCACTTTTCAACCTGGCCTCTTGCTGCCAAGTCTGCGAGTTACAGAGTAAAATAGCGGAAGACGGCAGATAAAGACCAACGTGGTCCATCCTGTCTGCCCAGCAAGTTTATTTTTGGGTAGCAGCAACCGCTACCCCCCCACGGTGTAATGGAAAAGTTACCCCCTTTCTTCATTTCCATTCTCCAGCCAGTTGGGATCCTCTGTGTTTGTCCCACACCCTTTTGAATTCCATTACTGTTCTCACCTTCACCATTCCATGTATCCGCCGCTCTTTCTGCGGTGGATGCACAGGAAGAAATAGTTCCTGACACTGCTCCTGCATCTTCTCCTTGGAGTTTTGTATTGTGAGCTCCCCTAGTTTTGCTGCTTTATTTCCAGTGAAAAGATTTGATTTTCGTGCATCCTTCATTCCTCTTAGGTATTTGAAGGTCTGTTTCATGTCTCTGCTGGGTACATTTTTCCTTTGGCAATTTTCAAAATGAAAGCATGCGTGCACTCTCCTCTCTTTCAGGGTAAACGGTCTCATCTCATATGGCTTTCTGTGCGAATCCCACACACATTTTGGTCGTCTTTCACTGGACTGCTTCCATTCTGTCCTTAAAAGTTTTTTAAATAAGGTTTCCAGAACCGAATCCAGTACTCCAGGTGAGGCCTCACCAGTGACCCGCACAGGGGCATTATCACCTCCTTTTTCCTGCTGGTTATATCCCTCTGGCCTCAGCCACCACCTCGTCACACTGCTTAGCCACCTTCTGACTCTGCACCAATTTTCAAAGTGAGAGTGCACGCACGCTTTCATTTTGAAAATTGCCAAAGGAGAATGTACCCAAAGAGGTTGCCATTAAAGTCTGCCCCAGGAATACCTCCACTACCATGCGAGGGAAAGCGCATGCAGTGTGGGATGCCACGCACAGTTTTGCCCACTTACAGGGAGGGCAATTTTCAGGCAGTTGGATTTCTGCAGGTAAAAATGTTTATTATCTGTAGAGACCATTATAAAAATCACCCTCTGAGAGGCTCATTTTACAACAACCTGTGGAACTTGCACATTGCAAAAACACAGAAGCTCCTCCAATTTTCAAAGCGAACATACGTGCATCGTATGATAAAAAATGCACACAAACTCGCCCGTGCAAAGCTGCGCCCGCTCTTTGAAGGGTGTCGCTTGCGTGCACTCATTTACGCTCTTCTCTTTTACAAACCAAAAGTGTGCGCACAAATAAAACTCCCCGCCCCCTTTTAATGCGTGCATAGAAGTAAGCGCAAACCCCAGGCAATTTTTAAACTCGTGTTTCTTGCGTGTAAATGTTTTTGAAAATGATCCCTCCCCCCAAATGCGCTGCAGATTTCTGTTAATGTTTTTTTTTTCAATAAATAGGCTCCTAAGTGCACTGCATAATGAACGCTGTAGTCTCCAAATGTATCGAACAATGTTTGTACTGTTCTTGTGATGTCTTAAAGCAAAAAATTAAAATTAAAAAATAGATTTTCATATAAACTACAGAACTGAAAAAAAAGGACCAAACTAGTAGCACACTAAAGAGATTACAAACATTTCTCCTTTACTTCTTATTCATTCATTAATTCACAGAATGCCCTTTAGACTGAGCGGTGGCAAAGGGGAGTGAACATGCCGGGGAAACTGAATCCCCCTCTCTCCCTTGCAAAGAGAGCGAGAGAAAAACGCTGCAGATGATCATTGCTTTCCCAATCTTATGAATCACTGTCTGCTACTGGGGTTTCTAACGCTCCTCTCGGTCTGAAAATATCAAACCCCCTGATGAGAGCAGGAAATGACTTAAGCCATGGCGGGGAGTTCACCTGATCCACCACAGCCTTTCACTCAAACGCGACAGTCATTCTGATAAACTAAAATATCAACAATAATTCTGAAACAGAGAGAGAGAGACGCACACACACACACAAGGAGCTGGCTGGTACTCTACTGCTGGGAAGGTAACGGGAAATTTTCAAGTCTTCTTATGTAGGCGGGCACACCGACATTTACATAAATTTCCCAGCTGCAAGAAAAAGCCCGTATTGCCTCTAGCATTTTCTTTAATAACAAGATCTTTTAAGGTTTCTCGGGGAGGGGAAGCAATGTTCAAAGTGTGAGTTTCCGGACGAAACCTGCAGGTACTTTCTCTCCCCCCCCCCCCTTTCCCCCGTCCCCCAGACTTATGCCCTAAATTTCAAAGCGGAAGGATGCATGTACTTTTTCCTTTTAAAATTTTGCCCCGCAGCTCGGGACCGGTGCCCGCGGTCCTTTGCCCCCCTCCCCAGGACACAACTCCTCACAAACAGGCCGCTACAGTACAGTGCACTGCGACGGAGCGCACTGTTTACCTGCCATTGGACGCACATTTTCCCTTACTACTTATTCAGTAAGGGGCAGAAAACGCACGTCCAACCCGCCGAACCTAATAGCGCCCGCAACATGCAAATGCATGTTGATGGCCTTATTAGTTATTCCCGTGTGATTCAGAAAGTAAAATGTGCAGCCAAGCCGCACATTTTACTTTCAGAAATTAGCGCCTACCCAAAGGTAGGTGCTAATTTCTCCGGGCACCGGGAAAGTGCACAGAAAAGCAGTAAAAACTGTTTTTCTGTGCACCCTCTGACTTAATATCATGGCAATATTAAGTTGGAGGTCCTGAAGAGTAAAAAAAAAATTGGAAGTAGGCCGGCGGCTGTCGGGTCAAAAACCGGACGCTCAGTTTTGCCGGCGTCCGGTTTCCAAGCCCGTGGCTGTCAGCAGGCTCGAGAACAGACACTGGCAAAATTGAGCGTCGGCTATCAAACCCGCTGACAGCCGCCGCTCCTGTCAAAAACGAGGCGCTAGGGAAGCGCTAGTGTCCCTAACGCCTCCTTTTGCCCTTTTCTACCGCCGGGCTTCATTTAAATACTGTATCGCGCGCACAGACGAGTGGCCTGTGTGCCCGCTCTCCCGGGGACTTTACTGAATCGGCCTGAAAGCTGCTAAAATGTTGTCCCGACCTTTCACCGCAGCGAGAGCGGGCAATTCTCACATGGGTAAAAAATAATGTCCTCAAAAATTATTTTCTTCGGGGGAGGGGGGATACTGTTCTAAAATGATTCTTGTCCACTCAGCCAAAACAGTTTTGCGTAGCACGATAAGAATTACCCACAGGCGATGCGATGCGTGAGCTTCCTTTTGGGCTTTTATTTTTCTTCTTTTGGCCTGGTAATTCCGCCTCTCTCTAGGGGGCCGATGCAATAAAAAGCGCGGAAAGCGTGACCTTAGCGCCTCCTTGCTAACGCGACCCCGCGGTCTGCCGGTTATGAACACAGACGCCGAGCATTCCAGCGATGGCCTTCAAACCGGCTGGCAGAGGGTTGTTTTTTTTTGTTTAAACTTTTAAAGAAGTACAGAAAAGCAGTTTTTTCTGCTTTTCTGTACTTTTTTCAATGCGCTCAGCTATTAACGCCTGCTCCAGGCATGCGTTGATATCTGGGCGATAAATGTGCGTCTGAGACGCACATTTATTTTTTTGAATGCGGAGTGACTGAGTAATAGCCTCATTCACATGCATTTGCATGTGATGAGTGCTATCTCATTTACTCTGCATCAAAAGCACGTTAAATAGACGCTAATCCCCCTATTGCATTAGGGGGTGGATTGGCGCCTGTTTAACCCACGTCCGACTGTGGGTTATACAGTGCACTCGGCTGAGCTCACTGTATTGCATCAGCCCCTGTAAGGGGTGAAAGTGCGTGGAAACGCGCAGCCAACCCCCCGAAATTAATAGTGCTCGTCACATGCAAATGCATGTGACTGAGGCTATTACTCATTCACTCCACTGAAGGGTGTTAATTTATGAGCAACCGGAAATTACTGCTTTTCTGTACACCTGCCGATTTAATATCTTGGTGATAAGTCGGAGGAACCAAAAATGTAAAAAAAAAAATTGTTTTTAAAGTGCTGGCCAGTCAGGAGAATGGATGCTCCGTTTTACTAGTGTCCGTTTTCCTAACTGATCACTAGCTGGTTTCGGAAAACCGACGCTCGTAAAATTGAGGATCAGTTTCCTAAATCCGCTGACAGAGCCATCTCTCCTGGGCCAAGGAGCGTTAGGGGCGTATAATCGCCCATAGCACTTCCTTTTAGCGTGACACCCCTCATTTAAATATAGGATCCTGCGCCCAGGAGAGGTGGCTGGACGTGTGTCTGGAGAGCACGTGCTCGACACCGAGCATGCGTTCTCCTGCAATCTTTACAGAATCTGCCTGAGAGGTGAACGTAGCGCAAAACCTGACCTGGAAACACCGCTGCTGAGCTGCCAGGCCAGGTCAGAACCCAGCCTGGCATTCTGATGCATTTGGTGAATCTGCAACTGTGTAATCAGTGCTGGGAGAAAAGGGGACTAAATCAATAGACAGCCACCTTCCTCCCTGGATATTCTGAATGTACTGAGCCCCTTTATGGATGCAGATCGATGTCCACCTTGTATGAGGCTTGTGTGTATACCACGAGGCGGGCTGCTCTCTTCTCTTTCATCATACCTTCCTTTCCCATGGCTACCGGGTGAGCCATTTCTGAGTTTAGCTTCCACATTGTGTCAGATCGATATATGAAAACTTGCGGCAGAGATTGCAAAACTTGTTAAAGGTTAATGATCTGTGTGAAAGGACATTTATTTTTAGCCATGCACAAAGGTTCACATGTTTAAAAGTGCAAGGTCTCTGGTACCACTCTTTTATTCCTATTTTGAGGGTGCAGTATGTAGATTTCATACACAAGAACCAGACTCTTTCAATTACACTTTAAGAACATAAGAAGTTGCCATAGTGGGTCAGACCAAGGGTCCATCAAGCCCAGCATCCTGTTTTCAACCGTGGCCAATCTAAGTCACATTTATCTGGCAAGTACCCAAACATTTAATAGATCCCATACTATTAATGCCAGCAAAAATTAGTGGCTATTCCCTAAGTCAGTTTGATTAATAGCAGTTTATGGACTTCTCCAGGAACTTATCCAAACATTTTTTTAAACCCAGCTACACTAACTGCCCTAACCACATCCTTCGGCATTGAATTCCAGAATTTATTTGTGCGGTGAGTAAAAAATAATTTTTTTTACTTGTTTTAAATGTGCCCCCTGGTCCTTCTATTATCTGAAAAAAACTGATTCACATTTACCTGTTCTCGTCCTCTCATGATTTTATAGATCTCTATCATATCCCCGCTCAGCTGTCTCTTCTTCAAGCTGAGCCTTTCCTCATTGTTCCATCCCCTTTATCATTTGGTTGCCCTTCTCTGTACCTTCTCCAGTGCAACTATATATTTGTTTTTAGATGCAGCAACCAGAATTGCATACAGTGCTCAAGGTGTGGTCTCACAATTCAGAGGCATTGTGATATTCTCCATTTTATTGATCATTCTCATCCTAATAATTCCTAACATTTTGCTTTTTTGACCACTGCAGCACACTTAGCCGATGACTTCAGTGTATTACCCATTATGATGCCTAGATTTTTTTCTTGGGTGGTAACTCCTAATAGGGAACCTAACATTGTGTAACTACAGCATGGATTACTTTCCCTATATGCATCACCTTGCACTTATCCACATTAAATTAAATTGTTCTCCTCACGTGCACAGATACAGAAAAACATCTATCTGCCAGCTACCTCCTGTCTGCCCCTCCAACCCTCTGGTAACAAAATTCTCACTGAAGATCCAGGGAAAGATTTTATACACACACACACACACACACACACACACACGAACACACACACACAAGGAACGAACACACACACACACACGGAACACATCCCTCAAAAATTATTCATAAAAATACAAAATCTTTTATAAAACAGACGCAAAGCCTAGAGACAAAACCAAAGGTTTTGTCCACTTGGCAGAATTCACTTCTACTCCTCTAACTGAGCCATATATTACACTCACTGCTGATAATTCCATCCATATCTCCACTTCAGTGAACTTTCAATTTTTCTTTTTCTTATGCAGTACAAATGTTTTAAATTAGAATCAACAGAGTCTATTTCCAAAAAGTACTTTTTCACTTCCCCCACGGCTTCAATAAAAATCCAAGTTGTTTAAATGTATCAATATTTGAAGCATCCAGCTAAAAATTCAAATGTTTCAAAAGTCAGTACTTGTAGCACCAGAAACATTGATACATTAGTGCATCAAAACTTTCAAAAAACGAAGGCGGCTGGAAACAATTCTCACAAAGCACACTTAAAACACATCTTCTCACACTGGGA
Source organism: Rhinatrema bivittatum (assembly GCF_901001135.1). NCBI lineage: Eukaryota > Metazoa > Chordata > Amphibia > Gymnophiona > Rhinatrematidae > Rhinatrema > Rhinatrema bivittatum. Next base: position 230,527,599 of record NC_042619.1, read on the forward strand.
GTTCATTACTAAAACAAAATACAATTATAACTCTGACAACTTCACCGTTCCATACTTCATAGATGACCACAGCACAACGGATACGGAAGCTATAAATCAAACTCTTCCCGCCCGACTAACCCAACTCTAACCAAAACGAAACAATCAGGGCTTCACAATTCAAACAAAGGTGGCATAGGCCACCCAGTCAATACAACCTACAGGAAAGCTTCCCATTCCCTTAGGAGCCACTGTTTATTTGTGCGAATATATTTCATATTCCACACAAGCATTACACAGATTTATTTATTTACTTTATTTAAAGAGGTGTATATATCGCACTCTATTAAAGAGTGCCTGAGGCAGTTTTCATATGAAAACATACATAATCAAAACCAAATACATAAACAGAACAAATAAAATTAATAAAACAATATTGGCGTAATGGAAGTCTGCCTACAATTCGGGGAGCTCATAACAAGCAAGATATTGGAGGCCAGTTAAATTGGGAAGCTTCATTGGAATGCCATTTTAAATAATGTAGTTTTTAAGACTTAAAGCTTTTTTTTTATGATGGGAATGTTTTGTACAGCACCTGGTGAAAAGTTCCAAAGGCTAGGCCTGCTGACTGAAAAAGCCTGTTTCCGGTAACGTCCAGTCTTTCTACTTTAGGCTGGGTATTTCCAGCAGGTTCTTATTTTACGATCAAAGTTGTCTTGATGGCTTATAAATTTGGAGCACAGTACTTAACCACATGGAGGAATTGTGGGATAATTTAAATATCAACATTAGAACTTTATACTGAATATGAAATGCCACAGGGGACCCAGTGTAGGGAAATCAGAACTGCGGTAATATGATCTCTGGACTTAGCACCGGTCAAAAGACGTGCAGCTAAATTTAGAATTTTTTGTAGAAGATGAATTGTGCATGCAGGGAGGCCTAGGTATAAGGAATTGAGGTAATCTAGATTGTTGGATATTAACGATTGTAGAACTAAACAGAAATCATGTGTTTGTAGTTTTTTTTTTTTTTTTTAAATCTTTTATATTTTTCTTTTATTTAAACTTTATTCCAATTCTTTACCTTTTCTTTTCGCTTGTTAATAATTTTAATTAGAAATGTTCTTTGTATTAGACTATGGAAATTTATTTCCTGCTATTCTGTTTAATGTAAACCGGTATGATTTACATCGGATGTAAGAATGTCGGCATATAAAAATTAAAAATAAATAAATAAATAGATGATTCAGTAGATGTAAATGTGAGACTTCATAGGTTTAAATCAGATATGATACCCAAATTCCTTGCCTTAGGAGTGACAGGTTTACATTGTCCTTGAAAATTAAAAAGGAGGTTGGAACATCGTAGGAAGGGGATTTAATGCTAGAGAGGAATATTGTTTCTGTTCTGGCAGTATTAAGTTTTAATCTGATGTGGGATAACCAACATTTAATGGAATTTATGTAAAGTGACACCTAGGTCAAGGTATCAGACCATGAAGTTGTTTACAGTATTAAAAATTGAATGTCTGCACAGATTTGATAATTGATACCTAAACATGCTAATAACTGACAAAGAGGTGATAAGTAAATGTTGACTAAGGTAGCAGAGAGCACTGACCTTTGTGGAACACCAGTTGTCAATGCATTCCAATTTAAGAATTGAGTCCCAGATTTCACTTGCTGAGTTCTGTCAGTAAAGTATGAAGTGAACCTGTGATTCCAATTGATTGCAGGCGCATTAGAAGTATCCTGTGATCAAGAATATCAAAGGTCTCTGTTATATCGAGCAGCACCAAAATGTCACTATTAGAGTCAAATCCTCAGAGGATGGTATCACAAGAGGAGAGCAACAATATTTTAGTACTAAACTCTTGTCTAAAACCATGTAGGTACATTTTAAAAAAGGGTACACTGGATTTTATAAGATACGCGCGTAGTAAGTTTTATCAAAACGGTTTACAAAAAGTAATATAAAATAAGAGATTAGAAAATAAATTAAAAAGAATAAAAATTACACAAATTGGTATATAAACAATAGAATAAAGATTTTTTTTTAAATCAGAGAATCTTAATAGAAAAAGTTGTGCCATCAAACGCCCTATAAGAGTAAGGGGGGGGGGGGAATGGGAGGGGGGGGTGAGAAAGTAACTGAAGGGGGGGAAGGATGAATACATTTTGTAATGTTATAATGGGTCACAGAGGAAAAAAATACTATAAAGGGGGGAGGAGGGGTTGCATGATTATTGTGTATCTGATGAAGCATTGAATGCTAATTGAAACAGATAAGTTTTCAGAGATGTTTTTAAGTGAAGTGGATTTGCTAATAGACGGAGTGGATTCGGTAAAGAATTCCAGAGGGAGGGTCCTGCTACAGAGAACGCTCTCCTTCTGGTAATGTCTAGTCTTGCCAGTCGTGGTGATGGAATGTCTAATAGATTTTGTGTTAGTGATCTTAAATGTCGAGCGGGTTTATAGATACGGAGCATAGAACAGAGCCAAGTAGAAGAAGAATTGTGTATTAAACCATTAGTTTTTGGGTACTTGCCAGGTTCTTATGGCCTGGATTGGCCACTGTTGGAAACAGGATGCTGGGCTTGATAGACCCTTGGTCTGACCCAGCATGGCATTTTCTTATGTTCTTATGAATGATAGTAAGTATTTTATATTTTATCCTGAATTTTATGGGTAGCCAGTGAAGGGAATGCAAAGTTGGTGTAATGTGGTTCTCATTTTTAAAAAAAAATGTATTGCATAAGAAAAACTGAAAGTTCACTAGAGTATGGATATGGATGGAATTATCAGCTATGAGTGCAGTGAAAGGCTTAGTTAGCTGGAGTAGAAGGGAATTGTGCTGGGTAGACAAAACCTTGTTTTTTATTTATTTCTCTAGGCTTTGAGTCAGTTTTGTAAAATATTTTGTATTTTTATGAGTAACTTTTGAGGGCTGTGTGCAGCTCATCTTAACTTCAGATAAATCACAGTCTTTAAACGTAGTAGGTCTTACAGGGGTGGGCAATTCCGGTCCTCGAGGGCTGCAAACCAGTCGGGTTTTCAGGATATCCTTAATGAATATGCATGAGAGAGACCTGCATACACACTGCCTCAGTTGTATGCAAATCTATTTCATGCTTATTCATTAGGGGTATCCTGAAAACCCGACTGGTTTGCAGCCCTCGAGGACTGGACTTGCCCACCCCTGTAGCATATGGTAGGTCCCTGCCTGCTCACTGGGGCCTCTCAACCTCTCAGGCCTTAAGTCCTTAAACTCTGATGAAGGGCTCCTTCCTTCACCCAGACATCCTTGTGTGTTTGTATTTTAAGAAGGACTGAGCGAATCAGTTGAGCCCGGTTCTTTAAGGTAGTCTGAGGGAGTTTTCTGTATACTCCCTCATATACCCTCCCCCTCAGCTCAGCCTTGTTGGGATGAGCGCCTGCCTGCACTGGGGACACCTCTCTAATTAGGAAATCTGTATTGGTGTTTTCCCTGCCTGCCCTTTGGTGTATTTAATAGTTGAAGGGCTGTAGGGACAGGAACCATCTCATCCACAGGAGTGGCTGGTGGTCAGTTATGAGTGTGAACTGCCATCCCAGCAGGTAATAGTGCAAGGCCTCTAAGGCCCACTTGACTGCCAAGGCCGCCTCCTCAACTGCTGAGTAACACCTCTCCCATGGCATCAGCTTCCAGCAAATGTAAACCACAGGATATTCTTGGCCATTTTTCTCCTGGGCTAAGACTGCTCCCAAGTCTACTTCTGAGGCATCAGTCTGCACTGTGAAGGGTTTGGTGAAGTCTGGTCTTATCAGGACCAGTTCGGAGCATATTGCCTCTCTTTCAAAGGAAACATCATCTCAGGTGTTTCCTTCAACAGCCTTGTGAAAAGTTCCGCTTTCTCTGAGTAATTGGGGATAAACCCCTAGGAATGCTCTCACTTTCGCTTATGTTTGTAGGACTGGCACCCGGGTGATCACCTCGATCTTCCTGGTCTGCAGATGGACCTTGCCCTTCCCCAGGGTGTAGCCAAGATACTGGACTACTTTTCCTCCCAGCAAACACTTCTTGAGATTAGCCGTTAGTCTTGCTTTCCTCAGACTAGTTAGCACGACCTGGATTTGGGTTAGATGTGTCTTCCAATCTGGGCTGTACATCACTATGTCATCCAAGTAGGTGGCTGCATACCCATGATGTGGATGGGGCAGGCAGTTGACCAAGCGAAGAAATGTTGTGAGGGTGCCGTGGAATCCAAAAAGCAGGACGGTGAACTAGAAAAATCATCTGCTGTCAAGAATGCAGTCTTGTCCTTTGCTGTTGGCATGCAAAGCACCTGCCAACCCTTTTGTAAGGTCCAGGGTGGAGATGAACTGGGCTGATTCCAGATGCTCAATCATTTCATCCACTCATGGCATCAGGTACATGTTGAGTTTGAGACCTCATTGTCCTTTTTAAAGTTAATGTAGAACCTTATGCTCCCATCTGGCTTCGGGGCCAACACTATGGGTGAGGACTCCTCAATAACCCCAAGCTGGAGCATCTCCTTTACTTTGATCTCGATGACGCAGCACCTGGCCTTGGGAATCCGATAGGGTCGTTGCCGTACCATCACTCAAGGAGGTGTAATGATGTCATGCTGTATTGGGTAAGTTTGACTGGGCAGGTTCGAGAAAATCACTTTGTTTTGCTCTACCAGCTGCTTTAAGTCTGTTGTCTGTACAATGGACAGCTGCTCTCCAAAAGGAACTTGGGCTCGATCCACTTCAGGACCAACCTCTCCCTCCTATACCTCGCCACACTTCTGTACAACCCACTTCTTTAGGAGGTTGACATGGTAGATTTGTTTTCTTTCATTTATCTGACTGGGCTATTTTGTAATCCACGGGCCCTGTTTTCTCCAAAGCTTCATAGGGTCCTTGCCAATGGGCTGCTAGCTCACTTTCTGAAGATGGGAGGAGGACAAGGATGCAGTCCCCCAGCTGGAATATTATTTGCACTGTGGGACGATTGTAAGCTCTGGCTTGGGTACCCTGAATCTTTTCTAGACATAGGCAGGATGCCTCCCCAGCCTTTTTTAGGTGATGCTGTACTCTGAGAATGTAATGTGGTCCACAAGGTTCTGCCCAGGGTTCCCTTCATCTTCCCATGTCTCTTGAGCTGTGTCCTAGACTCCTCTTGGTCTCTTCCCATACAGTAACTCAAAAGGGGAAAACCCCATTGAGCTCTGTGGTACTTCGCAGATTGCGAACAGCACATAGGGTAGCAATACATCCCAGTTCTCGCCATCTTCATCCACAAATTTCCACAACATTTATTTGAGCATCTGATTGAAGAGCTCAACCAGGTCATCAGTCTGCGAGTGATACATTGAGGTGTGCAGAGTTGTTTCATTACCTTTGAGATGAACGGGATTCCCTGGTCCATCAGGATATCCTTGGGCAGGCCAAGTCATGAAGTAACCTACATTAGGATGGTTGCCACCATCGGGGGTCTTCATATTCTGTAACAATACTGCCTCTGGATATCTTGTGGCATAGTCCAGAATAACAAAGATGTACTTATTTCCTCGAGTAGATCTCTCTTGTAGCCCCACAAGATCCATGTCCACTCTTTCGAAACGGATCTTGATTATGGGCATTGGTATGAGAAGTGCAGCCCATATGCCAGCAGGCTTTCTGAGTTAGCAGGTAGGGCAGGACCAACAATTAAACTGGACCTGTTTATGTAGACCTGATCAATAGAACTGGTCCAATATTTTCTTCTGGGTCTTTTCCTTACTCAGCTGACCCCCCTGGTGCTAGTGCTAGTGGCTGTGTGCTAGTTGCATGACCTTCTGATGATACAGTTTGGGGAACTAGGAGTTGTTCTATCAATTTCCCCTCCAGACTTCCCTTTGTGACTCTGTAAAGTAGATCCCCTTTCATCAGAAGATAAGGAGAACTAGGGTCTGTAAGCTGCACTCCAAGGACGACCTTTCCATCCACTTTCTGTATATGTTCCTGGGCCCACTTAAAGGACTCATCCTCCCTCTGAGCCTGCCTGAAGCTCCATGGGTCAATCCCCTGTTCCCACTCAAAGGGGCCAGATAAGACACTCTGGTTGTGTTGCTGTTCTTCCTCTGTCTCTGACTCTGTTCCCTTGGCTGTCTCTAAATTAGCAACATAAATGTATTTGTCCTGTCGGCAATGCCTCCAGGACTTAAGAGTCCCTATGATACAGATCAGGATCCTCCAAATGAAAGAGCTTTGGAAAATCCAATTCTTCAGTATTTTGATTGGACAAGCCCATTGTGAGCCTGTTTCATAGGCTCTTGAAGTTTGGACAGTCCAGTCCAATCACCACAGGGTAGAGTAGCCAAGGGAGAAGTCCCAGCTCAATTTGTTCTCGGCTGACCAATGTCTTTAGTTGTATTTGGCTTATTGGATACTGTTTTTGGTACCCGTGGATGCATGCCAGGGTCATTACTCTTTCAAAGTCAATCTGGTCTCACTTTAGTAGCACTTTTCAGATGAGCGTTTTCACACTCCTAGAGTCTACCAATGCTTGGATTGGCTAATGCCATCTAGCTCAACCGCAATCACAAAAGTAGAAACTCCCTGGCTGGAGACATCCACGAAATTACAAATGTGTGGGGCCATCTTCCTTGGGTTCATCTTCCCTGCAGGGACAGTCTCTGGCAAAATAGCTCCTTTCTCCACAGCTGAGACAAGGCAGCCCGGCTGAGGTTTTTGCTTGAGATTTAAAGTCCTACCAAGTCTGCACTACTGGTTGTCAGGGCCTCTGGCTCTTAAAACTCTGTGGTCCTTTCCCTGGGTCAAGTGGGTTCTTTGGGAACCGTGGTGACTCCGGCACAGTCTGAGCCTGGTAATATGCCTCTGCCATTTCCAGCGTCTTTTCCAGTGTAAGGTTCGGATGACGGCAGACCCACTGTTGCATAAGCCGTTCCAGGCTGTCTAGGAACTGTTCTAGCAGAACAGCTTTGGCTACCTTCACTCCGGTCTTTCGTTCTGGGCAGAGTCACTTCCAAGTGATATCCTTGAACTTGTGGAACAAGTTTCTTGGGTTTTCACCAGCTTGAAGAAGTCCCCGCCAAAACTGCTGTCTGTAGGCTTCCAGGGTGAGCCCTGCTTGCTCTAGAATGGTGGTTTTGACTTCCTGGTGTGTGGCTCTCCCTTCTGGATTGAAAGTTTGGAAAGCATCTTAACTACTCCCTAGGTAGGTAGCCTACCTGTCCTCTGGCCAGCCTGCCAGTCTGTGTGTTCAATTTTTTTTAGGAAACCATTAGGGTCTTCTCCTGATGTCAGCTTAAGCAGTGTTGATGACACAGGAACTGGACTGGTTACTGCAGTTTGAACAGCTTGTGCTATCTGTGTTAGCACCGTATGTTGCTGCGTCACCTGTTCTTGCAGCGCCTGCTGCTGATGAATCTGGGTTTTCAGGGCTTTCTGCAGTTGCTGCCCTGTAGCAAGGACCTTGATTACTTGCTCCATCTCCACTTTTTCCAAGCTTCCTCCCAAACTAGGTCACATTCTGGGGAAAGGAGAGGGGGAGGGAAAAAACCTGTTGGCCTGTCTGGCCTTAACTCACTTCTTGAACCCTGACTGTACAGGTGGGGCTAGCCCCCTTTGCCTGTTGTACGAAAGGAGAGTGAGTGGAACTGGGAGGCCCAAGGACAAAGAAAAAAAATACAGGGTTTTTTTTTCCTCTGCTGCTACAGTTGTGGGACCTTACCTGTACTTACCACTTAGGCAAGAGATCCCACTGCTGCCATCATATGTGGTAACGTGAGTGACAGGGGCTTGAAAAACAGCCAGGAAGAATAAGGATGCAGACTCTGGCTGTTTCCCTTTTGTGTAATTTATTTACAGTGAACAAATCCAAAACAAAAGAATGCAGCTCACCTTAACTTCAGGTAACTCACAGTCCTTAAACATAGCAGGTCTTAGTGTATGGTGGGTCCCTGCCTGCTCCCTGGGGCCTCTCTAAACCTTCCAGGCCCCAGAGTTCTTAAACTCTGGTGAGGGGCTCCTCCCTTCACCCAAGATTTCCTGTGGGTTAGGGATGTGCAGCAGGGACAGATTTGTCCCATTCGGTATTCGTATTCGTCGGGATCCAAATCCATTGCATCCGTTCTCGGGGGATCCCGATCCATTCATTAGTTACATATGTATTTGTTTCCCAAAAAAACCCCATCCCAACCCTTTAAATTTAATTTACTACAACCTCCGACCCTCCTGACCCCCCCCCCCCCAAGACTTGCCAAAAGTCCCTGGTGGTCCAGCAGGAGTCCTGGAGCGATCTCCTGCACTCAGGCCGTCGGCTGCCGGTATTCAAAATGGCGCCGATAGCCTTTGCCCTTACTATGTCACAGGGGCTACTGGTGCCATTGGTCGGCCGCTGTGACATAGTAAGGGCAAAGGCTATCAATGTCATTTTGAATACCGGCAGCCAACAGCCCGAGTGCAGGAGATCACTCGAGGACCCCCGCTGGACCACCAGGGACTTTTGGCAAGTATTGGGGGGGGGGGGAGTCAGGAGGGTGGGGGTTTATTCGTTAGTGATATGTTGTATTCGTGGGGGTTCACCATACATTTCGTGACCCCCACGAATACAACGAATATGGCATATACATTGTGGATTGCCAATACGTTGCAAACGAATGCACACCCCTACTGTGAGTTTGTATTTTAAGGAGGACTTGGCAAGACAGCTGTGCCCAGTCCTTTAAGGTAGTCTGAGGGAGTTTCTGTATACATAGTAATTTTTCAGCAAGCTTCTCAAGCTCAGGGAGCCAGGCTTATTTTCCTAAGCAGGGATTTTGTTTTGACCACTCCTTTGGTAACCTTCATGAGCCAGATCTCTGGTGTGATGCCATAGACCGTGTGGAATGTACAAGACTTGTGTCTCGAAGGAGATTATCCCATGTGATAGTGTGGTCCCCTTTAATATGGGCAAATGACAGATATTTTCAGCTTCAAGGGTGAGGTGGTACAAGACACTCAAAAGCTGTTACCACTGGCCATTTTGAACAGATTTGATGATCATCTAGAGCAGAGCTTTCCAAACTATGTGTCGGGACACATTAGTGTGTCGCCTGCAGTGTGCAGGTGTGTCGCGCAAGCCTGGTCAACTCTGATGCGAGTTTGGGCTTTTTTTTTTCTAGAGATTCACTTTTTTTTTTCAGTTTATGGGTTGCTTATTATTGGGTGATTTTTGCTGTCAATTGCGTTTTTTGGGGGGGGCTTGGTGGGTGGAACGAGCCCAGCCATCCTTGCATTGGCTGCTGCTGCCGATGAGGCCTGGCCATGAAGAGTACTGACTGCAAGCAGCAGTGTCTGGTTTTCATGGAAGGGAGTGAAGCACTTAACTGGCAACAATCAAAAAGACGAGGTACATGAGTGTGGGGGCCAGACATGTGCTGGGGGGAGAGAGATGAGTGAGTGGTGGGCAAACGTGCTGGGGGGACAGACATGTGCTTGAGGGGGAGAGATATGAGTGTGTGGGGTACAGACATGTGCTGGGGGGAGAGAAATGAGTGTGTGGGGGTCAGACATGTGCTTGAGGGGGAGAGATATGAGTGTGTGAGGTACAGACATGTGCTGGGGGGAGGAGAGAGATGAGTGTGTGGGGGACAGAATTTGTTTTATTATTGTTTCTCATAAATTATAACAATAACATGAATCTTGGAATATATATTTTTAATATAAATTTAAGGTTTTCATGAGATAGGTTGTGTCGTGAAACATTTTATTTATGTATATATTTAAGGAAACATACATAAATTGTCGAAATATGTTTCGTTCGTTTAACCTTTAACCTCTGGTTTACTAGTAGACTGAATTACTGTGTCCTGAAATTATGTTTGTCTAAAAAGTGTGTCACCAACATGAAAAGTTTGGAAAGCTCTGATCTAGAGGCAGGCATCAGAACTTGCCACAGTCTTAAATTTGTCTTACAAAAATTGCTTTGAAGATCATGATAGAGAAGAATATTGATATGTATCTCTATTTTCTCAGTGAGGCTGTGACTAGTAACAGGATCAGAACTGGGTGCCCACAAAAACAATTAGATGGATTATCTTAGCCTGGCCAATAGATGGCCTTGTAGTGATAGCCATGCAGTTTGAGCATCCAATGCGAACTGGTGGACAAAAAGAATTTTTGAACATGAGACCTGTGATGTGATGTGATATAACTGTAAAAGGACATCCATATAGGCACAAATAGAAATAAGAACATCCCAAAGCTACTGCAAATGCTTCTCTTTCAGTTTGAGACTACCTCTGTCTAATCAGCTGGTGACGGAGCCTTGTTGGCATCAACAGTATGGACTTGGACCCTGTTTAATCCCTTGTGTGAGGACACCACCTAAATCAACAGTCAGGCATCTTAGTCTATGACAGCATTACTGCAAGAGATTTTTTTTTAGCGCAGCAAAAACATGCCAGTATATGTCTGCCCATGCCCATGGTCAGATGTTGAGGAAGCTATGTAATTGTAGTGTGAATCTGTCACAGTAGCTGGCAAGCACTGGCAGGCTGTGAACTTCTGTTGGATTTGTGTGTGCAGGCACATTTTGGATATCCAGCACCCCAACCTTTGAATATAGATATCCAAAAAACTGTAATGTGGGTTGCTGTGCTCAACATTTTAGAATGCTCAGTGTGAGATTATGCTGATGATGTCACTGTAACAATGCTGCAAATCAACTGGATGTGGTTCCAAACACTAATGTGTAATGACTCGCATTCAGAACGCTAGGGAGCCCAGCTAACATCTCTTGGAGAGCACTTAAAAACATTTCTGCAGCTGAAGACAAGCCAAAACCTAGGGATTTGTATTGATGAAGGCCAACATGAATCATAAATGTAGTTATGTACGTTGACTCAGGGTGAAATTTAAGTTGATGGTATCCTACTGGGAGGTCAAACTTTGGAAAAAAAAAACACCTGTGCTCCAGTGATGCTATCCATAGTAGGAGTGATTTGCCATTCACATTTAATAACCTGATTTGGTAGGTGCCTGTCAACACATATCCAGATTTATCCTGGTTGCTTTGACTTAAGAGAAACTACTATTGAGTACATCCATGATGTGGGGTTTTCTATAGTGTCAAGTTCTTCCAGGGATGCCAACTCTTCCTCTACCAGTTGTCTTAACATGAAAAAGGAACATACAGTTGCGGCAGGGCCAACAGCTGAACATGAGTAGAGAGAATGAGATGAGATTTAAGGAAGCTGAAAGAGTGGTCGAAGATATGGCAGCTGGGATTCAATGCCAAGAAGCGCAGAGTCATGCATCTGTGGTGCAGCAATCCAAAAAAACTGTATGTGATAGGGGGTGAAGGGCTGATGTGCATGGAGCAGGAGAGAGACCTTGGGGTGATAGCGCCTAACGATCTGAAGTCGGCGAAACAATGTGATAAGGCGATAGCTAAAGCCAGAATGCTGGGCTGCATAGAGAGAGGAATATCTTTAACTCGGGCACGCCGTAGCTTACAGACGACCGCCCCTCCCACCCTTGACCACATGACAACAGAGTAGGTAAACCAAGATAACCTTTATTGAGTGGAAGAAACGGCCACAGCCAAAAATAGCATTAAAACATTATTACTTTATATTGCAGCAGCTTAAACGCAATTGGCATTAACTAAAGCCAACGCCCTCACCGGTACCTTCCTTGTTCTTCCCACCCCAATGCTTTTTTGGAGACGGCAGCCCTCCATCCTTCCGCTCCGTGAAGGTGGTATACCATTGGCACCCCGCTCCGTGAATGCCAATCCCGCCTTCCGCTCTGTGAAGGGGAACACCCGCCACTGGCATCCCGCTCCGTGAACGCCTCCGTGGCTACTGCCGCTCCGTGCAGTATTCTGCCGCCTCCTCCCACCCCTGGCCTTGCGGGCCGCGGTTCTTGCTTATGCCAGGCCTTCATTGGGCCACCCCCAGACCGGCCATTATCTCGGTCTCCGCCATGCTTAGTTATGTCCATGCCCCCGCTTTCCCCCTATGCAAAGTCCTTGGTGCTGTGCTCCTCCCCTTCCCCCTCCCCCAACACCAAAAACTTCCCCCCTATGCAGCGAGACATCCCCTTATGCTCCGGTGAGGGCCCCCGCCAAAGTAGTGTGCTCCCCCCACCCCGCCCTACCTCTAAGTACCTGAGCTCAGAGACGCCGCCTTCTTTGTCTCCTTGGCTCATGCTCAGGTTTGAACTGGCCCCACTAATCCTATTGTCCGCCCCTTTCCCCACCTAGCCCAGCCCTTGGGCTGTGCCCCCACCCCCTCTGTCTGCCCAGTTCTACGGCCCTTGCCTCAAGAGGCAGGGCCTCCTTAAAAAAAAAAAAAAAAGGAAGTGATAATTCCCTTGTACAGGTCCCTGGTGAGGCCTCACCTGGAGTACTGTGCTCAGTTCTGGAGACCGTATCTCCGAAGGGACAGAGACAGGATGGAGGCGGTCCAGAGAAGGGCGACCAAAAAGGTGGATGGTCTTCATAAAATGACTTATGAGGGGAGATTGAAGAACCTAAATATGTATACCCTGGAGGAAAGGAGGAGCAGAGGTGATATGATACAGACTTTCAGATACTTGAAAGGTTTTAATGATCCATGGTCAATAATAAACCTTTTCCGTTGGAAAGAATCAGTAGAACTAGGGGTCACAATTTGAAACTCCAGAGAGGAAGACTCAGAACCAATGTCAGGAAATATTTCTTCACAGAGAAGGGTGATGGATGCCTGGAATGCCCTTCCGGAAGAAGTGGTGAAGACTAAAACTGTGAAGGATTTCAAAGGGGCATAGGAAACCCCTGTGGATCCCTAAAGGCTAGAGGATAGGAATGAAGAAAAGAGGCATGGGGGGGGGGGGGAATGGTGGTTACTACCCTTATCCAATAAGCTTTCATATGGTTAATTCAACGCCAACATTGCTCTCTGCTTCAACGGCAAGGGGAAATGTGGAAAAGAGGGTTTACATTCAGACAACAACCAACACAGACATTAAGGTGTACAGTCTGGGTACACAAGCAAGGGGGTAACTTGCTTAATGCAGTGGTTACCACCTTTAACCAATAAGCCTGATACTTTCACTAATGATACAACTCCAACATTAATATCATCAATGTGTGGTTTCGCTTGCTTTCCTTAGGACTTAACTGTTCTGTGGAACAAACTCTGATGGGCATTAAAAGACTCATTCTCACCTATTAGACTGCACTGTATGGATCATCTGAATAGATAAAGTACCTGGGCTGTGCTTTAGCTGATCAAAGCAGTTGTAACAGAAATCACCACATTCACTGGGCCAGAAACAGAGAGGTCTTTGAAACAAAAATGAACTGAGAATACTTCACATAGTACTTAGTGGCTCCAAATTTCCACTGATATATATCTTGTCATGAGGTGAGCTTATCAACAACCAGGAGATATACAGAGGCTGGCCATCTAGAGCTGCAGGTGACACTGTACATGAAGACAGGGTGCAGTCATTGAGGGAGAAAGGGAAAAAAGAAGGAACAGCAGACTTCTGGGTAGTGTAGTCCGAAAAGGGTGGGGCAGATTCAGCTCTGGGGGAGTGTAATGATTGCATACAGGGGTGACTGATTAACAAGGTTTTTCCAGAGAAACAGAAGCCTTGGGATAAGTTGGAACAGGGCAGATGCCGAGGAAGGTAGTGCTAGGGAAGTTATGAAACCAGTGGAGTTAGGGCCCGTCATACAGGCAAAAAGTGACCTTTACTGAGAGTCAAGTGAGCCAGAAGGGACCCAGTAGCAGCTGCAGCTCAATGATGACCCCAGAGCAGCAAGCTATATCCTGGGAAGTGCTGGCCAAAAGGTGGCCAGTGTGTGGCAGAGAAGCAAGAACGGGTCAGGAACATGGTGAGGACACAGCCACCATTACCAAAAGGCCCAGAAGCATGAAGGAAGCCAGTAGATCTGCAGTTCAAGGCTGGCCACAGCATATTGGGATACAATCTTGGAGACAATCTGCTGTTCCTTTCTTTTCTGTTTTGGGGAGCAGGAGGTCTACCTCCACCAGAATGTATGCTTTAGATATTGCAGGTTTCTGTAGAAACAGAACCGTAATTGGCCTGTGGCATAATAGACTGGGAAATAAAGCCTATTTCAGAGCATTTGACTACAGTTGTGAGTGTTTTGGACTAACAGGCAGCTGCCCCAGTCAGGGCACAGATGAGCGACTTGTCATAATCTCTATAGTTCTCCGGAGAGATGATTTCTGTGGCATGGCATAGTGCATATGCTGAGCCATCACATTCAATTAAAATCTGTCTTATGTCCCTGTATGAATGTCATCACGATTCAGCTTTTCACTTAGTAGAGCTGGTTTGTGGGAAAGACTGTAAAAACGTAAGGGCTATCAGATGCGGAGGTGTTCCATCATCCTGTAAATTCAGTTGCATTTGTAGAGCTGCTGGCTTTTGCACAGTGGCTTATTTTCCCACATCTGTGACAAATGATTGCCTCTGGCAGGGTAATTGCCTTTGTGTGGACAGGAAACTGTAGCATGCCACAGTTATCGTCTTGCTGACTGGGCACTGAGTTTTCTGAAGTTGACTGCTACCAGGGAGTCACGACGATTGGTTGCAGGAAGGATATTTCTTGTGGCGTGCATGAGCAGTCTACTGCCACACTTCTGGACTATATTTTGTGAGCATGACATTCTGCAAATTTCATTTGCTCATGCAATGTCCAGTAGTTTGGAGAGAGACATCACCTGGGGGTCTTGGTTTAGATGAGGAACAACCTTGTATAATCTGTCCTCTTATCTTTGATTCTTGTCAGCAAATTCACATGATCTTGCATGGTGGTGCAGTTGGGTATGTTAATCATCCATTTTTTACTCTCTCCTGCCGGTGTGCTTGCCTCAGTGTATACTGCTCAAAGTTTATGTTCTTATATGACTTAAAATACTTTCGGGCCGATACAGTAAAGCGCAGCCGCGGTTACCCTGTTTCTAACCCACTTTGGACGCACAATTTGGACGCGTAAGGCGAACCCACAATTCAGTATCCAGTTTTACGCGTCCTTACCGCTTGCCGAAATGGACGCATATCCGTTTCCGCCCGCCGCATGTATATGATAATGATTGATTTAGCTATTCTCTCCGATACAGTAAAGTGCGCCCAGATTATCGCCTTTTTAACCAGCTTATTTGCCGAGTCTTTAACCTGCATATTTACCGCCTACCCTGACCCTGGCGTTAGTGTGGTGTTCAGTCAGCTTCCCACTGCCTTGAGTGCCCGGCTGTACGTCCAAGCCATGACCTCTGACGTCCGGCAACCCCTGAGTGCTGAGCCCGCGCTCCAGCATCTCCAGCTGCAGCTCCAGGGGCTCCCTGAGGATGTACCCAGAGCTGCCGCTGTCCTCACCCTGCACCTCCCTGCTGGGCTCCAGGTTACCGGAGGAGCCCGTCCTGCCCGACTTCAGGGACGCGTGCCGGCACAAGTCGCCACCCCGGCCGGAGCAGCCGTCGCCGCTGCCCCCATCCCGACCGAGGATCGGCCACGCTGCACAAGTTCCAGCTCCGCTACCAGGTGACTCCGTGCAGGGAGAGCGGACCCACCCAGACGTTCATGGACCTTCACGCTGCCTTGAGCGCCTGGCTGGATGTCCAAGCCGTGACCTCAGATGTCCGGCTTGGACGTCCAGCCGGGCGCTCACGGCAGCGGGGTCTGTAGGAAAGAACCATCCACTTACCTGGTGGAATGACATTTGAAATGACAGGTACCAGCGCACCCTGGATACTGTATAGGCGCTGTATACCGCTGTATACAGTAAGATGGATTGCGCATGCCTACCACTTCATTGACGCGCTTTGGACGCCACTTGGATTTGCGTCTAATTTGAATACTGAATCGAGCGGTATGTGAACCAAAATATGCGAGCGGCAAACGAGGGTGCGCCCGGCACTGCCGCACTCTTTCTTACACGTCCTTACTGTATCGGCCCGTTTATGAGGGCTGATTTGGTCTGGTAGGATTTTGAAAATATGACGCACTTTACTTCCTGCAAAATGTAGCAACATATTGTCTGCTTGGTAGGGTCAGAATTTTTCTTCAAAGCAAGAAACAGATTTTCCAATTTTCAAGTCAAAATTTCTACTTCAGTCCGGGAATGCCACGAGATTCACGAATAGAAAATTCTGGAATGTGTGGGAGTATGTTGTAAATTAATTTTTTTTAAAACTGATATTTTAAACTATAAAGCTGTGTTGTTTTGTGCTAAGGTTCCTTTAAGTAGCCGGGTTTATTTTTATTAATACTTGATTAACCGCAATTAATTACAAATGTAAAACAAAGTAATATACACACAAAAAAGTAAGCAAAACTAACAAAGTGTTGTACAAATAAAATAGACAAAGCTAACAAAGCAATAAATGGATAAATAAAATTAGTATTAAAAACTACAAAGATGTTCTGGTGAAGACGTTTTCCTTGCAGGCTTCGGGTGTTCCTGCCCCAATCTACTACATCTAAGCTGACCTCTATTTTTAAAAGTTTAGGCAAACATATTATTTTGTAGAGCACATGAGCACTGACATGTATATGTTGAAATCTCCGATGGGTATGCTGGTGAAACCCGCAAAACGGGTCAAAGCAAAGGCAAAACCTGGGGACTCCAAAATGGCCGCGGCAGCGGACAGGGTCCAGCAGGCTGCCCTTGATGAATCGGTGGTGAGTGCGATCCCACAAGCAATCACTACAGTACTTAATGTAAAGCTGGACACTATATATCGGCACAATTATCTGAACCGACACATTCTCTATCTGAATTTGGTCCTAGGATGGAGCTGCTTGAAGGCCACATTTCCTCAGTGGAGGGCGATAGCCTGGCAAATGTGAGACAGCTAGAAAATGTAAAGAAATTAGTAGGGATGTGAATCGTTTTTTTTGACGATTTAAAATATCGTCCGATATATTTTAAATCATAAAAAATAGTTAGAGGCGCGATACAATAGGAATTCCCCCGATTTATCGTCAAAAAATCGTAAATTGGGGGAAGGGGGAGGGTGGGAAAACCGGCACACTAAAACAACCCTAAAACCCACCCGACCTTTTAAAATAAATCCCCCACCCTCCCGAACCCCCCCAAAATGTTTTAAATTACCTGGGGTCCAGTGGGGGGGTCCCGGTGTGATCTTCTGCTCTCGGGCCACAGCTGCGTTAATAGAAATGGCGCCGGCGCTACCTTTGCCCTGTCATATGACAGGGCAAAGGTAGCGCCGGCGCCATTTTGGTTCCTGTCCCCCGACGTCACGAGCGCAGGAGATCGCTCCCGGACCCCCGCTGGACCCCCAGGGACTTTTGGCCAGCTTGGGGGGGCCTCCTGACCCCCACAAGACTTGCCAAAAGTCCAGCGGGGGTCCGGGAGCGACCTCTTGCACTCGTTGCCGTATTGCAAAATGGCGCCGGCCGTATTGCCGTATTTGGGAGCAACCTCTTGCAACGAGTGCAAGAGGTCGCTCCCGGACCCCCGCTGGACTTTTGGCAAGTCTTGTGGGGGTCAGGAGGCCCCCCCAAGCTGGCCAAAAATCCCTGGGGGTCCAGCAGGGGTCCGGAAGTGTGGTATGCTAAATGATGCTGGCTTTCACAGGTTTTTCTACTCTTTCATTCTTATTGGCTGGGGCTTCCACGGAGTATTTTTCCCCTCTTTATTATGTGAGTACCTCTATTTGCGATTTATGAGAATTCTTGGCAAAGCAAATTCACTATATAAGTTGGAACACAGATGGTTTATGATCCCCAATTAAATGTGAAACAGTTCTTTCCCATATACAGAGGTCTAAAGGGGAGATTATTTTCCTTCAGGAGACCTACATGTCTGACAGAGCATGGTAAATTGCATAGGGGATGCTATTCCCAAGTTTTTTTATTCCTCTGGAACTATCAAGAAAAAGGGGGTGGCAATCTTAATACACATTCAGATCTCTTTTTTTATTTCTGGATTCTTGGAGTGATAAGGAGGGGAGAACAATTATGGTGAAGGGTACTCTATTTGGAAGGGAAATGATTTTGATTTCTGTGTATGCACCCAATCAATTTGATCACTCCTTTTTTACGAATATTGTGAAGGGATATTCATATTAGGAGGTGGAGCTGTGATTTTGGGTGGTGATCTTAATTTTGTCCTAGATCCAAATTTGGATAGGTGGTGTTCCACTAAAGCTCCTAAGACAGGGAAACACAAAGGAGTCCAATTTTTATGTGATAATCTCTCTTTAGTAGATGTTTGGAGGGCTTTACATCCTGAGCAGTGAGATTTTACTCGTTATGCTAAAGCTCACCCGACCAAATCTAGAATAGATTTTATCCTCCTCTCTGAATCCCTCTTCAATATTGTCATCTCAGCTGAAATAAGCAAGTTCCCTATTTCAGATCACTGCCTGGTATTATGCCAATAGGCGGTCTTGGATGGGCCTCTTGGTTTATTTCAATGGCGCATATGCCAGAATGGCTGAGCTTAGACCATGACTTCCGGGATTTTTTGATTGAGAAATGGCAGCTTTATGAAAGGGATAATGTTTTATACCATGCAGACCCTAGCCTTTTCTGGGAAGCAGCCAAATCTTTTCTTCGAGGGGAAATCATCAGCTTTGTAGCCTTCAAAAGGAAATCCAGGAATAAAAAAATATTGGTGCTTGGGCAACAATTGACTTATTATAAGGATCAATGGAATAAATTCAAACTGATCCTCTGGAGGGATAGATTTCTGGCCACCCAGTGTTTTCTGAACAATTTACTGCATCAGAAAGCCCAGGATGCCATCTTTATGTTTAGGCAGAAACTTTATCATTATGGGAACAAACTGTTAGCAAATTTGACCAAGACTCGACGATCTTCCAGATTTATAGGTAAAATACGCAGAAGAGATGGGACTTTAGCCACATCAACTTCACATATAGGGGAAGTTTTTAAAGAATAATATCAAACTTTATATACTTCTGAAAATGCTAATGTGCATAATAAGCGAATTTTCCTCCAGAATCTGCAGTTACCAAAATTGACTACGGCCCAATTAGATGGTTTGAATAGACCTTTTTCCGAACTGGAAATTGCCTGTGTCGTTAAGGAGTTAGTGTTACATAAATCACCAGATCCTGATGGTCTTAATTCTTTATTTTATAAAACTCTGTAACCACATATTATACTATCACTTGTGGCTTTATTTAATCACATAGTGGCTGAGGAACATATTCCGAACTCCATGTCCGAAGCGGCTGTTATTGTATTACCTAAGCCAGGGAGGGATACGACTGATCCAGGGTCTTACAGACCTCTCTCACTCCTAAACCAAGATGTAAAAATTTATGCTAAAGTTATCACTAATAGACTTAAGAGGTTGTTACCCTTTCTTATATCTCCTGAACAGACTGTGTTTGTAATGGGCCACAAACCCAATACAAATATTAGACGACTGCTTTTGGCTCTAAAGTCTTGTCATAAAAACCATCCAATTGATGCACTAGTAATTAGCTTTGATGCAGACAAAGCTTTTGCAAGGTGGAGTGGTCATATCTCTTGACAGTGTTAGAAATATTTGGTTTTGAAGTATCTATTTTGTAGGCAATTTGACTCATATAAACATCCAAAAGCGTTCATTTGTGTTAACTCCTCATCTCCTATGTTTACGCTGCAAAGAGGCATGAGGCAAGGATGCTTCTCTTTCTCCTCTGCTCTATATTTTATCATTAGAGCCTTTAATTCAGACACTGAAAAACAATAGTACTATTACTGGAGTGGAAGTTGAGCCCACCAAATTGAAACTGATGCTTTTTGCAGATGATATGCTACTGATATTAACGAACGCAAAGTTCACACTTCCCAAAGTACTAGACTGGACAAAGATTTTTGGTAGTTTTTCCGACTTAAAGTTAAGTCTTCAGAAATCTGAAGCTCTGGACATTGGAGGGAATTTGGTATTAAATTGGCCAAATTTTCCCTTAAGCTGGGCTTC
Organism: Rhinatrema bivittatum; assembly: GCF_901001135.1. Taxonomy (NCBI): domain Eukaryota; kingdom Metazoa; phylum Chordata; class Amphibia; order Gymnophiona; family Rhinatrematidae; genus Rhinatrema; species Rhinatrema bivittatum. The sequence goes on from NC_042619.1 coordinate 230,547,536, forward strand.
TGACATTATCAAACTCTGGGGTATTAAGGTTCATAGGTTTCCTAAGCATTGGTATTCAGCTAACTTTCACCCTCTAATTTGGGAATTTAAACAAAAATTAAATAGTTGGTTGACATTTCCTTTGTTGTTAGTGGGCTCTTGTAAAAATGGTGTTAATACCCAAATTTTTATATAAATTGCAAATGTTTTCCTTTATTCTTTCAAGTAAAAATATTAATTTACTGCGGCAAATGTTCACCCTTTGCAGGCTGTTGAACACACATGAAATTCTCAATATTAATTATCCCTAAGGGCGATGGTGGGTTGGGTTTTGCAGACGTACGTAAATATAATCTTGCTTGTCTGCTGGTAGTACTTGGTGACTGGTTGAGTACTCCAATTCCTGGATCAATTGCAGACTTAGAAAGCGCATTTGTCTATCCTTTTAGTTTGAAATATGTTCTTCATGCACGTTCAGAAGAACTTCCGACTTCTATCGGTCCTGATACAAGCTATGAGATGGGCGTGGAAGACACTCAGAACACATCTAGGTTTAAGATGGCAGCCATGTCTGCCTTTGGAGGGGAACCCGAACTTCCCACCAGGTTTGGGAAATTGATTATTTCTCTCTCTTTTCATTGATTTGAGGTGGGGGTCTTTTCAATCTTTTGCTTATTGTATAGAACACCTGCATTTCACACATGTAGGGTGGACTTTTGTCAGAGGGTTTAGCACGTATTATAAATGGCCCATTTCAGCATTTTTTATTATCTAAGCCTCTGGTATCTATATCAAAGCTCTATACATTTTATTTATTTAGATTTTTATATTCCGCTTTTCACAGCGCTTCATAGTGGATTACATTCAGGTACTGTAGGTATTTCCCTATCCCCAGATGGCTTACAATCTAAATTTGTACCTGAGGCAATGGAGGGTAACGTGACTTGCCCAGGTCACAAGGAGCGACAGTGGGACTTGAACCCTGGTCTCCGGGTTTGTAGCCCTAACCACTAGGCTACTCCTCCACTCCACTGAATAAATTTCTGCATAATACTATCTATTAGCAGCAAAGTGGGTGAACGATTTCAACATTACTCTAACGGCGGAGGATCTGAAGACAGTGATAATTTAATTGGCCAAGCTATGAAAGATGTGGCTCTTTGGGAAATTCATTTCAAAATATTGCTTAAGATGATTTTTTTGGCCTAGCAAGGCTCATGCAGCATACCTATCTCATTCCAGTTGTTTGAAATATGGATGCTCATCAGCATCTCTCTTTCACTGTTTATGGGAGTGTACTGCTGTACATCAATTTTGGGAATCTGTAAACATTTTCTTTGATACCACGCAGGTTCCTGCGATCTCTGGTTCCCAGCCTTGTGCCTTTTGGGTCTGCTTTTTGATACATTTGTTTTGCACCAATACTTTGCTGCTCATTAAAAGTTGTTTAGTTGCTCTGCGTTTGATCTTACGTTACTGGCTGCAGCCATTAGGGTCTCCTTAGAGATGTGGAAAGTATTGTTCACTTACATTCACTTATTAGAGACCACTCTAGTTCGGGAAGAACTGATGAAGACAAAAGCTCACCTTCAGCAAATTTAGTGTCCACTCACCAATTATCTATCTCTCCATAAGGAGTGTACGACTAGGTGACTTTCTAGTTTGTCTGTGGTTAACTGTGTTATATATACTTTGTTTCTGTGCCTTTCTTTGTTATCTCACCTATCGTGGTAGCTTACTTTAGGTTCACGGATGTATAATGCAATTCTCTAGTCGCCATTTGTATATGATTTATTTTTGCTTGGATGGACCCCCTAGATCGAGGGGGAAGGGGTAGGGAGGAAGTGATAGGTTTACTCATGAACAGTATAATATCATGCATGCTGCTGTTAATGTTTCAGGATTATGTTGCTGGATTATGATGGAACATGCAATCCTTTTCTTGTTAATCTAATAAACATATTCAAACAAAAAGCTACAAATCAAATCTAAAAAAAAATACAATTAAAAAAGCAACTAAATACAGATAAAATTCAAATAAAAAATTGTCAAACATATACTGGCTGATTTCCATTGTGAAAAAGCCTGTACAAATAAGATTTTAGTGCCTTTCTAAATTTTAAAAAATCTTTCTCAAGACAAATATTAAGAGGTAAAGAATTCCAAAGGTGAGGAGATAGGTAAGAAAAACAAATTACACGTAAGTTTTCAAAATAAATATTACAAATAGAACGTAGCACTAAAAGTTCTTGTTGTGAAGACTGTAATTGACGAGAAGGAAGATAGGGAGAAATTGCAGAGAAAGGATAAGGAATTCCCTACCTCAAAGCCTTAAAAGTAAGGCATTCAATTTTAACATAAGAACATAAGAAGTTGCCATACTGGGTCAGACCAAAGGTCCATCAAGCCCAGCATACTGTTTCCAACAGTGGCCAATCCAGGCCACAAGAACCTGGCAAGTACCCAAAAACTAAGTCTATCCCATGTTACTGATGCTAGTAATAGCAGTGGCTATTTTCTAAGTCAACTTGATTAATAGCAGGTAATGGACTTCTCCTCCAAGAACTTATCCAATCCTTTTTTAAACCCAGATACATTAACTGTACTAACCACATCCTCTGGCAACAAATTCCAGAGTTTAATTGTGCGTTGAGTGAAAGATACTGGAAGCCAATGTAAATTAAATAGCAGAGGGGTGACATGATCATGTTTAGATTTGTGAAAAATGACTTTAGCAGCTGTATTTTGTGCCAATTGAAGTCGTTTAAGTTGAGTTGTAGAAAGACCAAGGATCTGTATGCCACACTCAAGATGGCTGCTTCTAGAGGTTGCTGCAGGCCTTCACACATGCCACACTCAGGATGGCTGCTGCACATACATACAGAGACCACGAGGATCCGGACTTGGAAAACTCTGAAAGACGGAGCAAATAGCCAAAACAGTTTTTCTGGAACTCAGCATCTGTTATGAGCTGACAGTTTGAACTCAGACAGCAGAGGCACTAGGAGCTTGTAAAACTACTAGAATGTCAGTTTGAAGTAATAAGGAGAACAAACCTTTGCCAGAAGTTAGAGATGATAGACAAAAATACCTGTTCTGGATTGTCCTGTTCCTACCCAGTGTTCAATTTAGTCCTATATTGCTTTTGCATTCTTTTTGAAGTATTTGTTTTATGTTTTACTGATGGGGTTCCTGGGTTTCTTGATTTGACGCTGCCGAGTCCCTGTTTTGAGGGCGCATTACACAGATTTCGCACACATACTTAGACACCAGGCTCCTTTGATTGCAAGCGCTGCACTTTATTCTCCTGGCTTGCTCAGTCACAGAATTTAAAAAAAACAAATCTAAAAAACAGCGACAATGCCCGCATTCTCTCCCGCCACCCTGCCTCCACTGGCCTTTCCGTCTTCCCTAAAATATGGGATAGGTCACCCTGGCTGTCCTGCCAACAAAGGTGTCACCGAGGACCTGGGAAGGATTTTAACTGAATACTAAAGGTAAACGACCCTTATGAAAGGACATTTATTTTTAGCTGGGTACAGCGGCGGATTCACGATGTCGGACCGGCCCGGGTATTCGCCGCCCAGGCCGGCCCAGGACACATCACGTGGTCTGCTGAGCGCGGCTCGGTCACGGCTGCACACGGCAGACCACGTGACTGGAGCGATCGGCCCACCGGGGGATGCCCGATCCCCCGATAGGCCAATCCGCCCCTGGCTGGGTTCAAGGTTCACATGTTTAAAAGTGGAAGGTCTGTGGTGCCACTAGTCTCTAATCCTGTCTTTGTGTCTTCAAGAAAAACATGCATGACTGAACAACTTCTGGCTTTCAGCAGGCCAGATTCAGCGGGGGGGAGCACACCTAATTTATTTTTCTTCCATCTACTGTGTTTTCTGTGTTATAAACACACTATAGGACGGTGTTAGATTCAACATAAGGTTCTTTTTTTTTTTTTTTTTGTCAGGGGATGGGCAGGTGTCCCACATTGTACGTTAATGGAGCCGGGAGCTCCTTTGATCTTCACATGTGGCCTGACCTGAGGAGCAGTAAGAAGGGAAAGGATCTCCACAAGCTCAAATTGATAACTGAATGAGATGGGAGAAATTATAGAACCGATATAAATTATAAATACCAAAGATTTCTGCATCATGCCTGATGAAGTCATGGCATTACCTGCCATATTCCTTGCAATGCTTAAAATGAAAGCACACAGCAATAATAATAAAAATCTAAAATTATATGGTTTTTTTTTCAACCAGAATGGTTACTCACATTATTTGCAAATATAAAAATTCTGATGTCTGTGTTCAGTTGTCTAGAACCTCTGCAACTCTGAAAACATTCAATTGACCTCTTATGGGATAGCCGGGTAGACTTCAGGCTGGAGACACAATCCCCACGGACTCCAGCCTTCTTTCTTAATAGGATCTACTTTATTAATCACACCAGCATTCACAATATGTAGACTGCTTACCTCCAGCAATGTACTCACAGCTTTACCTTAGGGCACAGTTGTGTCAGGTGCTGCCTTCTCCTGGAGATGTGGGGCCTCTCTGTTCCCAGCTGGGTTCACATTCTTATTCCTCCTTTCAGGGGACCTGCCCACAGAGCTCTCTTTCTCTCTCTATGGCTTTTAAGGTGGACCAGGCAGGATGCCTGACCCCACACAGATTAAAGAGGGATTGTAGAGGCACTCCTTTACATGCCCTCCCCCTCAGCTCAAACATGTTGGGACAAGCACCCTTACTCACCCTGAGTCCCATCCAGGGAAGTCATTTTTCTTTCTCATGTGCTCCCTTCTGGATCCCTCTCATTAGGGTTACCCTTAACCAAACCTAAATTACCACAACCACCCACTGCACCTTTTGCCCAGTGTCAACCCACAGTCCTTCATATGCTACCGTTTGCAGCTCTAAGTTCCACTCCTCCTCCAGGACTCTCTTGTCTTCACTTGGGTGTTCCAGTTGTGGCCTCTCTTCCACTCGCTCTACAACTTGCATTCCTTCACTTCTCACTGTGACAGGCTCTCTCTCTTTTCCAACATTTCTCCTGGTGTCTTCTGTCTTCTCTGCGCCGTCTCCATCTGCAGCACCTCCTCTAGCCATTCTGCAGTGCCTCCATCTGGCCACTGTGTACTACCTTCCTCAGGCCAGTCTGTGAAGTTCCAACCTGCTCTGTCTTGCACACAAGCCACATTCGCTGCAGGTTCATTCACCTGATTTTCATTCTTTTTTCTTACGGTCAACTATGCCTGACCTTGCAACTCTGGCTTCTCTTTTGCCAGTTGTGCCAGCAGTATGTTCACTAATCTCCACTCCAGGTTTTTATGTAACACAGCTCGAGCAGTATTTGGTCCATCTCTGCCGCAATCTTGTGTATTTCAGCAACCAGCTGTACCCATTCACTTCTCTGCATGGCCTGGATTCCTTAGTTGGCTTTTCTGGCTATGTTACCTCTTCCCCTAGAGCTCTTTCCCTCTACAGCTTTAAAGGTGGATCAGGCTAGATACCTGGTCCCACATAGTTAAAGAGGGGTTGTAGGACTACTCTATATGTACATCAACAATGGGTAAAGGTTTAAATCTGAACCCTCTTCAGGATTGGCAGTGGAAGAACATGGTGTCAATTGAGATTATGCGGACTGCAACCAACTGACTCAAAGTGGCACACACTGAATTCAAACCTGTGCAGCTCCCAAGATCCAAGCCAACTGTACCTCAACAGATTTGCCTTTTTGATCTGGATCGTCCAGTCCAAGACAAGGATAGTAATGACCTGTATGCTCACTTGATGCCATAGGGATCTGAGATGGCTGGTAAAGATCATGGGTCAAGTGGAGAGAGATGTTTAGAACATAAGATACATTCTTGCCTACCTCCTCCTTCCACCCCATACTTGGTGAGAATTGGAGCCAGGCGGTATTAAAGAACTTTGCTTGCTTTAAAATGTTGAACCAAGCAGAACCTATAAAATCTAAATTGGGCATAAACACAGCTTCCATGTTGGTTTTTCCCTCTTATTGCTGTTTCCTCTGCTGCCTGAAGATGTCCACCTCCAGAACCAGAACTAGCCAAATGAAGTGAGGTGAGGAGAGGGATTCATATTGGGGGGGGCCCTGGAAAGGAGCTATGGGGGAAGAGGGAGGAATGAGAAGACCCGGGAAGTAACTGGGCAGGTACAAGGAAGAAGACAAACGAAGGGGGTGCCCGTCTCCACTCTCAGAGCTTGGAAGTGCTGAAGGAAGGATCCCCTCTCCTCCACGCTGGGAGACCTCAAATTTTTCCATGGCAGTGTGGAATTTGAGCTCAATGCCACTATATCTATCCCTAACCTTATGTTCTGCTGCTGATCCCCACCCCAGCCTATGAAAGCATCGCTAGTCCCAAATCCAGCTTAAGTGCATTTCTAGTTTGCCTTCTTTGTTGCAGAGGCAGTAATGCTTGGCCATCGCTTCTGAAGACACAGTCTTTCACCCTTCTGTAGATTTTTCTCTTCCCCATAAAACTCTGTCTTGTAAAATTTGCTTATTTTTATCTTCCTTCTCTTGCACAGTGTTGTGTATGCTGAAGATGCTCTATAAATTGTTATTACAATGTTTGGAAATGTTGGCAGTTTACTGCGTAGGAGCCTTAGTATGGTGCATGGACTGCTGAATATTTTACATCGCCTTTCCTTGCTAGCAGCATGCCAAAAGGGTCAAAATAGAGTCTAAACTCAACCATAAGCCTACCCTGAATGTGAAAAATATTCTTAGCTTTTCAAACTCCAGCCCAAAAAAGGGATTCCAAAAGTCACTAACAAATGAACTTAAACACAATTTTGCATTCTAAGAAGGGAAAAACAGATAAATCCAAAACACTCAAATCGAAGCTGCTGCATGGAAAACTAATCCTCTTCTCGCAGCTTTAACTAAGAGGTGGAGTTACTATGCATTAAAATCGGCCACTGGGTTTTACTTGGCAATTTAACACTCTATTTACTAAAGGTGTGCAAAACCATTAGCAAACTGAGCCTTTACTGTGGCTGGTAACAAGATATGGAAGTCCTCTCTCAGAATTAAATCTTTCTAATACATCCGGTTACTGGAAAGGCTGCATGGCTGATAACTTTTGTGCTTTGATCCAGACAGGAACTGTGTGTTACCGCTTGTTCTGCAGGAATAGGATCACACCTTCCTTAATTATAAAAGATTCATCTTTTTCCTGATCTTGCTTGTTCGCTCAGTTTAGGAGAAAATTACGTGAGTTGAAGTGCAGAATTTTAGAATTTGGAATTTTTTATATTAAACTTTCCCTTTCAATGTATATTAATGGTTAATGTAGCATTTCTTTTTTTTTTTTTTTTTTTACCTGAGCACTTATCTGCTTTTGTTAAAAAAAATACATTGGAAAAAATTAATATTGTGCCTACTCCCAGTAGCACCTCACTTTATGAGCTTATACCTTATATCTCCACATGTAAAAATATGCATGACATTGTTTTCTTACACACACAATGCCCTTGGGTAAATTTTTAAAAGGCCATTTATGTGCTAAATTCAAGGCGTGAGAAACTGTAGTTATATGTACTCTGAACAGTCTGCTATGAAGATGATATTTAGGGTTAACGGGACTTGTATGCTGCTGGAGACTTATTAGAATATGCAGTGCTGGAGGGAAGGAGTTGGGAATTTGTAGATTTGGATGGGTGGGAGAGGTTCTTATGTCAGGGATGTTTGGGTAGGCAGATGGGCAGAATTGAGGGGAGGAATGGGAAGTGGATAATGGGGTTGGGTAGTGCATTGGGGGTTGAGAAGCTGTAGAAGAGAAATATATATCTTTAGTATTTTATGCTGTATTAAAGACTGATGGAATGTTTTATCTTGCTGATTAGGCTGCCTAAGTGTGTGTCAAGATGATTATTACGGTATGTGCTGCTGTTTGTGTTATGTTTATTGTATATATGTAATTCTATAGGTTCTTATCCTTAATGTTTTATTTGACCTTGACTGCAACTTACCTAGAGCACTATTGTGTAAGGCAGGAGAAAACAATAAAGACATAAAAAAAACCAAATGTTTCCTTCTGTGTCTGCCATTTGAAATGGTTGTGTCTTGAATTTGAAAAATTAAATTTGATAAATACATCTTTTTAAAAATTAGCACTAGTCACATAAAAAATAGTTTCAAATGTAGGAGTTACATTTTTTCCCCCATCAGTTGGGGTTTGGAACACACCTAGATAACATCTTTTATCGCCCCACTGACACTTCCACCTCCCGTGGAGCCTATCAGGGACAGCACACGCCTGCAACGATGTCCTTCTGGGCTCAGCTGGCTGGATGGAACCCCCAAATAAAAGCACCAGGATTGCAGAGAGGTTAATTTCTAACCCAAAAGTTCTTTTCTCGCTCGCAGACCGCACAGTGCTGTATTTCAGTGTTTCAACTTAGCAAGTAAAGTGCCTCTTTAAAACAGCACACTTAAATTACTGCACTTTCAACAGCTAACATCCATCCATTAGGTGAAATGGGGAAAAATGAGTGCCATCTTTGGGTTTAGTATCCTTGTAGGTGAAACCATAAAGGGAATAATGACATAAAGACTCATTAAATATCTTTCAAGGGCATAACTCTAACTGGAAAAATAACCTTGACAGATTAAAGAAAAATATTATTACTAAAAAAACAAAACAAAACAAAACCCACACTATCTGGTAGTTATCTTTATCACCTCCATCTAATAATGTACCATTAGATAGAAAGACCATGACCTATAACCAGTGATTCCCAGCCCTCTCCCGGAGGTGCACCTATAGGTCGGGTTTTCAGAATTGCCACATTGAATAAGCACGAGGTAGATTTGCATAACCTGGGTCTCCAATGCATGCAAATCTATCCCACGCGTGTGCATTATGGATATCCTGAAAACCCAATTGGTTAGGTGTGCCTCCAGGAGGGGGGGGGGGGGGGAAATGCCATGCTATAGTAAATGTTACCCAGAAGGCAGACGACCAGTGGCACAGATGATGTCAAGCAAGGAATCTAGTATAGGGAGGACCCTAGTCTTTGGCAGACCACGGTTCTCAGAATGGTACCCCTGAAGGATCAGAGGAGAAGTAAGATGGAAAGGCAGGGGTGCTTGCTTCTCGGTGGCCTGGAATCCTCCCAGGAGAAAGTGAGGGTCAATAAGGCAATCCCTCCCCCCAGTTAGAATCCACATTCAGAAGCAGGACACGACTCCTGATTTGCCATGTGCTAAACTCCTTCCGGATTAGTACATTTCCAAATCTGAGAGAACCTGACAACGTTAAACCAGGAAAGGTTTCAGTGACCAAAACACTTCAAGCAATTTTCTGAAGTATGTAGTATTCAAATCTACGTAGGCACAAGGTACCCGAAGGCAGAAAAAGACCAGTCAGCCATTCTATCCTGCTCACGCTGCAAAGGATGTATTCCCAGCTCCCAACAACAGATAATGGCCACTTGTACAATCTCTCTCCTACCCAGGATAGTTTCAAAGCAAGGAGGTCACTTGCTTTTTTTTTTGGTGTTCATTCACAATATTTTTGTGTGGACAATAGCCTGAGAAAGACTTGATTATGAGACCAAAAACATTGCTTGTTTGGCAGGCAACTTAAGAATATATATTTTTTTCGTATCATAGTCTTTCAAAAGGAATGCCTGGATCATAATGAAAAGGGAGCAACCTTTATTCTAAAACACTGCAAGATATGAGAAATAAAATATATTAATACAAAAAAGGACAAGAGCTCTAGGAGTGAGGCAACAGGAAGCAACAGGGTTAGAGCAATGAGCTAAGAAGCAAGGTTCAAAACCCGCTTCCATGCTGAGGCCCTTTGACCTCGGGCAAGTCACTATCTCCTATCGCTTCGGTACCCACAGATTAGAAGCTCCTGGCATATGGCACTTGTACCTAAATACAGTTCTAATAATCCTGTAAGCTACCCCGAGCATTAACTGGAAAGGCAGGCTAAAAATCTAAAATGACATATGTATAATTATACGAGGTGCTACCTAATGCTGCTGCTTTAATTAAAAAAAAAAAAAAGTTCTCAGTTTCAGGTATGTAAAAGCATTCTTTCCTCAATTTTGTTTTCACACATTGAACTTATAAAGTTAAGATTATGAGTAATTAATAATGCAAAACCCCCCTTTGCAATGACTGAGTTTTATGATTGCTCAACCCACAGGTACATGTTCTCTTCCTAAACGGGGCAGTGGTTCTTAGCCTGGTCCTCAGGACTCGCTCAGCCAGTTCAGATCTCAGGACATTCACAATGAATATGCATAAGATGCCCTGGCCTACAAGCAGTGCATGCAAATCCAGTCTCGCGCCTCTTCATTGTGGACATCCTGAAAACCAGACTGGCGAGGCAGTCCCCGTGGATTGGGCTGAGGGCCACTATTCTAGGGCAGGATTTCCCAGACCCCCTCCTGGTGACCCTAAAGCTTTTGGATTATCAGAATATCCAGAATGAATATACACGACATCAACCTGCATACACTGGTATCTCTTGATGTGCAAATTTAACTCGCGCATATTGAACACGGATATTTTGAAACCCCGAATGGCTGTGGGGTAACCAGAACATGTTTGAGAAGCCCTGCTTCCCAACCCAGTCCTAGAGGCACACCTAACTGGTCTGGTTTTCTGGATGGCCACAATGAATACGCATAAGATTTATTTGCATACGCTACATTTCCAAGGCACTGAAAACTTATCTCATGCATATTCATTATCAGTTAGCAGTGTCTCCTAGAATGCGCTGGGAATCACTGCTCTAAGATTTCTGGTCATTTTTATAACATAGGTGTGCATATTATAAATTAGCCTGGCCGTACACACGTGCACCAAATTTTATGTGAACGCACGCGTGTGCAAATCCTGCTTCTACCTTGTAAACTGAGGGATTTTAAAAGGGGCGCGCGCTGACACCGTTCCCAGTTTTACCAGTCATCCCCAATTCACCCAGTTGAGAGAGAGGTCTTCCACCCCCGGGTTTAATAGCTTTCACTCCCCCCAGATAGTCCCAATCCTTACAAACCCCGCAGATCTGCCTAGTTTCTTTAAATTTTAACTTACTCGGCATCCACAGCAGAAGGAAAGTTACGTGTCAGGGGGTCTCAGTGCGCAGATCAGGTCAGTATTTACGTGCACGTTTTAGGTTTACGCCCCGAAATGCCCATGCTCTTCCCACACCCAGTCTATGCTCCTTTTTGAAAACTTTCAAGATGTGCATCTTGGCGGCTTTTAAAATCTGCTAGGGGAACTCGAGTTCAACTTTGCACGTTCCCTAATTAAAATCATCAAAAATTGTGAGGAACGGTGTTCTTTATACTCAAAGTCAATAAACATATATCCAGAAGCTTCTCTTCATCTTTATATAATTTTATTTCAAATATAAGTTTCAGTAGCAAGATTTGTATTGTCACTGTGTTTCATATAAGCTTATTTAACATTATGGTCCCCCAACATAAGAAATTGCCATGCTGGGTCAGACCAAGGGTCCATCAAGCCCAGCATCCTGTTTCCAACAGAGGCCAAACCAGGCCACAAGAACCTGGCAATTACCCAAACACTAAGAAGATCCCATGCTTCTGATGCAATTAATAGCAGTGGCTATTCCCTAAGTATAATTGATTAATAGCCATTAATGGACTTCTCCTCCAAGAACTTATCCAACCTTTTTTGAACCCAGCTGCACTAACTGCACTAACCACATCCTCTGGCAACAAATTCCAGAGCTTAATTGTGCGTTGAGTGAAAAATAATTTTCTCTGATTAGTCTTAAATGTGCTGCTAGCTAACTTCATGGAGTTCCCCCTAATCCTTCTATTATATGAGAGTAAATAACCGATTCACATTAACCGGTTCAAGACCTCTCATGATCTTAAAGACCTCTATTATATCCCCCCTGAGCCATCTCTTCTCCAAGCTGAACAGTCCTAAACTCTTCAACCTTTCCTTTATCATTTTGGTTGCCCTTCTCTGTACCTTCTCCATCGCAACTATATCTTTTTTGAGTTTCGGCTACCAGAACTGTTCACAGTACTCAAGGTGTGGTCTCACCATGGAGCGATACAGAGGCATTATGACATTTTCTGTTTTATTAACCATTTCTTTCCTAATAATTCCTAACATTCTGTTTGCTTTTTTGACTGCTGCAGCACACTGAGCCGACTATTTCAATGTATTATCCACTATGACGCCTAGATCTTTCCTGGGTGGTAGCTCCTAATATGGACCCTAACATTGCGTAACTACAGCCAGGTTTCGCCATATGGATTCTTCAGGAGGGTCTGTAGCCAGGAAACAATTCAACCCAGCATTACCCGCAGTGATCCACCTAATTAATGCATTTGTCTGGCTTTAAAAAGGGCTCCAAGGGAGATCCGGGAAACTATAGACCAGTGAGTCTTTCAGTGCCAGGAAAAATCATGGAAACTGTTATACAGAATAAAATTACAGAGCGTATAGCTAGACATGGTTTAATGGGACACAGTCAGCATGGATTTACCCACGGGAAGTCTTGCCTAACAAATCTGCTTCACTTTTTTGAAGGAGTTAATAAACAAGTGGATAAAGGTGAACCAGTAGAGGTAGTATATTTGGATTTTCAGAAGGCGTTTGACAAAGTCCCTCATGAGAGGCTTCTAAGAAAACTAAAAAGTCATGGAATAGGAGGCGATGTCCTTTCATAGATTACAAACTGGTTAAAAGACAGGAAACAGAGTAGGATTAAATACTGACATGATCCGCACACATTGGAAAAAGGTAAACAGTGGAGTGCCTCAGTGATCTGTACTAGGACCAGTGCTTTTTAATATACTTATAAATGATCTGAAAAGGGGCACAATGAGTGAGGTGCTTAAATTTGCAGATGACACAGAATTATGCAGTGAAGTTAAATCTCAAGCGGATTGTAATAAATTGCAGGAGGACCTTGTGAGACTGGAAGATTGAGCATCCAACTGGCAGATGAAATTTAATGTGGACAAGTGCAAGATGTTGCATATAGGGAAAAATAACCCTTGCTGTGGTTACATGATGTTAGGTTCCACATTACGAATTATCACCCAGGAAAGAGATCTAAGTGTCATAGTGGATATTACATTGAAATCATCAGCTCAATGTGCTGAAGCGGTCAAAAAAGCAAACAGAATTTTAGGAATTATTAGGAAGAGAATGGCGAATAAAATGGCGAATGAATACTGTGCGCAATTCTGGTCACTGCATCCCAAAAAAGATATAGTTGCACTGGAAAAAGTACAGATAAAAGCAACTAAAATGATAAAGGGGATGGAACAGCTCCTCTGTGAGGAAAGGCTAAAGAGGTTAGGGCTGTTCAGCTTGAAGAGACGGCCGAGGGGGGGATATGATAGAGGTCTACAAAATCATGAAAGGACTTGAGCAAGTAAATGTGAATCAGTTATTTACTGTTTCAGATAATACAAGGTCTAGGGGGCACTCCATGAAGTTAGCAAGTAGCTCTTTTAAAACAAATCAGAGAGAGTTATTTTTCACTCAACTCATAATTAAGAACATAAGAGCATAAGAAATTGCCATGCTGGGTCAGACGAAGGGTCCATCAAGCCCAGCATCCTGTTTCCAACAGAGGCCAAACCAGGCCACAAGAACCTGGCAATTACCCAAACACTGAGAAGATCCCATGCCATTGATGCAATTAATAGCAGTGGCTATTCCCTAAGGGGCGGATTTTAAGAGCCCTGCTCGCGTAAATCTGCCCGGATTTACGCGAGCAGGGCCCTGCGCGCCAGTGCGCCTATGTTCAATAGGCGCACCATCGCGCAGACCCCGGGACTCGCGTAAGTCCCGGGGTTTTCCGAGGGGGGCGTGTCGGGGGCGGGCCCGATCCGCGCGGCATTTTCGGGGCGGGATGTAGCGTTTCGGAGGCGGGCGCGGGGGCGTGGTTACGGCCCGGGGCGGTCCGGGGGCGTGGCCGCGCCCTCCGGACCAGACAAAGGTAAGGGGGGGGTTTAGACAGGGCCGGGCGGGGAACGGAGGTAGGCTGCGCGGCTCGGCGCGCGCCGGCTATACAGAATTGGTAGCCTTGCGTGCGCCGATCCAGGATTTTAGCGGCTACGCGCGTATCTCCAGCGTACTTTTGTTGGCACCTGATGCACCAACAAAAGTACGCCAAATCGCGCTGTTTGAAAATCTACCCGTAAGTAAATTTGATTAATAGCCGTTACTGGACTTCTCCTCCAAGAACTTATCCAAACCTTTTTTGAACCCAGCTATACTAATTGCACTAACCACGTCCTCTGGCAACAAATTCCAGAGCTTTATTGTGCATTGAGTGAAAAAGAATTATCGGAGAAAAGTCTTAAATGTGCTACTTGCTAACTTCATGGAATGCCCCCTAGTCCTTCTATTATCCGAAAGTGTAAATAACCGATTCACATCTACTCGTTCAAGACCTCTCATGATCTTAAAGACCTCTATCATATCCCCCCTCAGCCGTCTATTCTCCAAGCTGAACAGCCCTAACCTCTTCAGCCTTTCCTCATAGCGGAGCTGTTCCATCCCCTTTATCATTTTGGTTGGCCTTCTCTGTACCTTCTCCATCGCAACTATATCTTTTTTGAGATGCAGCAACCAGAATTGTACACAGTATTCAAGGTGCAGTCTCACCATGGAGCGATATAGAGGCATTATGACATTTTCCATTTTATTAATCATTCCCTTCCTAATAATTCCTAATATTGTTTGCTTTTTTGATTGCTGCAGCACACTGAGCCGATGATTTTAAAGTATTATCCACTATAATGCCTAGATCTTTTTTCTGGGTGGTAGCTCCTAATATGGAACCTAACATCATGTAACTACAGCAAGGGTTATTTTTCCCTATATTCAACACCTTGCACTTGTTCACTAAATTTCATCTGCCATTTGGATGCCCAATCTTCCAGTCTTGCAAGGTCCTCCTGTAATGTATCACAATCTGCTTGTGATTTAACTACTCTGAATAATTTTGTATCATCCGCAAATTTGATAACCTCACTCGTATTCCTTTCCAGATCATTTATATATACATATTGAAAAGCACCGGTCCAAGTACAGATCCCTGAGACACTCCACTGTTTACCCTTTTCCACTGAGAAAATTGACCATTTAATCCTACTCTCTGTTTTCTGTCTTCTTACCAGTTTGTAATCCACGAAAAGACATCGCCTCCTATCCCATGACTTTTTAGTTTTCTTAGAAGTCTCTCTTGAGGGATTTTGTCAAATGCCTTCTGAAAATCCAAATACACTACATCTACCGGTTCACCTTTATCCACATGTTTATTAACCCCTTCAAAAATATGAAGCAGATTTGTTAGGCAAGAGGTCCCTTGGGTAAATCCATGTTGACTTTTTCCATTAAACCATGTCTTTCTATATGCTCTACGATTTTGATCTTGAGAATAGTTTCCACTATTTTTCTTCCAGGAACTTATCTAAACCTTTTTTTAAACCCAGCTCACTAACAGCTTTCACCACATCCTCCGGCAATAAACTCCACAGTTTAATTATGCATGGAGTAAAAAAATATTTTCTCTTACTTGTCTTCATTGAATGTCCCCTAGTCTTTGCATTTTTTTAAAGAGTAAACAACTGATTTGCATTTACCCATTCCAATCCACTCATTATTTTATAGACCTTTATCATATCTCCCCTCGTGAAGTACAGTGTGTGAAAAAAAATGGGTATTTGTTTGCAAACCTGAAATTGTGAAAGCAAACATTTTCATTAAAGCAGCAGCATTAACTGACATCTCCAAAATTATACAGTTGTGATCATACGTTTACATACCCCTGGCAGAATTTGTAAAATGTGTAGCATTTTAATAAAACATGAGTGATCAGACAAAGCGCGTCTTATTTTTAATGTTGCAAATTAAACTATTATGCATTCTTGAATAGCACACTCATTAAACAAACCATAGCAATAAAGGAAATAATAAAATGGTCCTTTTGAAAAGTTTGCATACCCTTGAATGATTGGGTTGATAATATACTCTCAAGTTGTCACACACAGGTTGAGATGGCAATGAAAAGTAGATATCCACACTTGTGCCTTGTTTGATTGCAATTAGTGTCTGTGTATAAATAGTTTCTTAGCTCTTCAGAAACCTTTATACATTTAATCCAGGGCTGCCAAAGAATCTGCGAGCAAAAGTAGTTCAACTTTATAAATTGGGAAAAGGATATAAAAAGATATCCAAAGGTTTGAAAATGCCAATCAATACAGTTCAAACTCTGATCAAGAAGTGGAAAATTATGGGTTCTGTTAATACCAAGCCATGATCAGGTAGACCAAGAAAAATTTCAGATACAACTACCAGGAAAATTTGATGGGATGCAAAGAAAAACCCACAAGCAACTTCTATTGAAACACAGGCTTCTCTGAAACAAAGTGGTGTGGGTGTTTCAGCATGCACAATAAGGAGATACTTGCACAAAAATGGGCTGCATGGTAGAGTTGCCAGAAAAAAGTCATTGCTGCACCACCACAAAACAGCCCACTTACAATAAACCAAGCAGCACCAAAAGAAGCCTGAAAACGTCTTGAACAAAATAATTTGGAATGAGACCAAAATTGAATTTTTTTGGTCACAACCATAAATGCTATGTTTGGAGAGGAGCCAACAAGGCCTATGAAGAGAAGCACACCATCCCTACAGTGAAGCATGGAGGTGGATCTCTGCTGTTTTGAGGGGGGTGTGAGCTACAGCAGCAGAGGGGATTTAGTCAAAATTGATGGCAGGATAAATGCAGCATCTTATCAGAAAATATTAAAGGAGAATTTGCATTCATTAGCCAGGAAACTGCACATGAGGCCCACTTGGACTTTCCAACTTGACAATGATTCGATACTTAAAGCCAAGTTGACCTTTCAGAGGCTGCGGCAGAAGTAAGTGAAGGTTCTGGCATGGCCATCACAGTCTCCTGATCTCTATATCATTGAGTTCTTCCCAAAGTGCCTCAAACATGCATGATCTGGAGGCTTTTTGCCAAGAGGAATGGGCAGCTTTACCACATGAGAAAATAAAGGGCCTCATCCATAACTATCACCAAAGACTGCAAGTCGTCACTGATGCAAAAGCAGGCACTACACAATATTAAGAACTAAGGGCATGCAAACTTTTGAACAAGACCATTTTATTATTTCCCTTATTGCTATGGTTTGTTTAATGATTGTGCTATTCTGTGATTCAAAATAGTTTAATTTGAAACACATTAGAAATACATGTTTTGTCTGATCACTCATGTTTTCTTAAAATGATACGCATCTTACAAATTCGGTCAGGGGTATGTAAACTTATGAGCACAACTGTAAATGTGTCTGTTTCTTGGCTCTGATGTTTGCTCTTTTGGTCTTATTCGTAGGGCTCTTGTTTTTCTTGTATTAATATATTTTATTTCTCAGATCTTTACCATGTTTTAGAATAAAAGGTGTGCCCTTTTTTACAATGATCCAAGCACTCCGTTTGAAATTGCATAGTATAACACAATGCTTTCTTACATTGTTTTCCAAACAAGCAATGTTTCAGTCTCGTAAGCAGGACTTCATCAGGCTATTGTCCACCCAAAATATTCGTTCTACATGCAAAAAACAATCAGCAAGTGATGCACCTTCTTGATAACCCACCCAACCTTTGAATGCCAACATCAACAAAATGTCATCACCCTTGCTCTTGACGCTGTAATCTGAAATGGCTGGATTCTCTCAACAGAACAAGGTCATAAATAAAAACAGAAAAGCCAAAAGTGTAAAAACTAAGCTAAAGAATGGCATTCATTGGTGAAAACCACAAGAAACCCAAAGTAACAGCCTTCCGCTGGAACTATTTAGTCTCCATAACTTGCTAGCAATGGACAATACAGCACTACCCTCCCAATCTTATTCTTTTGTAACACTACGTACTGGAGAAATTAAGCTCTGCATTAGTGAACCCTCTTTCTACATTAAATACATTGGTTCACAGCCAGTTTATTTCAAAAAGAAAACCATCAAAGTTGTCTGGACCTTGAGGTACTACTACTTATCACTTCTATAGCGCTATTCAATGTATGCAGCCCTATATAAAAACACACAAGAGAGCATCCCTACAATCCAAGCAAGACACACATACAGAGCAAAAGAAACTTTGGGAATTTCATTTATTAAGACAATGATTATAATCAAGAAGGCTGTAATCGGGCTAACTGGGATTCAAATTTAAAAGCAACCTCAAAAAGCTGAGATTTTACCACTGGACTTGAATAAGGCAAGAGAGTGGCATTTGTATGTGGCTTACAAGCCCGACCCCTGTCCTTGACCACATTATCGATGACATTTCTCCATTTCCTTCCTTTACTATCCTGATGGGCAGAGGAGAACTCTCAAAAGTTTGTCACAGACATATTAAGTTACTCCAATAAAAAAATATCACCCTCAACCTATTCGTTGACCCTTAATTCCATGTATCCCAGTGGATTAACACAGCAACTACAATTCTTTGCTCAAGCAGAGGTTCCCAAATCTAGTCCTTGAGGGCCACAAATCAATCTGTTTTTTGAATAAGCAAAATATAATTGCCTACAATGGAGACAAGGCATGCAAACATATCTCATGCATATGCATTGTGGAAATCCTGAAAAGCTGACCATTTCCAGCCCCCAAAAGGACCAGATTCAGGGAACCCTGCATCACATAGTATGTACCTCCTTCCCCTCCAGCCATTTACATTATGTATATCTGGAAAAGGGGCTGAGCAAACCCCACTGACCATCCCCCAATTTCTTATAGTAACGCGGAGTGTGCATCGCAATAAAAAGAGAGGACACGTGGCTCAGGCCACGGCGCAGTGGCACATTGTCATCTGTTTACACTTACAACAACTATCCTCAAATAAGCCTCTTATTTGTGCAGCGGTGAGCAGCAGGGCCAGGTGTTTTGAGGAAGGTAACTAGAGAAGGTAATAGGGAGTATCCTATCTCTCCGAGGGTCAGAAGCAGAGCAAAATAGGCTACATGGGCAGGTTACAGTGAACAGTGTGATGCTGCAGTACCCCCTAAATGTTTAACAAGGAAAACTGACACAGATTCAATGCACTTACAGGCCGATGCTATACCATGCGCTGGCTACACGGTATAGCATTGGCACATTTTGAACAAGTGTCCATATCCCCCGACTCAAAACAGGGGTTAGCGAGTCCAAAATGTGCGCATAGGTAATAGCACTCATCATATGCAAATGCATGTTGATGAGGCTATTATCAAATCCCCCTCCATGCAAAAAAAAAAAAAAAATGTGCGCTGACGATAAGTCTTGAGGAGCCCAAAAAGTGTACAGAAAAGCAGAAAATCTTGCTTTTCTGTACTTCCTCCGAAGAAATGCACCCCCCCCCCCCCAAAAAAAAAAAAAAAGTGTCAAGGGTCAGGTTAGGAAAACGGACACTCAATTTTACAGCATCCATTTTTCTAAGTGTCTGACAGTCACCTCTCCTGGGCGCCCACTGACCAGGAGGCCATAGGGCACGCAATTTCCCCCAGCGCCTCCTTTTTACAGCAACAGCCCATTTGCATTTAGCACTGGGCGCCCTGAAGAGGTGAATCGGCGTGCGTTAAGGAAGCAGGCGCTAACGTGCACCGATATTGCATCGGCCTGTTACGGTTTGAGAATAAACAACTCATGGCAGAACTGGCTTTCCTCTTTTTTTTTTTTTTGGCAGCTATCAACCTTCCTTTTCCTGCAAAATGACAGCGGCTGTCCCTAAACATCCAGGGAGGGGGCCATAAAGGGAAACGTGCAGGAGGGAGGGGCCCATAAAAGGGAAACCTACAGCAAAAATGCACTAATGAAATCTAGTGCCTTGCAAAGTCCCGGTGGCAACAGCAGCCAGGGTTTGCAGTGATCCTTTCCACACCGGGCCCTCTACACCTAGCTACAGGTCCAAACGGAATAGGCTGCGTTATACTTTTTCGGCGAAGATCAAGCCGTTTAAGAGCTCGTGCCCGTCGCATTTCACGATCTCTGTTGGCGCTAAGGAGCACGCATGCCACATTAAGCGTGCAGGAAGCTCTGAGCAAGGCACTCTGCCGCGGTCATCCTCAGCAGCACAGAGGTGGTCCCCGCACACATAGCCAAGCTTTCGCGCATGGGGGGGGGGGGGGGGGTGTCGGTGGTCTCGGACGGTACCTCCGCCTCCAGGCTCTGCACGTTCGGCTAGAAACGCGGCTCGCCGCTCTCGGGCTCTACTCTGCCACCTGCAGGCCAAGAGAGGAAACGTCAGCGCCCTTTTTTTTTTTTTTTCTTTCCTGGAGGCCCGCCAGGACTGAGGAGTGCGACGGATTTTTTTGGATTAGAGGAATTTGTATGCGAGATGAAGTGCTCGCATCAGATCTGGAATTCCTAAAGATCCGCATTCTTGCTCCTCGGAAATCCGAGTCCACGGAAGACAAGACGTTTTAGGAGTAGGGCGGCAGGAGAAATTCAGCCTCTTGTCTGCAGTGCTGCTTGGCAGACACCTTAAGACTGAAGGATGGGAAGCAAGCATCGGTTTGAAAGATGAAGTTATTGCTTACGTGGCAAAATGCCAAAGCAATTGGGGTGTGCAAAAGACTTCCTATTTTGGAGGAGCTTGGGAAGAAGAAACATGCTAAATCATTTATCCATGATCACGTGTTTATAGAGAAGAACTAAACATGTATTTTTCATATACACTGCAAATATGCCCTGACAGATTGCATACACTTAACAGGGCGAATGCAGAGCCCAAACTGAAACTGCACATTTTAAATCAACCAATATGTGAGAAAAGCGTTTTCCCCACTGCATACCGAGTCCCATAACTTAACATAGGAAATGACGGCAGATAAAGACCACAATGGTTCATCCTATGTTATCATTTTTTCATGTAAAAAGATATGAAATAATGTATTCCCTGTTTCAGCAAACTCGCCCTCGGAAGGAGAGAGCAGTGTTAGAAATATGATTTTCCCAGCTTTATTTGATTTCATTATTTTTTTTCTTTTTCAATTACAACCCTAGCTGACCTACAGCGAGCAGAGCAGTCTAGATGTCTGGGAAGATCCAGAAGGCTGCCCCTTTATTTATTTTTAACAATTTTGCAGAACAAGGGATCCCCCACCACCACCTGTTTGCAAGGACCCGAAGGATCGTGCGGGCTCCCCCACCCCCGTCTCTCGGGTCATCCTCTCTCCCTGCTGCCAAGGCAAGCAGATTTTTGTCTCGCAAAATAAAAAGCGTGGAGTATTTCACCTAGATCAGGTTGCAGGGCTTTGATTAATTACCTGTGCATGCACATTCATCTGCCAGGACCGCAGAAAAGCTACGCTCTGGATCTCGTCCAAGCTCTCGTGCACTTAGGGGGAATTCCCCTCACCCCCTCCCCCCCCCCCTTGCAAATCAAGTCACCGCTGCTGCCAGGGCTCCGCAGAGCAGGCGGAATGCACATCTGTACAGCAGAGCACCTCCCTGCAAAGGCTGCTGCATGCCGAGTCTGCCTTGGATATTAGGAAAGCCACGGAGCGGAATTCAAGGTAGCAAATGCCTGCCTGCTTGCTTCTCCCCCTCCAAATAAATAAATACATAAATACAATGCACACTTGTAACTAGACCCATTTATCACCTCATTCCATTTTTTTCCTCGCTGTGTAATAAACCATAGGCTAAGTTCTCTCTACACGTAAAAAAAAAAAAATAATTATTGTACGTTTGTCAATGAAGAAACGGCCATAAATTTTTTTTTTTAATGCAATTAACAATGCAAGAATTAGAAGCTGTAAAATGGTTACCGAATGCTGAGCGAGCGCAGCGGTCCGTCCTGGAGGCAGTCCGGCCGGAGACGCCGCAGCTGGAGATCCAGCTGTTGCAGGCAGAGCCCTCCCCGGGACCAGGACCCGGCCGATCCGCTCGAGCCATCCCTGCTCCGGGTGCTTCCCCACCCCCCAGCCGCAGGATGAAGCTGCAGCTGCCGCTTGCACCGGCTGCTCCAGCCTAATCCTGGAGAGAGGCGGAGACTGGAGGCCACTGCCCCCGTCCTCCCTCCCCGGGAGCCCAGGGAAGGCGGAGAAGAGGGAGCCGGCGCATACAGAGAGAGGGGCAGGAGGGAGCCCACACCTCCAGCACACAGAGAGAGAGAGAGAGAGAGAGAGAGGCAGGGGCAAAAGAGACCCCACACCTCTGGCACATAGAAAGAGGGGCAGAATGTAGCCTGCACCTCCAGCACACACAGAGAGAGAGAGACAGGGGCAGAAGGGGACCCCACACCTCCAGATTATTCAGACAGGGGTGGGGCACTTCTGGCCCATAGAGCATCTCAGCCAGTGCACCATGGCACTCTGTTCAGACCTGATCAGCTGCGCCACGGAAAAGTCACCACTGCCTGATGCTCAGATCCAGGCCAGCACCTGTGATCTGCTCTCAGCACCTTGGAGCAACAAGAGACACCAGCAGTGCCTCTTAAACATGCAATGGCTTCTTTCTGAGAACACGTGTAATCATGCATGCCCCCTCTTCCTCTTCTTAGCTGCCATATGAGCCCCGGAGGGTGGCAATTAATGGGCAGCCGCTTTGTGCAGCGCATACGTTGCACACAGCACCTCCTCATCTTGGGCCTCCTTGAGTCCTTCCAGCCTCCGTCTTACTCGCAGGCTGAGTGAGACAGGGAGAGCGTGCACTAAGCACTGGATGTGACTCACTCTTGAGTGTTGGCAATAACAGCAGTGGAGGGGCTCTGGCAGCCACATGTGGCAAAACAAGACTACCCCGACCACCCTGCACTGTTTGATATGTGGTCAGAAAACCACAATGCTATACGAAACGAACAGTTTCAATAAGTGCAATCTATAAATATTAAATAGAAACTTTAATATATCTAATGTATTCATAATATCACAACAAATATCACATGGCAAAAATTATTTTGTTAAAACTGTTATAGCAAAATTCAGTTGAGACTGAAAATTCGCTAAATTCATTAATTTCTCACACCATTCCAATACATAAAAACACACAAAATCCCTAACATTCACACCACACATCCACCTCACTCATTCAATAAATTATACTACCAATAATTGAACATAACAATAATCTTCCTCTGTGTTGCTAATACCAGCATGTGGGCAATGGTTACAGGAGATCTTTAGTATTATTACCATTAGAAAAACTTTGGCAGTTATTAAATAGTTCCGAACTGGCTGATACTTAACTTATTGTAAAATAGGATAATCATATTTCCAAAACCAGGAGAACGGTCTGCTAAACCCAGACTTGTGCCATAAACATCGGTGAGGGCACTTTTCCATGCTCCAAAGATTGAAATAGTGGCTATAGCCCACTACGCCTAATTGTTCAATATCTCGACCATCTTAATGTTCTACGAAACTCTTTCCCGACGCTGTGGCTCACACTTTGCTTTTCATAAATAGTTTGCGGTCACCTTTCATCAGCAATTGCCATCGTGATACCGCCATGCTGCAGTTGGATTCCTCCGATGTAACCAGGTGTCCACGTCAGTATTCCTCCATTGCAGCCAAGTGTGAGTGTCAGCTTGGGAGGCCAGATTGAAGAGACGTTTGTTAGAGACATTCCCCTGGTGCAGGCGCATAGGAGTGCCGAAATGCTGCAGTCTCGGGATATGCATGACCATACGATCCCTCTCCATGTCTGCACCGTGCCTGCTCCATTGAGGCTGCTGTGCTGCATAACATTTTGGCTAATGTAGGGGGGTGCCTTTGGGCTTGAAAGTTTAGGAAGTATTTTGACATAGAGATTGGGGCATGAGCAGGAGGGAGCCTGCATCTCCGGCACGCACACAGACAGGCCTGCATTTAGGCACAAGCAACTGCCCAGGGTGCTAAGGTTTTGAAGGCCTGCTGATATTCAGGTCAGAGCCTGTTTCTGCCTGCCTTAGGATCATGCACTAGCCCAGCTTCAAAGGGACGGGCACCACTGCATTCCACATAAGGGTGCCAAAATCTTAAATTCAGCCTCGCATAGAAAGAGGCAAAGGCAGGAGGGAGGCCACATACACAGAGGGGCAGGGGCTAGGAAGGAGCCCACAGCTTCAGCACATTGAGGGGGGCCGATGCAATAAGAGGCGTGCTGAAAATAACGCGCGGGCAACCACATCCCTGTGCGCCCCCCCGATGCAATATGTAAATGAGAAGAAGCATAAAAAAAAAAAAAGGGCGCGCAATGGGAGAATGGGCATCTCTGGCTTTCAAAAAGAGGTTATTGTATCGGGCGTCCACGACTGCAGTGGGATCTCAATACGAGCATCCGTTTTGATTGCGCTCGATTTGGTTATTTTGCTGAGGTGCCGATTTCAGTGCTGCGGTTTATTATATCAGGCGCCCATTGCTACGAGCATCTAAATTGTGTGCTGATAAGAAACGTGTGCTTCTTTTTGAGCCAATCAATTTGCATATATTTTTCACCACTGCAAACAATAAATTCAAGAGCCTGGATAATACTAAGAATGACAGACTCATCGCAGTACAGAGGACCATATTCTGTAATGTTTCTCATGAGCCCTTGAATGTGAGTTGACTTTACGCCACTTTTGGGGCTAGAGTCAAATTCCCTACGTTAA
The DNA here is from genome assembly GCF_901001135.1 of Rhinatrema bivittatum. Lineage (NCBI taxonomy): Eukaryota > Metazoa > Chordata > Amphibia > Gymnophiona > Rhinatrematidae > Rhinatrema > Rhinatrema bivittatum. The sequence continues at coordinate 230,572,127 of NC_042619.1, forward strand.
AAGGTGTGCTTTGGGTGCCCAGCACTTTCCTGCATCTGGAGGTAATGGAATTTGCATGCATTGGGCGCTGTCAGATTCGCGTTTGTTATGGCGCACGTTTTGGGTGTGCTAATCTCCTTACTGCATTGTGTGCTAATCTTGCACGCCCAACCACATGTAAACCCGTGCACTAGGCTGGGCGCCCTTTATTGCATCGGCCCTGGAGAGAGGGGCAGGGGCAAGAGGAAACTCACACCTCCGACACAGAGAGAGGGGCAGAGGTACGGACAGGATGTCGCCTGCACCTCCAGCACATTTAGAGAGGGGGAGGGGCAGAAGTGAGCCTGCACCTCATGATCATATAGAGAGGGACAGGGGCAAGAGAGAGCAGACTCCATCCTGCCCCTGTGGATCCTACAGGGGCAGGATGGAGCCTGCGTCTTCAGCACATTGAGAGACAGGCAGGGGGCAGGAGGGAGCCCACACCTCTGGCACACGGTGGGGCAGAGACAGGTGAGAACCCATAGCTGCTACACATCCCTGTATGGAGGCTTCCTCCTGTCAGCGCAGGGATAGGAGGAAGCCCGTTAACTCCTGTAGACCCACACAGCCCGCTTTCCTTTCCCCTTCTTCATAGTACTCACCCCACCTGCTTTCCACCCCCTCCTCTTCGTAGTACCCACGCTGCTGGTCTCTCTCCCCCCTCTTTCTCTCTCTGTCTCCTCCACAGTGCCCACAGTGACAGCAGTTTCTCCCCGTCTGTCTCCCACATCCCTGCATCATCGACCTCCCCCTCTCTACACTCTCCTATCCTCAACTCCCACTTTCTCCTCCCCCCTCTCTGCGGTCTCACACACCTCCGAGCTCTCTCTCCCACTCCCTGCCGGAGATTCAGATAACTTTATTGGCATGACATTTTTACATGCATTGCCAGAGAAATATATAGGATCAATAATATAAAAGAGGAAGGAAAGTGATGAAAAACTTACACAATAATAATAATACTAAATAACAGTAAAGCAAAATTACTGGTTAGGGAAAATACAATATCAGGGACATCGTGTCTCAGGTTTTGGTGCTGGTCCGTAGTTTCCCTGGTCAGGTTTCATTTCTGGCCTGCTGGCAGGATCCCACAGATTTTACTGCTGTAGTCGCTGTTTCTCCTCTCTCCCCACCCCCCCCCCCACCCCCCCCACCCCTCACCCACAGGCATTCCCTTCCCACAGTCCTACAATGCCCACCTTCCCTCTCCCTTCTCCCGCAGTTACCTTCCCACCCACTCCCCCTTCCCATAGTCACACTTAGCGTTGCCTCCTGACCCAGGCCACCCCTGCTAGGCGAACGCAGTCCTGGCTCTGACCTGTGGTATGCATCGATGGACTTTTAATCCTGCTTTCCATAGGGAAACTCGGGAGTCCAGGGACACCAGAGTGTAAATCGGAACTGGATGCGACAGTCGCACCCCTTCGACTTTTCCTCTCCCCGTAATCATGCAACCACCACCTTTTCTTCTGCCTCGCCCCCCTCCCCCCCCCCCCCCACTCCCAGCATTCACCCTGCCCTCTCTCCCTCCCCTGCAGCCAGACACCTTCCCTCCTCCTCTCTCCCTTTTCCTGCCGCAGGAACACATAAAACCCCCCCCCCCCACCACTGCACACCTGGCAGGGGCACCCCCTTCAGCCACAAAGTTTGTAACCCCTGGGATATCTCCATCCCCAAAGATACAGCAGGCAGACTTCATGCATTAAATGCCAAAGAAATAACAGGACGCATTTATACTAACTTTCAAACCTGTGTTTCCTGGGAGGGGGATAGAGAGCGCATTGTTTTCATCATTTTGACTTCCAGAGCCTTGGCACACTCTTTCCAGGTGTAGATATGTACAAAATCTAGAGGAACCCCTTTGTGTGTGTCCTCACGGAAACCTGTTTGAAGAAACGAGGCACCCAAAAAAGGAGGGAGCGTAGTTAGTTTATTTAATTTGATTGATCATATTTCTTACATAAAAATAAAAGCGATGTACGATAAGCAGAGTAAAAGCAATACAAAGGTACCCATATAAATAATTCAAGTAAAAAAAACCCAAAACAAAACAGTTCGAGATTCCTGGGCCGACCGTCTCAGAGGCAGACAGGGCCCTCCACCACATTTATCACAGGTTCCTACTGTCAGCGTGCTGGAGGTTTGGCCTCCCAGACAAACGTATATTTTGGATTAAAGCGCTATCTGAGGGCTCAGATTTTAGTGAATGAAGGGCTTTCTGATTTTTTTTCTTCACATTTTTAGGGGGATCAGGCAGGGTTGGCCCTCTTCCTCCCCCTTCTTTTTCATTTAGCAATAGAAGCGTTGGCAGTTCTGATTCAGGGAGAAAAGAGAATTTCTGGTTTTACAATTCAGGATTCTTCTTACAAAACGACCTTGCATGCAGACGTCACATACTTTTTTTTCTTATAGAAGCTTCAAGGGCAGCTCCAGAATTACTGAATTTACTATAAATGCTCAAGCTATAAAATTAACTATTTATATTCTGCTTTTCGGTACCTGAAGCAACAGAGGGTAAAGTGACTTGCTGAAGGTCACATGAAGCAGCAGGGGGAATTGAATGCTGGTTTACCCTGGGTTATAGCCTGCTATGCTAACCACTAGGCTACTCCTCCACTATACTAAAGCTGTAGTTTTTTTGTGTGAGGCCTAAAGTGAAAATACCTCAGCATCTGGCTCATTTCTCCATAATGGGATTAAATATTTAGGGATTAATGTTACATCTGATTTTGCACATTTGTATAACGTCAACTATCCCTCAGTCATCCAGAAGATAATAAGATTTGGACAGCTGGGGATCTCTCCCTCTGTTTTGTTGGGTAGGTCAGCCTGGTTAAAATGATGGTTATTCCTCACTTATTATATTTATTTCAGCATCTGTCCTGCAATATACCAATTTCAGTGTTTCATTCTCTCTGGGGGGGCGGGGGGCAGCTATCTCCTCTTTTGTTTGGAGAGATAAAACTCCTCGTCTCTGTCCATAACAAAAAGAGCAAGCTATTATTCAAATTAACATCATACTAGTTAGAATATACTGAAGAATATGCCTAAAGATCATGGTGGGTTTGAATTGCCTAATTTATATTATTATTTCCTAGTGGCTAGAGTCATAGGCATACAGTGGTGGTTGGAGGATGTAGAAGGATGCTTTTGGTACACATTAGAAGGTTTGCAGGCCATGGGAAATAACATGGTATTCTTGATTACTTATCCTGCAAATTCACCAACTATAAATGGGGCATGTAGAAAAAAACAATTATTGCGCATACTCTAAAGGTTTGGCAAGCAATCAATAAAATAGTGGTAGTGCCAAAGGAGCTTTATCTTCCTTATTGCCTATTATTAATAATGCTAAGCTCTCACTGGTCACATTTTCATTCATCGGACTTGCTTGCCTGGTGAGCAGCAGGGCTGAATCTTTTTGGGACAAATTTGGGAGGGTACGAGTTTTATATCTTTTGAGGACCTTTTGTTAGAAATATAATTTAGATATGCACACACACTACAGATACTTGCAAATTCTCAGAGATATAGCTAAATGGTTAGAGAGATAGGGCTCGCTGCGGCACAGAAATGGGTTTGAAAATATTCTACCCAGCCACCTCCGATCTTGAAAATCATGTCTTGTATATATTTTTTATTGCATACCATAAACGAACCTGAAACGAAAGGAAACATGATTAACAAATGGAATATTGATCTTTATTTAGCGTTGGATGAGGAAGATTGGCAGATCTAGATTTCAATATTGGAGGTCTCTGTAACAAAAAGAGTGAGCTATTGATTCAAGTTATTACATCATACATATCGATGTCCTGTGTTTTTTGCAAAATTTAGTAAATTGTTAGCCGTGTTTGTTAGAGGGGATGTGGAGAAGTGGGTATGCATGTTCGCATGTGGTGATTTTGGGCACTGATGCAGCACAATTTACAACTGATTGTGCAGAGGAGCATTTCCTACATGCCTTTACTGTGTCTTTTGGGAAAATGTGGACCTGGTTAAACATACTAAACAGCTGTTCACTCACCTTTTACATGTTGCACAACTGACTATTGCCCACCACTGGAAATCATTCCTGTCACCGGTGTTCTGGAAGAACTGTATTGCAGATATTGCCCTTATGGATGTATTACCTTTGCAGTTCGAGGAAATCCAATGAAATATGCTACGGCCTGGGATCCTTATTGGAACTGGAGAACGCGAACTGAGGGCGAAGGATGTGTTTGCTCGGGGTAAACCGAGCTGCTTCTATATTGTATGTCCTTTGTTTGCCTATGCTGTAAGTCTTTTGCTTTGATATTTGTTTTGAATGAAATTGTTAAATAAAGAGTATGAAAAAAAAATAAAAAAAGGTAGCAAGCTTTTATCAGCCTCAGTTCTTCAGCAGCCCTTATTTACAGAGGAGCTGGAACTTTTATAATGTGGGGGGGGGGGGAGGGGGATACTGGTGTCTAATTGAAGCCCTGCACTCTCAGGGGGAGCTGCAACCCCCGCCCCCCACCAGCACCCCTGATTCCAACACCTAGGGCCCAGGTTTATGCCTTGAACAGTTCCTGTGTGCACTGCTTTTCTCTCCCCCCCCCCCCCTTCCCCACTATGATTAGGAAATTTATTATATTCCCTTGGTCTCTATACACATCGTGGTCTGAATGTGTCCTTTCAATGTAATGTATTCCGGTTCGGTATCCTAGAGAAGGTATTACAAGAAAAATCAGGTTCATTCTGCCTTTGTCCGTGGGCTCCGCACTGCGCCCTCTGAGCTTCTCCCCTTCTGGCTCTTAGCTGTGAGAAAAAGGAGCCAGAAGTACCCGCAGAGCTATATCTGGTTACTGACCAGTTTCTGGGAGTGTATTGCTATCCCGGTTTCTATTATATGTATTAAAAGAAGAACGCTATTGCTTTTCCTCTTCTAACTGCCAGTAGCAATATTTGATATCGTTAATGGATTTATTCAGATCTTACGCAGAAAGAAAAGGCAGCTCACCGAAGAAGCAGTCTGCCTAAGGAGTCTGTATACTTTCCCCACTTGTAATATTAGTGTGCCCCCCCTTTGATCCTGACTATGAATTACCCCTATGCTTGGGGTGGTTAGTACCACATGAGAAATTATATTTACTAATAGGATTTATCTTCAGGTTCTTACCCTGTGTGGGGGATGAGACAGGGTCCCCGTGACTCCGATACCACAATTCTGTGCCCTTCCCAAACGTCCCCTCACTTGTGGCACCACAGCCCAGATAAAATCATCACACCAGACTCAAACAGTAATTAACCCTTTTACTAATATTGTGTAAGTAGACAGTAAATCCAACCAGATCATTAAATGGGAAAAGTACAGTAGTGAAGTATAATATAAACTTGCAGTTTTCCTATTTTATATCAAGCAATGCAGAAATAACACTGGGTATGGCCTGTTAGCCAGGGCAACCAACATACTCATATGGATAGTAAAAACAATAAGGAACACTAATAGATAAAAGGTTGGGGGGAAAAGCAGTGACGTACACAGCTTTCAGAAATTGTCTTTATCCCTGAGTATTCAAAAGGGGAGGGGAAGAAACAGATCCACCCCAATGTCACCAGTTTGTAAAGAGTGCACCCTGCCCAAATAGAAAATTACATGAAAAAAAAAATTAAGAATATGAAGAAGTCTCTCTTGATGGTGGAGCTGGCTAAACGATAAACCAAATAGATAAGCACTGCAGTATGTGGAAGGTCTCTCTTTCCTGGGGAGCTTCCCCAAATGGTTTACTTGGTACTGAACAGAAAGCTGGCCCGGTTTCATTCTCTTACAGAAAAACCATGGTCTACCAGTTTTTCTTTCCAGTACCTGCCTACAAGGGTTTATTTTCTACTTTGGCTGAAAGGCTAAAGCAATTTAGATGAGTTACTGAATAAAAGGGGATCAAAGGCAAGGAAATAAACCTTCTCCCTCCTCTGCTAAAATACTCTCTGTACAAAGTTTAGATTATTTAACTCCATCTCTTAGGAAGGTGATCCAGTTATGTGCTCTGGGGCCTGGATATCTCTGGAAAAGAAGTCTCTCAGCTCTTGGCTACTCTAACTCTTGTTTTACATGAAGCTCAGCTATAAAGCAAAAATAGCTGTCTGTCTGTTTCATCACGCACAGACTTCTGTCTCTCCCTCTTGATAATTAGCTTTTCAGGAGAAGAACATATTGCAGGGCTGCCAGAGGCACTCTTCTCTTCCTGGCTCCTGGCTCCAATTCCCAGCCATACCTGCCCTGCACACACAAACTGAGCCAACAAAATTCTGCCTTTTCTATCTTAAATGGTCTCCCAGCATTCCTTTGGCTTCCTCCCCTGCTGGCTATGTGGTGCTGTTCTCTGGGCAGGTTAAATAATACAGCCCCTTTCCCAATTTGTTAACACTGTGAGTGTAGAACATTTGTCATTCACAGGAGAGCACACAGGGGATTGGACATATTTTTATATTCCTTCACCTTGGCTGCGGAAGTTTGCAGTCTCTGCAGGGTTGAAAACCCCTTTTTGACAAGTTCAAAACACATCACTAAGATCCAGATACAGCTTGATCCATATTGGAAGGCTCCAACGCATGATAAGCTCATGGGAGAAGGAATCTGTTTTATAGTAGCTTGCTACATTAGTACAAAACAAGGGCAGAAAGTCTGTTGCTGGTCGTAGGCTGTGTTTTTAATGATCCGGAATATAATTTTAAGTATTTTTATGGTTTTCTCTCTTTTTGAAAATTTGTTTTCCATGTTATCTCTCAGCAACAAAAAATAAAAATGAATCTATAACTACACCCATTGTCCAAAACATAAAAGAGATTCTTGGCGGGAGTCACGTGATGCCTTGTACCGCGTGAGACATGTTTTGCTCGGCTCTGTGCTACCTCCTGCCACATCTACCTCCAACTCGAGTTTTTTGATGCTGTTTCATCTCATCTGCAAATCCTTGATTTGTTTCTCATCTTGAACTCTTTTTTCATGGTATGTCTGCTCGTCTCCCTAAGCGAGAGAAAGAGAAAGAGAGAGAAACCCCATCCCAGTTCAGGCAAGATGGTGGACGCCTCGCCAGCCGCTGATATGAACTCTTACCAGCGCAATGATTTCGGAGCTTTGGAACCAGAATTCAAGAAAATGTGCAACAAAATTGAAGCGGTAACAACGCACATGGCTTCTTGTGACTCACGCATGGGGGAAATGGAGCAGCGAATTTCGGATAATAATGACGCAGTCATCACCGCCAACGCCAAATTGAATAGTTTAAATACAGCACTTCAGAGACAGGAGGCTCACTTAGAGGAGCTGGAGAACAGGTTACGCCATAATAATTTGCGGTTCGTAGGGCTCCCAGAGATATTGATTGATTCTACTTTAGCCTCATTTTTGGAGCCATGGCTAGTGGCAGAACTGGGCCTAGATGTGTCCAGGGACCCGATGCGCATCGAGAGAGCTCACCGGTTGGGTCCGTGGCGGGAACGTGCTGAGAAGCCTTGTATTGTTATTGTGCAACTGCTAGACTTTGCTTATAAAGTCGCAATTCTACAAGGGCTGCGATCTGGTAAAAGACTTTCTTATAATAATAAACCTGTTTTGGTTTTTCAAGACTATTCTTCGAAACTGTCAGCGATTCGGAGAGTTTTCCCCGGCATGCGCGAGACTACACAAACTGGGCCTGCGATTCATGCTTCTATATCCAGCCAAGCTTCAAGTCACTCTCCCTGAGGGGGTAAAATGGCTTCAATCTGCAGCAGAGGCTACCTCTTTGGTAGATTGCTTAGAGATATCTCAATAAGTTCTGCCTGCATGCTGACTTTGATTGCTTCTGATTTGGGTTTTTTTTATTTTTTCTTTCCCCCCTTACATTGGTTGGGGGTTCGTGGCCCTATGGGGGACATCTTCCAGTTTCATTTTTCTTTTATTTGATCGGCCATGAGACTGCTTCACTCTATAGCGGGAACGCAGGGTGCCTATATTTCACAGTGACAATGATGTCTTTTCTGTTTCGAGTCTACTGACCTGTGGATGGGGAGTATTGATCTTAGTTATCCCCTTGATGAGGGATTTGTACTGGGCGGCAGGATTTTTTGGTTATTTGTTTCTGTCTCTCAGGGCTTTTGGAGGTGGGTTGTGGCAGGAGGGGAAGGAGAGGGTATCTTAGGTGATCCTTTGTCCAATGATGGCTGGTTTGGGGTATGGCGAGAGTTGGGGGGGAGGGGTTTGGGGGGTATGTATTGGGTGGGGTCTTCTTTTTTATAAATTGGGCTTTATTGTATTATAGGTTGCTAAGAAAAGCTGGCTGGGTCCTGTTTTCCTTTGGCATTTTCTCATTCTTCGATTATATCCTGGGCAAACTTTCTCTGAAGTTGGTGTCTTGGAATATTTATGGTACTGGAACTCCCATTAAGAGGAAACAACATTTTGGCTTCATTGAAACAACAGGAAGGAGATACTGGTTTTCTTCAAGAAACCCATCTTAATGATAGGGAACACCAAAAGCTTAAGAAGGATTGGGTAGGGCACATTTTTTATGCCTCTGCCTCTACTAGGTCTGTAGGGATAGCTATCTTAGGCCTGGATTTATCAAAATACACTAAATATCACATGTGATCAGAAAAGGGGCATGTTTTATGGTAATAGGCAGTTTATCGCAAAGTGCGCTTGCAAAGGTAGTAGCACAAACTGTGATAACTTTTTCACACTTTGTGATAAGTGCCAGAATTGTTATATTCCGAGAGAGAGAGAGAGAGAGAGAGAGAGAGAGAGAGAGAGAGAGAGAGAGAGAGAGAGAGAGAGAGAGAGAGAGAGAGAGACTGACTAGCTATAAGGCCCTCATAGTAGATAGGTATTTATACCTCTATATGAGGCCCACCTAGTTACTCGAGGTGAGGTTTAGGTAGGAGTGTAGGAGTTTCCTCACTCCGAAGGTCAGCAAATCTTCACAAGAGAGCACTGTTCTGTTTGTAGATCTCACTTTGAATGTCAAAGTGGCCTCTAACCCCTACACTCCTACCTAAACCTCACCTCGCGTAACTAGGTGAGCCTCATATAGAAGTATAAATACCTATCTACTATGAGGGCCTTATAGCTAGTCAGTCTCTCTCTCTCTCTCTCTCTCAGCTAGGCTGGCTCTCCAGCCACTTAAAATGCTATTTGCAAAAACATCACAAAGTGCAATAACACAAATTATGAAGCCAGCCTAATTCACCAATCCCTCCCCTTTTCCTAATTTGCATCACACCATGCGTTATGGAGAAAACGCCATATAGCACTTTGATAAATGACCCTCTTAGTGCATAAAAATGTGACCATGACGGTTCTCTAAGAATTTAAGGACCCACATGGGCGTTTTCTCATTTTGGTAATGAAGATGGGGGGGAGCAGGTTACCCTTTGTAATCTTTACGCCCCTAATGTGTATAATTTTTTTTTTCTTTAGGTAACTCAAAGATTACTATCTCTTAGGAGAGGGTTAATGGTTGTAAGGGGTACTTTAATTTAGTGGTAGACCCTTCCTTGGATAAATCTCAACTCATGTGTGGTCTAGTTGCAGTTACTAGATGTGTGACGTACATTACATCCTCTGGAAAAGGACTTTACACACTTGTCCAGAGTGCATGCCACCCTCTCCCGTATAGACTATTTCTTGGTCTCTAGGGATCATCTTTCTCAGGTTGATGACACTGGTATTGTTATATTAAAATCTCCAATCTTGCTCCTATTTGGCTTAGATTAACTAGGTTAGGAGAGAGACCTTCTTCATTCAAAACGTCATTCAAGGAATATCTGCTTCATCTTGCGTTTAATGATTAATGAAGCGGTACAAATGTTCTCAATCTGCTTGTTAATGTAAATATGACGACCCAATAATTGAGATTCCATTTTCGGAATTATGCTCTGATGTCTAAAACATGATCCTTTATGTACCATCAACATTTGGTATTTTGCTCTTTGGTTTCTGTGAAGCTAAAATTTATTGTCTGTATTTTATTTTTGCTTTTATTATGTATGTATCTTTGTATATCGCCTAGGCCTTTTAAGTGTTAGGTGATTAATAAATTTTAATAAATTAAATGAAAATGCCTTTCAGTCTTATGTGAAGCAAAAGTGGGCGGATTATGTAGCTACCAATGGGATTCACGTTGATAATACTCCGGTCCTCTCTTGCTATAATACCAAGGCAGTGCTGCCGGGTAGATAAGCAGATTTTGCTTCTTGAAGCCACTCTGACCAAATGTAAACAATCTTTACTCTCTAAAAATACTGTTGTCCATAGGGAGGCTTATCTTTCCACTCAAGCTGCTTTGAATACTCTTTTACATCAGAGAGCAAAAAAAAGAGTCTTTTATTTTATAAGTATAAGCTTTATCATCATGCTAATAAATCGGGGAAGTTGGCATGTCCGATTAAGGGAGATAGGTGTATCTCATGTACGTGGACAGGGGGGGGAACGTATTTTATTCTACTAAGGACATTTTACAACAGTTTGTAGAATATTATGCCAAGTTATATTCCTCTAGGGGTTTTGATGATGCCAAGTGCAGGGGATTTTTGTCAACATTGGGTCTCAAGTCATTTGAGAAAAGTCACCTACAGCATTTAAATCGCCCTATTAGTGAGATTAGAGTGGGTATTCAGACAGCGAAGCCTTTAAAGGCTCCCGGTCTTGATGGTTTTATTGCAGAATTTTATAACATTTTAGTGGATGATGTTCCTCCACTACTCAGTAATACTTTTGAGGCTTTGATGGGTAGTGGACAATTTCCAGCTGATATGAATAAGGCGGTTATTACTGTGCTTCCTAAACCGGGAAAGATCCCACTTTGTTGCATCCGATCACCCTATTTCTTTGCTAAATTTTGATCAGAAATTGCTGGCAAAAGTTTTGACAGATAGATTGGTGTTAATCTTGCCTGATTATATTGGGGTAGGTCAAATAGGGTTTGTGTGGGGGCGGTATGCCATGGCTAATGTCCATAAGTTATTAGCTGCCATTTTCCTTTGTACTACAAGTAACTTGCCTTTTCTGGTAGTCAGCTTCGACGCGGAAAAAGCATTCAATAGAGTGAAATGGCAGTATTTATTTATGATGCTCCAATACATGGGTTTAAATGTGTTTATTTTTTTTAATTTAAGGGGATTCATGGTGGCCATCATAGTTAATGGGGAGTTGTCTTCTGCGTTTGCTATGTACAGAGGCACAAGGCAAGGCTGCCCCCTTTCACCTCTGTTATTTCTGTTATCTCTGAAACCGTTATTGATGACCATCCAGAATTCTGTGAGGATTCAGGGATTTCCACTGGGTTCCACTATTTTTAAATATGCAACCTTTGCAAATGATCTATTGGTTTTCTTTTGTAATCCGATGTCCTCTCTTTCACAACTTCTGCAGCTTTTCCAGGTCTTTGGGGAATTCTCTGGATTTAAATTAAATAAAGACAAGTCTGAAGCTATGGCATACCCAAATACACTTTGGGAGCAATGGGTGGGCATTTTTCCCTTGAAATGGGTGGAAAGGTTTTTTCGTTATCTAGGAATTTTTGTTTCCCAGAATTTGGACCGTTTATATACTCTTAATGTTTCTCCTTTGCTCACTCTTACTAAAGATAAAATAAATGTTTGGCATACTCTGCCACTATCCCTGAGAGTTCAGGTACATCTTTTTAAGAAGATTCTATTCCCTAAGTGGCTTTATGTTTTGCAGATGTTGCCTCTTCATCTGATGGGGAAAGATATTCGTGCTTTAGACAAGTTGCTTCTGTGCTTTTTAAGGGCGGGCAAAAAAGTTTGAGTTGCTTTAGCTTGACTGAAAGCACCTTGGTCGCAAGGGGGCATGGGCCTTCCTGATATGGGTGGATATAACTTGGCATGTCTTTTAAGGTTAGTGAAGGATTGGTTAAATGGGGGCCCTCTTTTCACTGCTCTAGATAGTGATTAGTTGGTTGTTCATAATCTCAATCTGTGCTATGTTTTACATGCTTCTTCTAGCCACCTTCCTTTTGCTCTTGTTTCTAATCTGTTGGTCTCTCCTCTTAGATGGGCATGGAAAACATTGATGAGAAAACTGCAGTTATCAACTTCTTGCACGCCTTTTTTACCCATAAAGGGGAATTTAGATTTTCAGCCTGGTTCACAGTCCAAAAACTTTTCTTTTTGGTTCGAGCGGGGATATTAATCATCTTCAACAGGTTTTAACAGGTGGTTGATGCGCTGGGAGGTGGACCCTTGGCCTAGTGCAGGATTGGTAGGCTCCCTGGTCGGACCCAGAAAGCGCCTGCCACCAGGAGGTGGAGCACAGGAGGAGACAAAGGCTAGCTGGATCTTCACCACTAGCAACTCGGGGTTCCCTTGAGTTGAGTCCTTGGTTACCCGGGCCGTCTGGTCTTAGGTGGGCCTCGCAGGATCTCCTTGAGAGAAAGTTCAGAGGTGTGCTGACCACGATCAAGGGTGCATGGTCGATTTCAGGCCAGAAGTCCAGGGTACCTGAGAAGGACAGAAGAGAGTCTCTGAATGAAAGGCTAGTATCAAGGCCAGAGTCAAGGTACCATGGTTAGTCAATGCAAGGGTCAGGGCCAGTGATCAGTCCGTGGATAGTCAGCCAAAGCAGAGGTCAAATACCAGAAGTCAGTCCGTGGGTAGTCAGCCAAAGCAGAGGTCAAGTTCCAGGAAGCAGTCCGATGTGGTCGAATTCAGGAAGAGATCAGTTCCAGGCAGCATGCAGACGTGGTCGTAGAAACAGGCACAAGGTCAGAGGCAGGCAGCGATCAACGTAGTCAAGAACAGGCCGAGGTCAGTACCGAGAAGACAGTTCGAGAGGTACTACCTGGGGAGACGAGGAGACAGAAGGACGCTGGAATAGAAGGTTGCTGGAACAGGACTAGAACGAGACTGGAACAGGACTGGAATTTATTTATTTATTTATTTATTGTTTTTGTTATACCGAGTTTCATGACTGGCATCACATCAACCCGGTTTACAATTAACAATGTGTGAAAAGCATAAGGTAACGTGATAACAATATTCCCAATAGAACTGTGAACTTTAAATACAGAGAATCAATTGAAGGGTGAGAAAGTTACAATAAAACAATAAAACAGGGAAAATTAACTTGGAGCTGGAAGAGGGGAGAGATTGAACAATGCAATATTTACATTTCAGCCAATTAGTGTAGTAGTATAGCGGAGTGAATAAATAAGCCTATGTGAATAAATGGGACAGTACATAAATATGAAACGGTAAAATAAGTAACCAAGAGAATAAATATGACACAGTAGTGAATGATAATAATATGATAAAACTCCGCAGGTAATGATGTGCGTAAGTTTATGGTAGTTGGATTCTTATTTAGATCCAGTTATTGCATGCGAGTTTGTGTTGAAGAGTGGAGGTTTTATTCAAGGCTTGGAAATGCTTTTTTGAAAAGCCAAGTTTTTAGTCTTTTTCTAAATGTTAGAGAGCATGGTTCCTGTCTCAAATCCGGTGGGATAGAGTTCCAAAGAGATGGACCTGCTGAAGAGAAGGCTCTGAGACTCAAGGATTTATGTTGGAAGGTTTTGGCATTTGGAATTTGGAGTGACTCTTTGTAGTATTCCCTGATGGGTCTGACGGAAGTGTATTTTTTAAGTGGTATTTGTAGATCGAGTTGTGTGTGTTGGTTAATGGTCTTGTATATGATGTTGATGGATTTGTACATGATTCTATAGTGGATAGGTAACCAATGGAGGTTTTTGAGGATGGGGGAGATGTGGTCAATTTTCCTGGAATTTGTAAGCACTCTGGCTGCAGAGTTCTGAACCATTTGAAGGGGTTTGGTATAAGAAGCTGGGAGGCCTAGTAGTAATGAGTTGCAATAATCTAGTTTAGAAAAGATTATTGCTTGCAAGATTGTTCTAAAGTCTTGAGCGTGGAAAAGTGGTTTAATTCTTTTCAGAATATGTAATTTGTAGAAGCAATCTTTGGTGGTTTGGTTAATGAATGTTTTGAGGTTGAGACGATTGTCTAAGATAGCTCCTAGATCTCTTACGTGGGTTGTTTGAAGGAGTGTGGGTGGTTTTGGAAGTGAGTTATTGTTTTCCGGTGATATGAGCAGGAATTCCGTTTTCGAAGCATTGAGTACGAGGTTTAGGCTGGTGAGGCTGGTGAGACTGGTGAGACTGGTGAGACTGGAACAAGGCTGGAACGAGACTGGAACACAGACTGGAAACGCAGAGGCAAACTAGAAATCATGAGGTGATCAACCCGATTGCCAAGGCAAGGAAGTGCTGGCAGGAACTTCCTTTTAAGCTGGAGCTAATCAGGGCATGCCACAGAGCTGGGACCCGCCCCTGGCCCTTTAAGGGGCAGGTCCAACGCCATGGAGGATGCCGAGCCCCGCCCTGAGGCTTGGCTGGAAGAGGAAGGCCCGGCGACTGCTGCTGCGGGACGCCGAGGCCTGGCAGGATTCGCTGCCACTGCTGGAGAGGCTGACCTGGGATCCGCGGAGGTTTTAGAGAGGAGAGCAGGCCCGGGCGTGGGCTGAGCATGAACAGGACACGCAACCGTACCCCCCCCTTCTAGGCCTCCCCCTCCTTGGACGAAGCTTGTCTGGATGTGCCCTATGGAAGCCTTTAGGAGGTCTTTATCCAGAATATTTTGCGAGGGCTCCCAGGAGTTCTCCTCGGCCCCATACCCTTCCCAGGAGAGAAGGTATACCCAATGGCCTTGACGTCGCCGTACGTCGAGGACCTCTCTTACCTGGAGGGTGTGATCTGACTTGGTGGACACTTGTGGCGGAGGAGGATCTTTGCGGGAAGTCCAGGAGAGCATGAGTAGCTTCAGTAGAGAAGCGTGGAAGGTATTGTGGATACCCATGGATCATGGCAACTGTAGATGGTAGATAACTGCTCCCACTCTCCGGAGGATAGGAAAAGATCCAATATATTTTGGTGCCAGACAATGTGAGGGGAGTCGCAGTCTAATGTGCTTGGTACTTAACCATACCTTTTGACCGGGTCTAAAGAGTGGAGCTGACAGTCTATGAGCATCAGCGATTCTCTTTGAACGTTCTGCGACTTGGGTGAGTCGTTCTTTTACTTGATTCTGCACGTTACGGATTCTTTGCACCGTGAGCTGCACTGCTGGCGAAGGCACAGAAAGTGGTAAGGCAAGGGTGGTCGTGGTTGGCGTCCAAATACCACAGAGAATGGGGAGACATCTGTGGCAGCAGCAAGATGTGGATTATATGATAATTCAGCCCAGGGGAGTAAATCGGCCCAATTGTCCCGTTGGTCATTTACATAAGATCTTAGTAAGGCCTTCAGGGTCCGGTTAGTTCTTTCGTCTTGGCCGTTTGCCTGAGGACGGTATGCTGAGGTGAAACTTAACTGAATGTTAAATTTTTGACATAAGGATCGCCAGTACTTCGCGGCGAACTGTGGACCTCTGTCTGATACGATTTCTTTAGGTATCCCATGTAGGCGGAAGATATGCCTCAAGAACAGCTTGGTGAGTTCAGAGGCCGATGGAAGGCTCTGGAGTGGGATGAAATGTCCCATCTTGGAAAAGTGGTCGATGATGACCCAGATGACAGTGTTATTTTGAGATAGAAGAAGGTCAGTGATGAAATCCATAGATATGCTGGCCCATGGTTCAGTGGGTGCTGGGAGTGGCTGGAGAAGTCCCAATGGCCGGCTGGTAGGTGGCTTTTGTTGTGCACATATTGGACATAAGTCCACGTAGTTGCGAGAGTCTGTTACCATGCTGGGCCACCCGTAAAAACGTCTCAGCATTTCCAGAGTTCGTGCTCGACCAGGATGTCCAGCTAGTTTTGAATCATGGGTCCAGAGGAGTACGCGTTCATATAGTTGACGTGAGACGAACGTTTTACCAGCAGGTACTGTTGTAATTACTGCAAGGGACACACAGGCCGGATCAGTGATGTGTTTTGGGATGTCTGGGGAGTCCTCAGGCTCAAGAGAGCGTGAAAGTGCGTCTGCGCAAAGGTTTTTTGAGGCTTGTCTAAGATTTAATAATTGCACCTCTTTGAGGTGCTCCAGATTCTTGCGATCTGTGAATATAGTAAATCTGTGTTGGGCGCCTTCCAGCCGAGGGCGCCACTCCTAGAGTGCTAGTTTAACGGCTAGGAGTTCACAATCACCGATGGTGTAGTTCTGCTCTGCAGGCGAAAATTTATGAGAATAAAAAGAGCACGGTACCAGTGTATCCTTGGAGGAGTACTGGCTTAGCACCGCACCGACTCCGATAGCGGATGAGTCGACCTCAAAAACAAATAGGCGGCTTGGATCAGGGTTTCATAATCAGGGACCAGAGCAGAATGCTTCCTTTAATGCATGGAAGGCTGATTGAGCTTGGGGGCTTTAAACCCGGAGATTGGTTCCTTTCTTGGTCATTGCAGTGAGTGGAGCAGCTAATGTAGAGTAGTTGGCTTTAAAGCTCCTATAATAATTCGTGAATCCAAGAAACCTTTGTAAGGCCCGGAGAAAGAAGGCGTGCCAAAAAAAGGGTGCGATTTATGAGGGTGCGCCACAAAAAAAGTCTCGCCTTAACGGAGGCGGGATTGAGAAGGGTCCGCCCGCCGCCCTTTACTGCTCGCCGCCGTTCCAGACACAAACCCAGACAGAAAGCCCATCCCCCCCTTTCCCCAGCCTGCAACCTTTCCTCAGTTCGAGAGGGCCGGTGGGGGGGGCTGATGTGCCAGACTTAGATGCCCTCCTAGATTGCCGAGTGAGGCAGGTGGGGGGGGGGCACCGCCCCTCTGCCCCCCGTGAAGCTACATTAACAGGGGGGGGCAGGTGGAGGGCAATGTCAAAAAGGCGGCATGTCGCTCTTATTAAGGCACGCCTTTCTGAAGCGCTCCCTTAATACTCGACGCACTTATTAAAACACACCTTTTTTGCCCGTCGCCCTTTCCCTGCCCGCCCTTATTGAAGTAAAGCAAAGCAGAGCAGGCCTGACCCAGTCTCATGCCAGCTCATTAACATTCAGCAGCTGCTGCTCCCCTCTCAGAGATGGGAACTGGCCCCCAACTGGAAACAAAAGGTCCACGGGGTGCTGGCTGGGGGGCAGGGTTCAGAGCAGGTCTTGCTTTCTCCTGATTCTCCTGCATTCACCGTTGTTCTGAGGTCTGTCAGAATGCTGCCAGTCCACAGGATGGTGGGTGAGAAACACTGCTCGTAGAGGGCCACGTGGATCCTCCTTATTCCAGCACAGCAGTTCCTATTCAGATATTGACCCGCTCCACCACAGAGGAAATTCAAGGACTGTAAATAGCCCAGTTGGTCAAGCTAACTGACCAATTTGGCAATTGCTGGAACTCGGACAGGCTTAGGTGAGAATGAGGTGCAAGTGAGAAATTTCTGAATTGATTCCAGCGTCTTCGGCATGAAATGCTGCAGAATAGAGTTTGCAGTTGAATGCAATATCAAAGGTTGCCATTATGGTTGCTATGCACCTTAAATATAAGCAGCTCTGAGCTAGGGGTTTTATATATTTATATTACAGTGATTGATAATGTCATTCTTAACAAGCAAAGTCCCTGGTGCTTGACTCCTCCTTATCTGACAATTTAAGTAGGACATGATTTATGTGTGTGTGTGTGTATATATATATATATACACACACAAACACATATATATATATAAATTGCATACATATACACATAGATGCCAGCTCTGTGTGCAGTGGGTGTTTACATACCCCCAATATTGAAGAGACTCCTTCACTGTGCCAGGGAGAGGTAATTAAATTATTAAGTTTAGCACCCCCAGACATTTAAAAAAGGTTGGCTTCTATACTACTACTACTACTTAATACTTCTATAACACTACTCAACCTATGCTGAGCTTTACAAAGTATACACAAAAGACAGTCCCTTCTCAGTACAGCTTACTGTCTAATCAAGACAAACATACAGGTCAACAGACAATTGTTAAAATTAGTTAATGAGGTTGAAGGTAAAACAAATGAAGATGTAAAAGCAGGCTTAAAAAGGTGGGTCTGTAGATGGGAATTAAACAAGGTGAGAGAGGGAGCATGAGGTCCCAGCTCAGGAAGTCTGTTCCAAGCACATGGTGTAGCCAGGTGGAAAGCACAGGGTTGGGAATTGGCAGTAGAGGAGAAGGACATAGATAGGAGGTACTTCCTTGATGAGCAGAGTGCTCAAGGAGAGGGGTGTGGAGAGAGATAAGAGAGGAGAGACAGTGAGGATCTGCAGAGTGATGGCAGTTGTAGGTGAGTAAGAGGAGCTTGAACTGTATGCGGGAGAGAACAGAGAGCTAATGCAGTGATTTGAAAAGAGGGCTTATATGGGTGTAGCAACTTTGGCAAAAGATAAGTCGTACAGCTGAATTTTGGGTAGTTTGTAGTGGAGAGAGATGGCTCAATAGTAGACCTGTGAAGAGCAGGTTGCAATATTGAAAAACTCCTTCACTGTGTCCAGGGCATGGTAATTTTATTTTTTATTGAGTTTAGTACGCAGTCATTTTAAAATGTTGGCTTCTTTATGTATATGTGTTTATATATACAATCTATCAGTTTTTCAATGTTTTACTTCTTTTCTCCTACTTAAAGGAATGCATTTCGTATAAAGCCCAAGAACAGATTCGGTGAAAAATCTATAGGGCTCATCTACATAACAAAAGAGGTTTTACACTTACCTAGTAATCCATTCTCACGCTGACCTGGATTGGTCAATGCAACCTGCACATGTCTCAAGCTAGAAGCATCCACTAAGCAGTCGGTGACAGGTAAATCGGTGATGTCAGAAAGCCCTCCCTGCTGTGGGATTAAAGCAGTTTCTGATGTCAGTACAAATGGATGCTCTCACAGCCATAGCATGACGAGCCTTCCTCCACCAGCAGCCTGGGTGGAAATCGAGTGCTTTCACCTAGCTGGCCAAGCAGCTACATCAGATTCAGAGCATGGAGTCCCACCCCACTCCTACCTTTAACCCTGTAAGACCCTACAACAACAGAAGACATTTTTGTTCTTTTATCTTGTACAGAATTTAGTGCTTGTGAAAGGTTTCTGACTGACAACACTGTGAATTTAGAGGACCTTTGTTTTCAAAGGAATTTTGTGATAGACACAGAATGGAAAAATCCTTTCAAAACATAAGCATTGTCAAGTTAAATGTAAAACATTGATATGACAGGCAAAGAGAGAATTTGAAATGAAGTTGGCTGTAGAGGCAAAAACTCATAATAAAATCTTTTTAAAATATATCCAAAGCAAGAAACCTGTGAGGGAGTTGGTTGGACCATTAGATGACCGAGGGGTTAAAGGGGCTCTTAGGGAAGATAAGGCCATTGCAGAAGGACTAAATGAATTCTTTGCTTCCATGTTTACTAATGAGGATGTTGGGGATATACTAGTTCTGGAGATGGTTTTCAAGGGTGATGAGTCAGGCGAACTGAATCAAATTACTATGAACCTGGAAGATGTAGTAGGCCAAATTGACAAACTAAAGAGTAGCAAATCACCTGGACCAGATGGTATGCATCCTAGGGTACTGAAGGAACTAAAAAATGAAATTTCTGACATATTAGTTAAAATTTGTAATCTATCATTAAAATCATCCATTGTAACTGAATGGAAGGTGGCCAATGTAACCCAATATTTAAAAAGGGCTCCAGGGGCGATCCGGGAAATTATAGAGCTTGACTTCAGTGCTGGGAAAAATAGTGAAAACTATTCTAAAGATCAAAATCGTATAGAGCATATAGAAAGACATGGTTAAATGGAACTCAGTCAACATGGATTTACCCAAGGGAAGTCTTGTCTAACAAATCTGCTTCATTTTTTTGAAGGGGTTAATACACATGTGGCTAAAGATGAACCGGTAGATATAGTGTATTTGGATTTTCAGAAGGCTTTTGACAAAGTCCCTCATGAGAGGCTTCTAAGAAAACTAAAAAGTCATGGGATAGGAGGCGATGTCCTTTTGTGGACTACAAACTGGTTAAAGACAGGAAACAGAGAGTAGGATTAAATGGTCAATTTTCTCAGTGGAAAATGGTAAACAGTGGAGTGCCTCAGGGATCTGTACTTGGACCAGTGCTTTTCAATATATTTAAAAATGATCTGGAAAGGAATAAGACAAGTGAAGTAATCAAATTTGTGGATGATATACAATTATTCAGAGTAGTTAAATCACAAGTAGATTGTGATACATTAAATGAGGACCTTGTGAGACTTGAAGATTGGGCATTCAAATGGCAGATGAAATTTAATGTGGACAAGTGCAAGGTGTTGCATATAGGGAAAAATAACCCTTGCTGTAGTTACATGATGTTAGGTTCCATATTAGGAGCTACCACCCAGGAAAAAGATCTAGGCATCATAGTGGATATTACTTTGAAATCATCGGCTCAGTGTTCTGCAGCAGTCAAAAAAGCAAACAGAATGTTAGGAATTATTAGAAAGGAAATGGTTAATAAAATGGAAAATGTCATAATGCCTCTGTATCGCTCCATGGTGAGACCGCACCTTGAATACTGTGTATAATTCTGGTCGCCGCATCTCAAAAAAGAATTAGTTGCAATGGAGAAGATACATAGAAGGGCAACCAAAATGATAAAGGAGATGGAGCAACTTCCCTATGAGGAAAGGCTGAAGAGGTTATCGCTGTTCAGCTTAAGAACCTAAGAACATAAGAAATTGCCATGCTGGGTCAGACCAAGGGTCCATCAAGCTAGCATCCTGTTTCCAACAGAGGCCAAACTAGGCCACAAGAACCTGGCAATTACCCAAACACTAAGAAGATCCCATGCCACTGATGCAATTAATAGTAGTGGCTATTCCCTAAGTAAATTTAATTAATAGCCGTTAATGGACTTCTCCAAGAACTTATCCAAACCTTTTTTGTACCCAGCTACACTAACTGCTCTAACCACATCCTCTGGCAACAAATTCCAGAGCTTTATTGTGCGTTGAGTGAAAAAGAATTTTCTACGATTAGTCTTAAATGTGCTACTTGCTAACTTCATGGAATGCCCCCTAGTCCTTCCATTATTCGAAAGTGTAAATAACTGATTCACATCTACTCGTTCAAGACCTCTCATGATCTTAAAGACCTCTATCATATCCCCCCTCAGCCGTCTCTTCTCCAAGCTGAACAGCCCTAACCTCTTCAGCCTTTCCCAGACTTTACCAGGTTTTATCAAAGCAAACTAATGTGCATGAATTCCCTTTGATAATTCTCAAATAATTGGTCGAATACAAGCACACACATTCATGTGCATAAACTTACACCTCCTATTTGGAGGGCATATCTTATGCATGTGAACACTTATACATGCATGCTTTTTAAAATTAAAAAGTATGCTATGAGTAACAAGACAGCCCCAACTCTGCCCCCTGGAACGTGTAACTGGGTTATGTGTATACTTTTATACCCACTCAACACCGGGCAATTTCAGTATTGCCATTTACGTGCATGAAACCACGTAGACGGCTTTGAACATTGACCCCTTAAAAGTCCAAAGCAAATCACAACAGCAATACAACAGTACAATAATTTGCTAAATAATTAACGATAAAAAATGTTAACTCACCATAAGGTTAGCAATGGAAATGCTATAGAGGCTTACTTTTGCACTGGCAATTTCTTCTGCTGAATTCATGAGTACTGGTGGATATAACCAGGCATGTAGGCCACCATGAAACCTGCAAATGAGATTATATATCAAGAGACAAGAGGACTAATGCCATCATGTCTTCTGCCACCCACTGGCAGGATTCAATAGCCAAGTAATATAAAGCAATCATAGTAACATAGTAACACAGTAATGATGGTAGAAAATGATGAAATGGCTCATCCAATCTGCCCAGCAAGCTTCTTATGGTAACATCTGCCGCTCCGTGCAGGATACCTTATGTTTCTCTCAAGGGTAGTAAATGCCTCTCTGTGCATTTACCCCCAAGCCTTATGATAAGAGTAGTAATATTTACAATCAATCAAAATCAAACAACTTTCAAACCCATAAAATTACTGCTAGCAACATTTTTACTGGGCGAGCAGCCTTCTTGATAATTCATACAATGCTGCTTGAATGTGCTTTGCTTTGGAACTTGGCCATAGAAGCAGTGGCGTAGCCACGGGTGGGCAGCTGCCCACCCAACTTAGACCCAGGCCCACCCAACTGGCACCGGAACTGCAAGGCTGTTGCGGGATCCCATCCTCGTGACTACGAACAAGAGAACCCACGCCTCGCGCGCCATCACTGCACACATGGGGAAGCGCTGCCGATCTTCCTGTTTGGGGGGGGGGGGGGGGAGCGGAAGCGCTGTGCACAGCTTCCGCTTCCTCCCCCAAAAGCAGGAAGATCAGCTGGCTTCTCCTGCCATACGGCCCGCCGAACGTCCTGTTTGGGGGGGGGAGTGGAAGTGCAGCGCACAACTTCCGCTTCCTCCCCCTCCCCCCCAAGCCCCCCCCAAGCAGGAAGATCGGCAGGCCATACGGCCCGACCCCGAAGATAGCAGGAGGCCGGTGGCAGCAGGAGAGGCCAGCTGATCTTCCTGCTTTGGGGGGAGGAAGCAGAAGCTGTGCACATGCTTGAATGTGTATATGTGGATGAGAATGGGAGTCTGGGTGGGTGTGTGTGGGTGAGAATGGAAGCTTGAATATGTGGGTGAATGGGAGCTTGAATGTGTGTATGTGTGGGTGAGAATGGGAGCCTGGGTTTGTGTGTGGGTGAGAATGGGAGCTTGAATATGTGTATGTGTGGGTGAGAATGGGAATCTGGGTTTGTGTATGGGTGAGAATGGGAGCTTGAATGTGTGTATATATGGGTGAGAATGGGAGCCTGGGTTTGTGAGAATGGAAGCTTGAATATGTGGGTGAGAATGGGACCTTAAATGTGTGTATGTGTGGGTGAGAATGGGACCTTAAATGTGTGTATGTATGGGTGAGAATGGGACCTTAAATGTGTATATGTATGGGTGAGAATGGGAACTTGAATATGTGTGTGTGTGGGTGAGACTGGGAGCATGGATTTGTGGGTGAGAATGGGAGCCTGGGTTTATGTGTGTGGGTGAAAATGGGTGCCTGGATGTGCATCTGTGTGTGCATAAGAATATAAGCCTGGGGAGGGGTGAGAAAGTGAGAGCTTGTATGTGTGTCTGCAGAGAATGTGAGCTTGTGTGTGTGTGTGGGAGAGCATATGAGAGTGAGAGCGTGAGTGTGTGAGGGGGAGTTTGTGAGAGAAAACGTGTATGTGTGTGTGTGTGTGTGTGTGTGTGTGTGTGTGTGTGTGTAAGGGAAGAAGACAGTAATAGAAGAAAGACACTGAAAAGGAATTAGGAAATGAGCGACAAGGGAAAAAATGGGAAAAAGAGACCAGGACCAACTGATTAGAAAAATACAAAGATCAGACAACAAAGGTAAAAAAAAAAAATTATTTTGAGATATTAGCAATTTAAATAAAAGCAACACAACCGCTCTCTCAAAATTTATGGACAGGTAGTAGCCGTGTATAAAATCGTAATAATAAGAAGGCTAAAGTACCACAAATCACCGTGAATTATGTTTGTATCATTAAGTAGACCTCATACTTAGGCGTAAATGTGAATGCTATTCTGCATAACGTTTTACACCAGTAGTATAATCATGGTTCAGAAAAGAATTTTATATGCTCAGTGAGTCCAAAGTGAAAAGAATTCAAAGTTGATGAGCATGACATTTCCCATTGTATTCATTGTTGCAGAATTTCTTAATTCATCATAGTATTGACAACATTCAATTTCTTAAGATAATGTAGCTACTTAGCTTTTTTTGCATGTGAAGAAACGCCTGAGAGTTAAAGATGTTACAAGGCTCGAGGTGTACTAGCCCAACACGGACCGTGTTTCGGCGTCTGCCTTCATCAAGGAGCCGAATGTATGTGAGATGATTTTCGTGGCATTTTCACCAATATGGAAGTAATGCGTTTCTTCACATTCCTACATTATCTTAAGAAATTGAATGTTGTCATTACTATGATGCATTAAGAAATTCTGCAACAATTAATACAATGAGAAATGTCATGCTACATCAACTTTGAATTCTTTTCACTTTGGACTCTCTAAGCATATAAAATTCATTTCTGACCCATGAATATACTACTGGTGTAAAACGTTATGCAGAATAGCATTCACATCTACAACTATGTATGATGTCTACTTAATGATACAAAAAAACGTAATTCATTGTGATTTGTCTTGTTGATAATCTGTTGTACTTTAGCCTTATTATTACAAGCAATTTAAATATGTCATCTTTGGGAATGTGTATTTCTTATTTTCTTATATTTTTGTATTTTGCTCTCTTAAGTATTCCACTGTTCAGAAATTTTAGTTTCTCAGGCTTTCTATTTTGGTTTTATCTGCATGTTTCTGTTTCTAATTTGTGGTCTCATTTCTATATTAGGTAAAGATCGGTCTCTGTTTTGCCTGTGCGTGTGACTGAAATGCAGTATTTCTGCTAGCGAGTAGTTTCTCTGTAGTAGTAGTCCAGCTTGTTCTGTTATTCCAGTAGGTGATGTATTAATGTTCTAGGGCCTGGTGTAGTATTTGCATTGCTGCTTTTTCATAAGGTTGCTGTTTGAATCCTGAGAGTCAGTGCTGTGACTGTATGGCAAGGTTCTAGATGCCTCTTTCTTTGCAAGAGTTTGTGTTACTTCACAAAATAGCAGTGGAGGGTTATTTTTTGCTGAGGTGACACCAGAATTTGAATTTTCTTTTCATGTTAGTTGTAATGTGAATTGCCCTAGCTCTGCGCTGCACCTATTCTAATGATTAATTATATTTTATTGTATTTATGAAGATTTCTGGTTTTCTGCAAAGATGGTTCATGAAAGAATACATTAATTTTTGTTTTATTACATGATTGGATCTGATTGTTTTCTATACTTGTGCATTTATAAACTGCAATACATATAAAATAAATTCTGATTAATAAGGAATTTTTAATGCTGGTAAGTGCTAGAAATAATTGAAGTAAATTATTTTAAAGTTTCATACATGATGCATAATGGCTGTTGCAAATTACTTAGAAAGCCATTCTAGGATGCAGTATATGGCATTATTTATCAGTAAAAAAACAACTAGTAGACCTGCATGCCTACAGCCCACCCATGTCAACCTTGTGCCCACCCAAAAAATCAATTCTGGCTACGCCACTGCATAGAAGCCATCCTATGCTTTTTCCCTTATATCTGCATGTCAGTACCCCAGACCGTAAAAGTCAGGGCTCATGTTGTCTCTATCCAGTTCCCCTCCCTCCCACCCCCCCATCAAAGAGGGAGTGATGTTGCAGTTGCGTCAAAAGCATCAAGGCTATTGATTGAGGGTAGTAAACTCCATACCTTCTGTTAAGAGTAGTAACTGCCGCTTCATGCAGGTTATCCCAGACACCCTCTTCTTCATTTCCATCCTCTAGATTTTAGGGATCCATAGTGTTTAGCCCATGTCCCTTTGAATTCATTGATTGTTTTATTCTTTACCACTTCCTCCGGAAAGGCATTCCAAACATCCGCCATACTCTCAATGATGAGTTGTCCCCCCTGGAGTTTCATTTTGTAACCCTTAATTCTACTGTTTCCTTTCCGACGGAAAAGGTTCGAAGTTTGTGCATCATTAAAACCCTTCAGGTATCTGAAGGTTTGTATCATATCTCCATTGCACCTCATCTCTTCCAGGATATACATATTTAGATGCATCAGACTCTCCTCATGTGTCTTCCGATACAGGCCCCACATCATTATGGTCGCTCTTCTCTGGACCACCTCTATCCTTTCTGTGATATGGTCTCCAGAACTGTATAGAGTACTCCAGGTGAAGCTTCACCAAGGGCCTGTACAAGGGCATTATCACCTCTTTTTTCTTGTTGGTTATTCCTCTCTCTATGCAGTCCAGCATTCTTCTGGCTTTAACTATCATCTTGTCACATTGCTTCACTGTCTTCAGATTGCCTGATGCTATTACCCCATGGTCTCTCGCTTGGTTTGTGCTCTTTTGGATTACCACAACCCAGATGCATGACTCTGCACTTCTTGGCATTGAATCTCAGCTACCAAATCTTTGATTATTCTTCAAGCTTTCTTAAATCACTTTTCATTCTCTCTAGTATACTCCTTCAGGTATGTCAATTCTGTTGCAGATCTTAGTGTCATCTGCAAATAGACAAACTTTATCTTCTATCTCTTCTACAATATCATTCACAAAAATATTGAACAGAACCAATCCCAAAACTGATTCCTGTGGTACAATGCTTAACATGGCTCTCTCTTCAGTTAGGTTCTATTTATCATTACATGCTGTCTCCTATCAGTCAACCAGTTTGTAATCCATGTGTAAAGGTGTTTTGTCTACCCCATCCCCATCTATGGTCTTGTCAACCAACAATGGTCCTTCCCTAGGGTCTTCTTTAGTGACACTGAACTGAAGTATTTGTTTAATATTTCTGCCATTCTCCTCATTTCTCTCCATCCATTGCTCTTCATCACCTCTCAGTTTCACTATACCACTTCAGGTATAGTTTCACTATACCACTTCAGGATGACAATGTTTTGTCATCTCGCTTTACCTCTTTGGCAATCCTTTCTTCCACATGATCTTTTGCTTTCCTGATTTCTTTCTTCATCTCCCTCAGCTTCACCAGATATTCTTCTGTGTGTTCCTCTTTTTGGGATTCTTCATACTTCTTCTTTTTGCCTTTATTTTGTCAACCACCTCCTTTGAGAACTAGATTGGTTTCTTTTTTCTCTTACTTTTCTAACCTATAGATTTGTTGCTTTTGTAATAGCTCCTTTTAATTTGGCCCACTATTGTTCCACCTCACCTCACCCATTTTCTTCCAGTTTTCCAGTTCTTATTCCTGGTTATCCCCATTTTGACAAAGTCTGTATTTGTGAAATTCAAAACTTGGGTCTTCTTCATGTGACTTCTATATATCCTTTTTGCAATATCAAACCATATTGTCTGATGATCATTGGTGCTTAGGTAGGCACTTGACTGGACATTAGTGATATTATCCCCATTAGTGAGCACTAGGTTGAATATATCACTCTCCCTCACTGGTTCCATTATCATTTGTTTGAGCAGAGCCCCTTGAAGGACATCTACTATCTCTATACTTCTTGTAAATTCCGCAGAAGGGATATTCCATTCCATATCTGGCAGATTAAAATCTCCAAGGAGCAACAATTCTCCCTTCTTTCCCACCTTTTGGATGTCTTTGATCAGATCGCAATCCAGGTCTTCTGTTTGAGAAGAAGTCCTGTAGATCACGTCAGTAAAAATGGAAGCATCATTTCTTTTTTTAGGACGGTCCATAATACTTCTTCTCTATCCCATGTCCCTTGCAATTCAGTTGCTTGGATATTGTTTTTGACATTAAAAATACTCCTTCACCCTTTCTGTCCTCTCTGTCCTTCCTAAACAAGTAATAGCCCAGGATGGCCATATCCCAATCATGAAAGTCAATGAACCATGTCTCCATAACAGCAGCAATGTCCAAGTCTACCTTCACCATTAGGGTTTGCAGTTCTTGGCATTTTACCTCCAAGACTATGAGCATTTGTAGTCATAGCTTTCCAGCTGCTACACCTAGTCACCTTTTCTGATTTTTTTAATCAGATTGATTTTGTTACTGTCTCTTTCCACTTCTTGTATTTTTTGGGGGTGACCTCCCTATTTCACTGGCCACCTCCTGTCATCCCCCGGTCTCTAGTTTAAATGCCTGATAATGTATGATCTGACTTTCTCATTTAGCATCCTCTTTCCTGCCACAGACAAATGTAGCAATCTACGTGACAAACCTATATTTAAAATCCAACACCCAGGTGATTTTATATAAATCAAATCAAATACCGGACCACTCCAGTCACCGGCAAATCCTTATTAAACCAGGACTATACCAAGCTTCTTCAGCTATTTCACATTGTATTGTGTTGTGACCAACTACTTGCTACCTCTACCAATTTATTTGAACATTATTTCAAAATTGTAGGCAATATTCAGCAAATCACTAAATTTTATAAATTTTATAAATCTAATTTTATGAAGAAGGGGTTGTTGATTTCATATGTTTATACTTGTCCCACGACAATTAATTTTTTTGTTTCTTGTAATCATTAACTGCCAATCTCCAACAACCCCTTTTTCTTAAAATTAGATTTATAAAATTTTTAAAATTTAATGATTTGCTGAATATTGGCTGCAATTTTGAAATAATGTTCAAATAAATTGTAAGAGGTAGGAAGTAGGTGGTCACAATACAATACAATGTGAAATAGCTGAAGAAATTTAGTATAGTCCTGGTTTACTAAGGATTTGCAGGTGATTGGAGTGATCTGGTATTTGATTTGACAGACAAATGTAGGCCATCCTCCTTACCATATAACCTTTTACTGCTCCATACAAGCCTCCAGTGTATCCAAAACTATTGCAGTCCGGCCCACGGAGGTCCGCGGTCAGCCCCCTCACTCACCCCAAGGCCGTTCCAGGGACCGCGGTGCTCAGTCTGGGCCTCATAGGCCCTTTCCGCAGCCTCCCTCGTTGAGATGCCGCCGATGCTCGGCAGCCTGCCCCACCCCCCTAGTCGTGCCGCATGCGCGCAGGGGCTCTGTAATTTAAAGGGACCAGCGCGGAAAAGGACAGCTCCACCTCCAGGATGACGTCAGATGCTGCCGGTATTTAAACCTGCGTGGCTGTCTTCTCCCTTGCAACGAGGTTCCACTCTCCTGAGTTGCTTAGTTGCTGTCTTCTCTTCCTTCCTGCGTCTTCCTGGCTTCTGACCCCAGCTTGTCTCCTGACTTTGACTTCGGATTGTCTTCCTGGCTTCTGACCCCGGTTTGTCTCCTGACTGATTTCAGATCGTCTTCCCAGTTCCTGACTTTGGCTCGTCCTTGGCTTCTGCTGTCCACCGCCTGCCTGACCCTTGGCCTGACCTTGCTTCTGGCATCTCTGCAGCCCACCTTGATTTGGAGTACTTCTCTCTCTTCGTCCTTCGGAGACCGCTCCTAAGTCCAAGCGGCTCGGGTCCTCATGGGCTCCTTCCGGGGGGACTGCGGGCTTCCAGTGGTGAAGACTCTCTCGGATCTCTGCTTCAACTCTCGGATCTCTTCTGCAAGTCCGCCTCCCGGCTACAACTCCGTTGTGAGATTCTACCAGCACCTCATCATCACCTTCTAGCCTGCCCAAGGGTCCATGATCGTAACAGTTTGCAAGGCCATGGACCCGGCGGACCTTGCTGGCCTCCAGACCATTCCTGGTATCACTTAGCGGTTACAACAGCAGCAACATTGCTTAGATGTCCTGACAGCCACAGTAGAGAGACTGGCAACCCGTCTGGATGCTACGCCCCCGGTAACACCGCCTGCTCCTGTTCAGATGCAAAGCCTTGGACCTGTGACCTCCACGCAGCTGCCAGCCCTGCCCAGGTATTCGGGGGAGGCCAAACAGTGCCGTGGTTTCCTCAACCAATGCTTCGTACGCTTCACCCTGCTTCCATCACAGTTTCCGTCGGATCTGGTTAAGACCAGCTATATCATTTCCCTGTTGGAGGGCAGGGCCCTAGCCTGGGCCTCACCATTATGGGAACGTAAGGACCCCATCCTAGGAGACTTGGAACAATTTGTGTCTACCTTTAGACAGATTTTTGATGAGCCCGCTTGAAAGTCTACGGCGGTTACGGAATTACTATGGTTATAACAGGGTGCCCGTTCGCTAGCCGAATACGCGGTTGAATTCTGCACTTTGGCCACCGAGCTAGACTGGAGGGAGGACAGCCTTCACGGGATATTCTTGGAAGGTTTGTCTCCATGCCTCAGAGACGAGCTGGCGGCAAGAGACCTTCCCGATGACTTAGATGGAATGATTGACCTGGCAGGAAGAATCGACCGTCGACTCCAACTATGCGTCCATGAGGGGAGATCTACCTGAAGACCGACTAACTTAGCACCCGCATTTTCACACCTGATGGCGTCCCCTCCAAAGCCTTCAGGTAGCCAAGGGCCGGAACCCATGCAGTTGGGATGAGGTCCCCTCTCTCAGGAGGAAAAAAGACGCCGGCGTTCCCTAGGCCTCTGTTTATATTGCGGCAACAAGGGACACTTTTTGGCTCAATGTGGCGAACGGCCGGGAAACACCAGGTCCTAGGTTTCATCGGGGAGCTGACCCTAGGAAACACGAATATCGCTTCCCAATGCATCGTATTGGTAACTTTAGAATACCCTGGCAGTTCCTTCGTACGTTAGCATTTGTGGACTCCGTAGCTGGAGGGAATTTTATTCTCTATGATCTTGTCCAGCAATTACAGCTAGCTGTACAGCCACTTCACCCACCGCTCCGGGTTTCTTCTATCCAGGGAACCCCTCTCCCGGGGAGTATTTCCACCACCACCAAGCCCTTAATTCTCCGCATGGGCCTCCTGCACACAGAAGAAATATCGTTTCTTATACTGGAGAGAGCCATTCATCCGATCGTTTTGGGTCTGCCCTGGCTTCAGAAACATTCCCCAGTTATCCACTGGGATACTCTTCAAATTGCATCTTGGAGTCTTTCCTGTTTTAACTCCTGCCTGGCCACAGTCTCACGGCCCTGTGTTCCGCTCTTGACCACCTCAGTGTCTGTACCCCAACCCTACCGGGACTACATGGACGTTTTTTCTAAGGAAAAAGCCGAGCTCCTCCCAGAACACCGGCCCTTCGATTGTTTCATAGACCTGATGCCAGGTACCATACCCCCCAGGGGGCGTGTATACCCTTTATCACTTCTGGAGACCCGGGCTATGTCTAGCTACATTCAAGAAGACTTAGATTGTGGCTTCATCCGACCCTCCAAATCTCTGGCCGGAGCCGGGTTCTTTTTTGTAGCTAAGATGGATCTCTCAAACCCTGTATCGACTATCGTGCCCTCAACGCCATTACAAGATGAGACAGGTATCCTTTGCCGCTGATTCCAGAACTCCTAGACCGACTGCAAGGAGCCCATATTTTCTCCAAATTGGACCTTTGGGGTGCGTACAACCTGGTAAGGATACGACCCGGTGATGAGTGGAAAACCGCCTTCAACACGAGAGACGGACATTATGAATATTTGGTCATGCCCTTCGGCTTGTATAATGCCCCGGCGGTTTTTCAAAACCTTATGAATGAAGTGTTGAGGGATATGTTGCATACTTCGATCATCGTATATCTAGATGATGTCCTGATTTACTCCAAGGATCTGGCCACGCACCACTTGCATGTTCGACAAGTGTTACAAAAACTACGAGACAACTGTCTCTTTGCCAAACTAGAGAAGTGCCAGTTCAAGCAAGAATCTCTGCCATTCCTTGGGTACATTGTATCCTCCACAGGCTTCCATATGGATCCGGATAAGGTAGCGGCTATTAAGGATTGGCCTTGCCCAATGGAGGTGAAGGCCCTTCAATGCTTCTTAGGCTTCGCCAACTTCTACCGCCAGTTTATACCGCATTACTCCCGGATAGTGGCTTCGCTCACTGCTCTTACCAAAAAAGGAGCAGATGCCAGAAATTGGTCTCAGGTGGCGCAAGAAGCCTTCCAGGAGCTAAAGAGAGCTTTTCTTCGGGATGTATGCCTTCATCACCCAGACCCACAATGTCAGTTTGTAGTTGAGGTGGACGCATCCGACATTGTGGTAGGAGCGGTCCTAAGCCAAGTATCCTGTGGAGGTAAATCCTTGCCATGCTCCTACTTCTCTCGGAAGTTCTCACCCACCGAGAAGAATTACAATATCGGGGACAAGGAGCTGTTGGCTATTAAGCTGGCATTTGAAGAGTGGCGCCAGTGGCTTGAAGGGGCCCAACATCCCATAATTGTTTATACAGATCACAAGAACTTAGAGTTTCTGTGCTGGGCCCAACGCCTCAACCCCTGGCAAGCTCACTGGTCTCTATTTTTCAACCGGTTCAACTTTCTCCTCCACTACAGACAAGCATGTAAAAATGTTTGGGCAGATGCCCTCTCTCACACTGCAGAAACTGAAGATACCCCCAATCTGCCTCAATACATCTTAGACCCTGCCAAAGTCCTCCTTGCAGCTTCAGAGGTAGTACCCCTAGGCAAGACGGTAGTGCCTGTGCAAGAAAGTATTATCGTGGGCTCATGACTCTTTAACCGCAGGTCATCCTGGAGTCGCCCGGACCTTAGAACTGTTGACTGAATACTATTGGTGGCCTCAAATAAAGAAAGATGTACATCTGTATGTTAATTCTTGTCCTACCTGTGCTCGACAAAAACCCTTGCTTGGCCACCCCTGGGGTCTCCTCCAACCATTACTCATTCCAACTGAGCCATGAACTCATCTCTCCACGGATTTCATAGTGGACTTGCCCCTGTTGGAGGAAAAAACCATGATATGGGTCACGGTTGACAGATTTTCGAAAATGGCTCACTTTATGCCTCTTACCAAATTACCGACCACACCTGAACTTGCGCAACTCTTTACTCAGCATATCTTTCGCCTACACGGATTCCCTCTCCATGTCACCTCGGACAGAGGTCCGCAGTTCATGGCCAAATATTGGAGAGCACTCTGCAAGAGATTCGGGGACCAGCTAGACTTCACCATGGCCTTTCACCTGCAAGGCAACGGCCAAGTAGAACATACGAACCGAACCTTGAAAGCATTCCTTCAAGCCTTTGTAGGGGACCAACAAAACGACTGGGTGGCTCTACTGCCGTGGGCAGAATTTTCTTATAATTTCCATCAACATTCTGCCACCAATAGGTCCCCTTTCCACTTGGTCTATGGAAAACAACCCAGACCTCCCTTGCCCTTGTCTCTGACACTTCCGTCTCCTGCAGCGCAACTCACAGCCCGACAGCTACGTGATCTTTGGAAGTCAACTCTAGAGAAATTACGGCAGACCGCTGCTACCTTAAAGAAACATGCAGACAAACTGCGACATCCTGCTCCTGTATTTCGCCCTGGAGATAAGGTGTGGTTGAGCACCAAGAACATTTGATTGCGGATTCCCTCCATGCGCTTGACTCCTCGGTATATCGGCCCGTTTGCCATTGCGGAGCGAGTGGGCACTGTCTCCTACCGTCTATGCCTTCCGTCCACATTAAAGATCCACAACATCTTCCACGTGTCCTTACTCAAGCCTTTGATTCTGTCGGTCTTCCACGATAAACCTCCAGACCCCTCTAAACCAGCAGCTGAACAAGACGTCATCTATCAAGTGAAGGAAGTCTTGGATGTTCGGTTCCTTCATAGAAGATGGGAGTATCATCTCTCCTGGGAAGGGTATGGCTCCGAGGAGAATAATTGGGAGCCAGCCTCCAACATCTTGGATAAAACCCTTCTTTGCCAGTTTCACTTAGACCATCCTGCAAAACCCAGGCCCCCAGGAAGAGGGGCGTAAGGGGGGGGGGGTACTGTTGCGGTCCAGCCCATGGAGGTCTGTGGTCTGCCCCATCACTCACCCCAAGGCCGTTCCGGGGACCGCAGCACTCCGTCTGGCATCACTAGGCCCTTTCCGTGGCTTCCCTCATTGAGACACCACCGACGCTTGGCAGCCGGCCCCACCCCCCTAGGCACACACGCGCGCAGGGGCTCTGAAATTTAAAGTGAACAGCACGGGAAAGGACAGCTCCACCTCCAGGATGACGTCAGACGCTGCCGGTATTTAAACCTGCCTGGCTGTCCTCTCCCTTGCCTTGCAACGAGGTTCCACTCTCCTGAGTTGCTTAGTTGCTGTCTTCTCTTCCTTCCTGTGTCTTCCTGGCTTCTGACCCTGGCTTGTCTCCTGACTTTGATTTCAGATCGTCTTCCCGGTTCCTGACTTCGGCTCGTCCTTGGCTTCTGCTGTCCGCTGCCTGCCCTGATCCTTGGCCTGACCTTGCTTCTGGCATCTCTGCAGCCCGCCTTGATTTGGAGTATTTCTCTCTCTTCGTCCTTCAGAGACCGCTCCTAAGTCCAAGCGGCTCGGGTCCTCACGGGCTCCTCCCGGGGGGACCATGGGCTTCCAGTGGTGAACTTCCTGTTGATCTCCCGGCTTCAATTTCTTCTTTGCGCCTAAGTCCAAGCAGCTCGGGTCCTCATGGGCTCCTCCTGG
The DNA here is from genome assembly GCF_901001135.1 of Rhinatrema bivittatum. NCBI lineage: Eukaryota > Metazoa > Chordata > Amphibia > Gymnophiona > Rhinatrematidae > Rhinatrema > Rhinatrema bivittatum. Next base: position 230,606,196 of record NC_042619.1, read on the forward strand.
GGGGACTGCGAGCTTCCAGTGGAGAAGACTCCCTCGGATCTCTGCTTCAACTCTCAGATCTCTTCTACAAGTCTGCCTCCCGGCTACAACTCCACTGTGAGATTCTCCCAGCGCTACATCATCACCTTCTACCTGGCCCAAGGATCCACGATCGTAACAAAAACCACTTTCTTTACACCAGGTTTTGAGCCAGGAATTAGAATTATCTATATGGCCTATCCTTTTCTATGAACAGGTAATACTTCTGAAAAGGCAATAGTTTTTGCCATATGTTTGATCTTTTTCCATAGATTTCGGAAGTCATTCTGTACTTTATGGATACCATTTCTAGCGAGGTCATTGGTCTCTAGATGGATGCTAACATTGATATCAGAGTCCTACTTTCTTCCATAATTGCTTTGACTATCTGGATGGTATTTCTACTGGCTGAGGATCCTGGAAGATATTTAACTGTTGTGTCTCCATCAAAGTGAGTTCCTAAATTGGTTCCTCTGATGACTGAGTCTCTCAGCATAAGAAGTTTTCTTTTATGATATTTGATCCTGTTGGAGAGATTCTGAGTGTGTTGGGTGACTTCTTCCCTTTCAGACATCACTTCATATTCTATTGCTTGGGCTTCTTCATTTTCCAATGCAGAAAAGGTTACTCCTGGGGGAATTCTGCGCACAATAGCTTAAAATTCTGCAAAATTCTGCATATTTTATATTGGTCAAAATAACACAATTTACATGAAAGTCTTTAAGTAATTCCATTTTAAATTAATACAGAAATAAAGTATTACTTAAAGATGCAGAATTTTAAATATTTTGAGCAGAATTGCCCTAGAAATTCACTGTAAGAGTGTCCCTTCCACTCACTCTCCCTACTCCTCTGGCCACTTTGCTCTCTCAGGCCCCAACTCCTCCACCAGCCAGTATCTCTCCCCTCCACCTCTAGGCTCAACCCCTTCCACTCTATCGTCACTCCCAGAGTTTGACCCCAATCTCAGTACTGCCCCTCACACAGGCTCCCTCTGTCCCTCCCTCTCTCACTCTCCTCTTCCCCTATACTCCCCCTCCCCTCTCTCACATCCCTCCCCCTCCCCTCTCTCACACACACCTCTCTACACACATTCACTCTCACCAGGGCCTTCATCTACCCCGCGAGCAGAGCGCGTCCCGCTGGCTCTT